>NC_037092.1:27598194-27906388 GCF_002994745.2 Rosa chinensis
ATTCTTATTGATGGATATAGTATGATCCTAATTGATAAAGGCATGATATTTGCTTATATAAGGAGGTGTTTAGGCTCATTGTTTCAGCAGAAAAGAAACGTGAGCAGCAGGCCGGCTGCAAGGCATGAGAGTGATGGAATACCACCGCTAGCAAAGTAGAATTCCCCTTCACGAATTCAACATGCATGCTTGTGCTCCTATTTCCATGTGATTCTCTTAGCGTGTTGTGCTTGATATCTCCGTGCTAAGCGCAACAAGCCATGTTATTCAAAACAGTGGTATATAAGAAAACTATTATGAGGATATACGACTTATCTTGGGGACGACTATGCAATTGAACAATAAGACACGAAGATTATGTCGTAAGAGTAACTAAACGTTCATACTCCTTCATGTTAGTATTCCTATTGACAAGAAACTCAAAGAGAAGCTAGCAGAGTTGGATCATACTTTTGGAAAGAAAGGAAAGGTTCTAGAGGAAGAGACCAGAGATCTAGCGGAGGAAAGAAATGATTTGACAGAGAAGAATAGAAGCCCTTTCTATAGAAAAGTATGTCGCCGTATCAAGACACTCTAACTACAGAGAGTGATGGAATACCACCGCTAGCAAAGGAGAATTCCCCTTCACGAATTCAACATGCTTGTGCTCCTATTTCCATGTGATTCTCTTAGTGTGTTCTATGCAATTGAACAATAAGACACGAAGATTATGTCGTAAGAGTAACTAAACGTTCATACTCCTTCATATTAGTATTCCTATTCACAAGAAACTCAAAGAGAAGCTAGTAGAGTTGGATCATACTTTTGGAAAGAAAGGAAAGGTTCTTGAGGAAGAGATCAGAGATCTAGCGGAGGAAAGAAATGATTTGACAGATAAGAATAGAAGCCCTTTCTATAGAAAAGTATGTCGCCGTATCAAGACACTCTAACTACAGAAAATATATATACAGCATGTCCTTGAATTCACGGATCACATGCTTGTTGTGGGCGACTTTGATTCATGAGCATGGACTCAGAGGTTATTCTTTTTCAAAAAAAAAAAAGAGGCTTCTATAGATTTTATTAGATAATGGACATTGTGGGAAAATTAGGGAAGTGCAAATAGCATATTGGTTATTTGTAAAAGTAAGTTAGAGGTGTATTAAATGGGGAGGTCCAAATGCCAATTTTAGATGTATGAATAGAAGCTCATTTTTCATATCTCACATTTTTTTTTTCTACCTCCTTACTCCCATATTTGCTACTTGTTTCTCATTTCTCATTAATGTGCAATTTCTCTCATTATTGTGCAATTTCTACCTCCTCAGAAAAATAATTATATGAGAGTAGAAATAGTAGCATAGTTATAAAATACTACATATTTGAAATACATAATGAAATACAATAAAATAACATGGCATTTAAACTTATAGCTTTGAGGGTTGGAGATGGTAGAAATTATAACCCTCACTATTTGCATGTATAGTGATTATCGAGGGATAAAATTTAGCCCGAGGGCTATTTTTAGCCCCCCACACCTGGAGATGGCCTTAGTATCTGTACCCTCCCCCTTCATGCCTCCTTTGAATTTAGTTTTTGAATTGGTTTTTTCTATGATACAGTATTCACATGCGAATTTAGTTGGGTAACTGAATGTTTCATAAAAAAAAAACAAAAAAAAAAACAATGTTACACTAGAATATGCCAGATTTGTCGCAAGAGAGGGCATACAGTAGTCATTTGCTTTATCAAGGCTGGTAATAACAATAGCAAAACTCTGCTGTTCTTATTTCTTAATCATCAAAGCCATAGCCACACAAAACTTGATTTCTCAATCATGGATGCCATGCGATCATCCAAATATATTTAGTTCAAGTAATTAATTAGAATAATAAATAGTCTATATCGATCTATAATTTCATATACATAATTCTGGAAATATTGAGATACAGCTGAAGAGTGAAAATCAGCATGTATACGAACAGTAATTTCATTAATTAAACATAATCACAAGGCCACAGATAATGGCCAGATCAAGAACATTACAAGCTACTAAAGAAAACAGATATGATTGACACACACACAGTAGAGTACATCTCTCACTCACTCACTCACAGACTCGATCAAACTACTATCACAAATAAACAGAGGAGTTATTTGATTCTCACAAATCCTTTATTGACGAGACTCCACAATTTTTATCACCACATAGTTATATGGCAGCCATTGGTCGTCGAATAGGGGACTTAATTTCCACATTTGCAGTCGATGCAAGAGCAGGTGGTGCCGCATTTGCACTTTCCGCCGTTTTCG
Source organism: Rosa chinensis (assembly GCF_002994745.2). NCBI lineage: Eukaryota > Viridiplantae > Streptophyta > Magnoliopsida > Rosales > Rosaceae > Rosa > Rosa chinensis. The sequence continues at coordinate 27,600,487 of NC_037092.1, forward strand.
GCAGCTGGTGCATCCATAACAACAGTGTCGTAGCTGCAAGAAGAATCATAGTTTTATAAGTTGCTTTTTCTCCTCCAACAGGAAGTAAAGAAAGATAAGAAATAATTATTATTATTTTTTTCTCAAAACAATTATTAATTCTTAGAAATTTTTTGATTGTAATAATTAGTCGTTGGAGAATTAAGTGGTTACCTCTTCTCAGTCTCAACAATGACCAAACTGTTTCCCTTCTTGCTGCAATTTCAGAGAGATCAAAAGTTATTATGATCCTTTAAATTAAGAACATATCCAAAACAAAATTAAACAGTTAAAATTAATTTATATTGATGCATATTGTTGAGAATGTGTATTAATATAACTCCCACATTGGAAAAATATAACTTTGCTTATGGGTTTATATGAGTTTGGATCACTCCATCCATTGTCAATTGGTTTTGGATGTGAATCCCAAATTACTTTATCATGGTATCAGAGCAGGTTACCCACGTGTTTGGTTTCAGCGATGGCCACACGTGCTCACCGTCTCCCAATATAACTTGTCCACGTTTATGGCTTGAGAATTCGTCACACGTGCAGAGGCGTGTTGAGAATGTGTATAAATATAACACTCGCACATTAGAAAAATATAACTTTGCTTTTGGGTTAGCCACTCCATCCATTGCCAATTAGTTTCGTCGAATGCGAACCTTAAATTACTTTATCACATATATGTTTAGACTTACAGAAGCATGTACATATTTGTGTACAAACTTTTTTTTTTCTTTTTTGGTCATTAAACATTAATTCAGGTACATGAACATATTTTGCACAAGGTGACCTACGAACCAATCCCTCCAAATACAATAACGTGCGTTGCTCTTTAAGAGCAAAACATATGAGCTCCTTAGTTTCGCTCATGGAGTATTGACATATAAGCACATGCACACAAACGGCAGTAGTTGAACCCAAATCCTCTCATATCAATCGCTCTTCGATCAGCGAAAGAAAAGAAACCCTAATCTGATTAATTAATAAATTAATTAAGAACTTACTAACTGAAACACATGTACGTATTAAGAAAATGGAAGAAGTTACTTACGTGCACTGGGAAACGTCAGAGCAGTCACAGTTGCCGCACTTTCCAGACATGGTGCTGATTGGATTTGAGTAACTGAAAATGGGTTTTGCTTTTGATTAATGGAATTGCTTTGCTTGCTTGCTATATCTTCAAGCCCTCCTATGGCTCCTCAATTTATAGATGCATAGGAAAGGAGGACGAGGGCAATTTAGACTTTGCCAGTTGAGGAATATGGGGCCTGCACAGGCATGAGAGGAGCACACGTCTCCGGGGAAACTGCCGAAGGAATCTTAATAATGGAGGTGAGGACTGAGGAGGGATTGGCCGTTGGCCTCATTTCCTCCTCTCGCGTCAACTTCGTTGCTCTTTTGTGGAAGAAGAAAACGACGACGACCAAATCCCTACAAACACACGCCATATCAAATCACAATTAAATTGGGTCGTGCATTGACGTACATATCCATCTCTTCCCTCCTCTCCTCTCCTCTCGCTCTCAAACTCTCTCAATTGGGAAGATATATTGGATTAGATTAGTGTTCTAAAAAGTTATCTTTAATTTAATTGTCATGCAACTGATTAGTGAAGATGAGCATTCAATCGAGAATGATTAATAAGACATCCTCAACAGTGGCGGAGCCAGAAAATGATCTCAACTGGGGCACTCAAAAGTTTTAATTTTTTTTTTTAAATTGAAACTTAAACTTAAAATATATCAAAATTGTAATAAAAATAATAATTAGAATAAGGTTAGGGAAAGATCAATATTTATTTTTGTACTAAAAAAGATCAATATTTTTTTAGATTACATATTTTATTAATCAAACTTATAGTTTTTAGATTTTAGATAATTTTTCATAATGAAAATATAATTTATCTTTGAACTTTAAAACTATATGAAAAAATACTATTAATTTTTTTTTCTGAGAAGAAATAATGGTATTAATGTTAGAAAAAGAAAGAAATAAAAAAAACAATTAGCACATTGCTGAGAATAAATAATAGTATTAATGTTAAAAAAACAAAAGAAAGAAAAAAAAATTAGCATAAGAGCAAGACTAGAATAAGCCTCTACCACTACAGCAAGACAACACTCTGAGTTATAATGAAACCAAATTTGTATATATATCAAAATCTCACTGGGGCACGGTGCTGGGGCACGGGACCCACCGTGCCCCAACGTGGCTCCGCCTCTGATCCTCAACAACGTAGTACTAATACGTACTCAAAAAGAGTAGTTATATATGCATATAATTAACTCATTAACATATGTAAGGGTGGGATGAACTAAGAGTTTTTTTTTTTTTTTTTAAATGCATGTAATTAAACTCCAATGAGATAAAACGATCACAGAATTTCATTAAATGACGTGCTTCCACTACATTAGTTGTCTCATAAGGTGAGATGTAATTGATTCACCTAGCATTATTCTTATTATTATCGAATTTTTTTTAGGGCAAAACTTTTCCTACTATTATTGAACAACATTATGTTATGCACTCCCAAAGTCAGATATGATGTGTTAATATCTACAACTGAATAAGATGCATGCACATATTAGTTTGTCACAATGCATGGATAGTTTATATTTTCTTAGTACTCTTATTACTTTTCCTTTTTCTTTTTCCTTTTTCCTTTTTCCTTTTGCCATTTACCTTTGGGTGTGGCTATTGCCACTCTATTAATGATTTTCTTCACCCTACAAGTTTTTGATTTATTGAAGACTAAAATATCCTAGTATAAAATTAAAATAAAGGACAATATCTTATTAAAATTTACAATATGTTTTTCTTATTACACCCTACAAAATATGTACTTAAACTTCATTCTTATTACACCATTACTTTACCTATTTTATTAAAAAGAAACGATAGGTGTCACGCCCCAATTTTCAAGCATAAGTAATAAAATAAACAATTTAGACTATCTGGGCGTGATGGTTCAGACATCAACACTAAATACCTTGGAAATTTTTCTTTAAAGAACCAGTAAACAAAGATGCCCTAAACCCAATTGACAGTTCTTTAGAGTCATATATTACATTACACCAAATTTACAAATTAAACTGAAATAACAATTCTATAGGTAAATAACCCCACCACACTTACTACACAACGGAAGACTAACAAGTGCGCACAACAAATAAGTTTCTAAACTCACGACTGCAACGGCAAGGGACCACAGCTCCATCACGTACACCTTAACCTACAGGATAACCCTTACACCATGCATGGAATAATGCACCAGGCTGAAACAACAAACCCGGTAAGCTTTTGCAAGCTCGTGTGAGTCAACTCAAAACAACAAAATAGAAACACATGCTTAAACCATCTTAGCCTAACAAAATTGATATGCAATTATCACAACAATTAACATCAAGTTCATACCCTGCAATGATATGCTTTCGTAAGTTAATTCATGAATAAAACCTATATGCTCTGACTCTCAACTTAGCAACCAATTATACAAAACTTCAACTAAAACAAATCAAACTCAAGTAATGTTTTAAAACATTTAGAATTCCAATAATCCAAAATCATCCTCCATTTATCTCAACCGAATAATTGTCACCTCCATGACCTTTCAAAATCATTGAAATCTCAACAACCACTTCTCGAAAAATGTAAAGCACTCATAATTTAAATCAAGTAAAATGTAATCCCTGCATATGAATTAGTTTAGGAGATCACATCAATAGCACATCAAGCAAATCATAGTAATCCTTGCATGTAAGTTAGTTCAGGAGATCACGTATATTAAAATCAAATCAATAGAAGTCATAGTAATCCATGCATTAGAATTTTTTTTGGTCGGTAAAATAAACTTTCATTTAGAAGGATAAACTTACAATAAAGGCCTAGTAAACAGAGATTGGTTGTGACTGGTTGATGTACTTATTAGGCTGACCTGAAGAAGTACATGACCCAATCTCGATAAATCTTGATTTAGTAGGCATTCTAAAATAAACGATACAAAACCTTAGAAAAATGCCGAAAAGATAAAAGGTACACAAAAGTCGGAGCCCAAATAAACAGTAGGAGGCCCAACAGAAAACAACAAACAAAAGAAAACCCTAATTCTAAACTTCTCCTTGTCTTCAGCCGCCACAAATCCAGCACCACCAACGTCCACCATGGTCGTCGTAGCTGAATCCATACATGGAGCTCCAAAATTGCAGCTTGCAAAGAGACCCCTACACCAAAGCCCGATCAAAATAACCCTGAAAAAGGAAAAAAGAAGAAGAAGAAAATAGAGGATCTAAACACAGATTCATCATCATCCCCACAGTAGAAATCTACACCATAACATAGGATTTGCAGCCACAACTCAGAGAACAAATCTGGGCAAACGAAGCCTAGAACACATGGAGCCAATAGACCCCGATAATAGAACATAGAAGGAGGTGGTGCATGCACCCGAGCCAAAGCTCTACCTATCTTCCGATTGAGACGCGAGAAATCGCGTTTGAGAGGAGTCACTGGAAGAACCAAGCCATGGTACCGATTTGAAAAGGAAAAGAAAAAATCTGGGCAACAAGATCCGGAGATGAGAGATAGTGGGTACAAGAAGGTGATGGGTGGTGAGGAATGAGTTAGAGAAAATTTGGGGCTAAGGTACAGAAAGAAAAATGGGGCAAGATGGAAGGATAAGGGAAGGAGACCGAAGGAGAAAAAAAAGAAATGAAGCAAGAGGCAAAAGCCTCAGATCTAAGACATTGCTCAGGGAAGCTAAGACATAGCTCAGGGAAGCACCCATAAAGGGTGGGCAGTGCCACCAACTCTCAAGGGCACGGAGGGGTTTCAGAGAGAGAAATATTTAAGTTGGTGTCCAGCCCTGCATTAGAAAATTAGTTCAGGAGATTATATTAAAACCAATAAATTGAAGAACAGTAATCTCTGCATATAATTTAGTTCAGGAAATTACGAAAGAAGACAAGCAATTCAATAATAGAAATAAACTACGTACAAATCAATACTCATTCATCTATTGATTATACAAATCACCACAACATCAATATTAACATCAATCAATTAATAATAATTCACATCCCTTATACAACAATCATCATACAATTTATAACCACTTTGGTACTACTGTATCAATTATCACCACTTTGGTTATCATTACTTAATATACAAATTCACCAATCTCAAACAATATCGAAACCTTTTCAAAATATTATTTTCACACCTCAAACCGTTACCTAAAATTCTCCATTCAAAACTCAAAATCGACAAAACTGTCTTTTCTTCCCAAATTCATTTATTTCCCTCAAAATCACTTTGTTCAACAATAATGATCAAAACACACAAAACATAATGCTTTTCATTCACTAAACAATTCCAACTATATTTCACAACTCAATAGAAAATCATTTGTAACAAACCCTTGTTTTCACTTACCCATGAACCATTGACGATCAAGTTCATATATTTCAAAACAAATATTTATTTGCAATAAATATGATTTTATAGCTAATAATTAATTCTACTAAACTATCACATAACTAATTTATCACCGAAAATAATGTGAGATTTACTTACCTTTATATCCTGTTGCGTCTTCACACACAAACCGAGACAAGGACAAAATCATCAAACTCTACTCACATAATTCCGTCAATCACCTAATCACATCAAGGTCACACTTAATACGACACAAAGTACACAAGCATTTAATTTGAAACACGTGAACTATAAATCGAATCATACATAAGTCGAGACGAAACCTCATAGGAGTAAGGCCTCCAAAACACTTTTAGGATCAAATCGCCTAAATAAGAGGACGATCCAAGGGTCGGATCCTCATGGATTGAAAACAGAACAAATTGAAACCGCAAATAATCCAACTCAACCAAAAAGTCGAGCAAACACAAAAGTAAACATACCCACATGTTCGTATCGACGAATGGAGGCTAACGGAGCAAAGAACTGCCCCTGAAATGGAGGATGCGCCGCCACGTGCTGCTGGGCCGATTTCAAAATCAGGAAGATCAACTCCACCCAACTTGAAGTTCACAACACGATGAACAACTTTCATAACTGGCACCAAGGCCGATTTGGCCTAGAATGAGCTAAATCAAGCCAGAAAAATCTCCACTCTTGAACCTCAATCCGTGATTTCTCGCTCCACACTTCAAATCGGTATTCAAGGCTAGTATGGATGGAAAGAGCATGAGAAGGGCTACAAAACTTGACCAATTTCATGCCCTACTGTGGCTGGAGGAGGAAACACCATCCGGGTAGCGCCCCCTTGATTTTCGCCGTTCGATCTGTCATGTACAGTGCATCTGGGATCAAGCCAGTGGCTGAGGGAAGGAAATAATGAAAATCTGAGTCGGTTGGAACCGGTTTCACTACCGGGGGATGCCGGAACCTCGAGATAAATCTGGGTTGGGTTGGCTGTTTCAGTCTAGGTCGAGGGTTTGGGGAGACAGAGAAAAATCTTTCGAAATTTTCCCGAAAATTTCCAAAAATGGAAAGTGAACCCCATTTTTCCAAAAATTCCAATTTATACTAAAATTTCCAAAAGTGGAAATAACTTCTGATGACCATAACTTTTTCATACGAACTCCGATTTTTGTGTACCACATGTTCAAGAACTCGTATAGACGCGCTCTACAATTTTTGTGAATGAAGTTTTCGGAGAAACTCAATAAATAAAAAATCAACTATTTGACTCCTCGAAAATAAAACATTTCGAGAATTTATTCGTCCGAAACACTTTCACTCCACCCCCCAACCACGTAATCGTACTAACAAGTAACAACCCACTTAATAATTTCTGAAAAATCATCTTAAATTAATAATGAATTTCCGGGATATTACAAATTTCTTAAAGTTGTCGTTATAGGCTAAATAAAACAAAGAAGTATACCTATCTTGGTCATTTTCAAAGCAATACCTTCTCCAAGTGGCTAGTTTTCTTAATTTTCTTTCAAACATTTTTCAAAGGATTTATAGCCTTACATTCATATATTTCGATCTATTTATCCACTAGTAGGAACTAGGAAGAAGTATCTTGGCAGCTGTTTTCCTCAATATTGCTTCTCTACTTTCATTTTCAATTATTCAAATCTGTCCACGTCATATATGTTTATATATTGGCGGGATCTAGCTAGATAGAATGTCTACGACGTGAGATTTTACGAATCCTTCCGACATGCAATGATCAAAAGTAGTAGTGTTGATTTTGTAAACATTTTTTCTCTAAGAAAGTACATAACAAAGAAATTTTCTAGTGGAGACTGTAACTGTTTACGTAATTCAATTAATAGGACATAATTTGATGTTACACTACCAGAATAATGGTCATTAACGGCTCACAAAGTCCGTCATGTAAGACAAATTTTAACACATAAAAAAGTTTTGTAAATGGGCATGTCATAAAATACAAAACTCTTTTATGGCATACATAAAGTAAGCTGCAAAATACCTCACCAGCACGCCGTGAAACACAAAAATGAGCGTTGTAAAAAGGTTTTAAATTTCTTAATTTCGATTTTGAAATATAAAAACATGCCGTAATTGACCAAACAAGCACACCGTAATTGACCACAGAAGCACGCTATAAAAAAATAAAAATGATCAAGAAGTACACCGTAATTGATAGGATAAGTACTCGTAATTGATAACAGAAGTACTCGTAATTGATTTAAAAGCACGGCGTAAATGTGGTCGTCGGATATATTTTTAAACATTTGCGAAGTGCAATATTTGTGCCGAATTTGTTTTTCTTGCACATTTTGCGATACCATGCCATTTCAAAATCTAAATAGATGTATATAATTTATTGAGATAAAACTATAGATGGCAAACTGCAAGTATCAAATTACAAAATGTAAATTATTTTACCAATAACAATTCAGTACTGTATCAAAAAAACTTAATTAAACCAGAAATTTATCTAAGGATTCGTAAAATCAAATACATGTAGCTAATATCAAGCTAATCACTCTTTAAATTTTAAGATTAAATGATTAATCTAAGAATTAAACTTAAAATCCATGGCCAGGTTCAAATTGTTTTTTTTAAAAAAAGTTTATTTTATTAAGGGAAATTTGATTCTACACCCAAATTCAGACACCTCTTTTAGAATAAGCCCATCCATAAGAGTGTTTTAATATACACCCAAACCAATTAATTAGGTTTATGCAAAATAAAAAAGGGGAAATGATCATTTACCCAATTTCAGCTTACAAATTGCCCACTTGCTCCGCTAACAGTTTTTTAACCCCATTTACCCGAAACACTCTAAGGGATTATTTCCCTACTACCCAATTAATTCTTTTTTTATTCTTTTTATTTATTTTTGGGACTTTTTTTCTCTCTCCGTATTTCTCACTTAGAGAGAGAAGTCATCCTCCACCTTGTTGTGCTCCGGTGACCAATGGCCGACCGCAGAATCCGGCGACCGTTCACCGGAATCCGGCTACAGAACTGGTGACCGGATTCCTGTGTCTGAATTTATTGCCCCCTAATAATACCCAGTAACCATATTATTGCCCCCCGGTAATCATATTATTGCCCCCCAATACTCATATTATTCCCTCCCAATAATCATATTATTGACTCCAATAATCATATTATTGCCCTCCAGTGAATTTCATAAACTCCCAAAACCAAAATGAATACACTACAGGCACAATTGATCAATTTATATGGATATTATTGCCCCACAATACTTATATTATTGCCTCCCAATAATCATATTATTGCCCTGCAATAGACATGTATAACTACTCAATAAAACTTTTTTTTTTTCATTCTTATTTCTTCTTTCCTTCTGCCAAATTTACCAAAAAAAAAAAAAAAAAAAAACAGAACGTATTTTTTTTCCATCCTCATTCTCGGGGTTCACAATGTACCAAAAAAAAAAAAATGCTGGGCACCCAAAAATTGCTCTAGGCACCCACCGGAATGTGAGGCCGGTTGGTTTCCTCCAGCAGCAGCAAAACCCCCATTTCCTCAACCCTAGAGTCGCCGCCCCCGCCCGCCCAGCCACTAGCCGCAACGGCAACCCTAAAGCCCCTCCTCCTCCTCCGCCGGACGACGACGACGAGCGCGCCAAGAAGAAGCACAAGCTCATCCTCGGAATCAAACACCAACAGCAAAATCGCAAACCGACATTATCACTGTTCAATTCCGGCCCCTACAGCTCCTATTCCAATGCCAACGACGACGATCCGGACAAGATCGGATCCAATCATACGGTGATTATCGACCTCTGATTGATTGTTTTGATATTTTGTTCTCTGTTTGAAAACCGGCGCACCAGAGAGAGAGAGAGAGAGAGAGAGAGAGAGAGAGAGAGAGAGAGAGAGAGAGAGAGAGAGAGAGAGAGAGAGAGAGAGAGAGAGTCTGAGAGATGAGTTTCAATTTAATTAATAGATAGGGGCAAAATTGTCAGTAGATGTTAGAATGGGTAATTGTGGTTAAAAAACTCTTAGTGGAGTAAGTGGGCAATTTTTAAGCTGAAATTGGGTAAGTGGTCACGGCCCCAATAAAAAAAACCTATTAAATAGAATAAATAATGAAACCCAATGTTGTTAAGAATTACTAAAGCTGCCACTATCAAAGTCCCCATTCACCTATTAAATAGGATTAATATCAAAATCTAGTCTTGCTGGCGATGGAAGTCGATCATGAAACGGCTGCCCATAGATGTCGCCCATAATTACTCAACCCTTGATTTCAGCAATTGACAACTCTCCTCTGGATTGGTGGTTACGTAATCTCCACATTGAATAGCCGAATCTCTACATTCAAAGCTAGTGTAAATATCTCCACAAGTATGTGATTTTGTGTTTGATTTCAAATTGTGATAGTGATATAAATGGATCGCACAATCAGAGGTTGGTGGGTTGCCTGTGTTCAACGACATATCCGATTGGTACGGTTGATGAGTCTTGTGTTTGTTACCTATTCCAAAGGTGTGTGTCCTCCTGACAAAGAGGTGTTTGTTTTGTGATAGTTCAATGTTTTTGCTATTGCGTAGGTATGTTAGACTCAATAGCAATAGCAAAAACACAATAGCAAAAACATTGAACCATCACAAAACAAATACCTCTTTGTCAGGAGGACACACACCTTTGGAATAGGTAACAAACACAAGACTCATCAACCGTACCAATCGGATATGACATCATTTCTCTTTTAAAATGCTTTGACAAGGAAAAAAACTCTTTTCAGTTTGGGGAAATTATTGGTACCATATCTATAGGTGACATTGTAGAACTATTTGGTTTGAATATTGAAGGTCGTGAGATCAACCTTAACCAGAAGAAGAGAAAAGGGGATTCTGATTTCATTAAAAGACGATTCCTTGGAGTGAAAAAGTTGTCTAAGGTGATCCTGGAGCAACAAATCAAAGATGTAGCTAAACTGAGGGGGCTTGAGAATGAAGGTGATTTTGTTAGGTTGGTTTGTCTCTATTTTTGTGTAACACTATTTTTCTGCAATAGGCAATGACCTTAGCTGGTTTATAGTACCATACATAGAGGACCTAGATTCAATCTCTCTCTATGCCTGGGCACCCGCAGTGAAGAATTACTTGGACAACTCCCTTTTGAGTATGAATGGTCGGCCTGAAAGCGCTTGTGGTTGTCTCATTGCCCTGTTGGTGAGGTTTGTTTCCTATAATTTCTCTTTTGTGTCTGATCTTGATCAAGTATATTGTAGCAAATATGGTTTAGTGGATTTCAATGCTGTTTTGGTTTACGGTGTGTTTGGATGAGAAAATTATAAAATCCGTAGGAATTTATAAATGATGGAATCTTTAACTCTATCAATCTAAAATTCCATTAATTGCAATTTCTATTGTTTGGTTGCATCTATTTAGGATTTGAAATGTGTAATAAATTCAGAAAGTTTTTTTTTAGATGAAATAAATTCAAAAAGTTTAAAACAAATAAAAAGATAAAATAGAAAAAAGTCTAGTTTTGGAAATAAAAATTGAATACTGCAAAGGAATTCGTAAATGACACCTATTTTGGTGGAAATTGAAGTGAGGAATTTAAATAACGAATTCCTTCGTTTTTTTCCACAAAGAAATTTAAAATTTCCAATCTGATAATGCCAAACGAGGGAATTTATTTTTACGAATTATGAAATCCTTACTTTCAATTAAATTCCATCATTTTTTCCCTCATCCAAACACACTGTTATTGTTTTTACTGATTTCCTTGCAGTTTTGGTTTTGTGAACGTACCCGGTTCATTGAACCAATTGGCGAAAAGAGAGAACAAGTAAGTGGTACAATTATGAAAAACAATGAGACCCAAAAACAATAGGGTATCCTTTTTATGAGTTCCTATTCAATTTGCTGTCTCCGTCTCACATTGGTTTCGTAATTCATACCTCTTCCTGAGAAGGTTGCTGTATATGTTTGCATTATGTGTGCTGTAACTGGGGAATGTTGGTATGTATGCATGTAGGTCGCCCCTGTGGCATGGAGTGAAGACTGGAGTATTTGTTAAGGATGTACTACTGATCTTGAATGAGGAAGTTGTCGGTGTGCAGGTTGTTGTGTGCATAGTTATCTACTACAGCTGCGATTGATTTATTCTACTGTCTTATAGAAGCATGTTACTATTTTTATTATTTTCTATCTGTTTTTTGCCATGCAGGCTATGGATGCATATCTTGAAATATTAAGTCACAAGCATCCAGAGCAGGGTGACCCTGTATCTCTGTTTGTGTCCACTTTTGATTGGTATGTGGTATGGTTTGAATTCTTTGGTGCATACCAAGTTGTTAGACGACTCAATTAGGTATTTCAGGTGGAATTGGTCATCTGTATTTGAGATGGTGATTGCGTATCTTGGGAATTAGTGACCTTATCTATTCATTAGGTAGGTTGTTTGTATTTTTCTCTGAAATGAATTCATGTGTCGTAGGATGATATGAAAGGCGGAGAAACAAAAGCAGGAGTTGAAGCTTACTGTGAACCTTTGTTCAATAATGTCTGCAATATGGACTTCGTTTTTCTCCCAATTATACATAAGAAACAACAACAATTCACCTTGTTAGTCCTAAACAAAGAACTTCAACGATGGGAACACTACAATACTCAAAGACCAAAGCAAACTACATTAGTGGATCCCTACTTTGAAGATGCATCCAGATTGGTAGGTCATTGTTATTTTGTTGATAGATATATGACTCATACCACAATTAATGCTACCACTATGACAACATAATGTGCAGCATGTAGAAATCTCAAAACACTTGGCATTTTTGAAAGATAAGGGTAAGTCAATAATTAAGAGCAAGATGATATGGAAGCATGTGAAAAGAGAAGGGCAAGTGAAGCTATTTACGTTCACGTTATCAAACAAAGACAGGGAGTTGCTTACCTGGTTGGGAAGGAATAATGTTGATCATTTTCCTATTATTTCATTTTCCTACGAAATCTAATAGGAATATCTACACAACCACATCTAGTAAAAAAATAGCAAATATATAGATCAAATTTGAAATGAAGAGATATTCAATAATTAAGGCAATTAATCTTTTTAAATAAGGAACATCTACACAAACATATCTCCTAAAATATGGCATCAGTTACATACAATAATTAAGGCAATTAATCACGTTGACATATCTAATAATAGGAATATTTACACAAACATATCTACTAAAAAATGGCAAATATACAATAATTAAGGCAATTAATCTTTTTTAAATCAAGGAAAATAAATTGATTGTATTAAATTCTAATTTGTGTTTATAACTGATGCCATATTTAAATTCCAAAAAAAAAAAAAAACACCTACATTTGAGGAATATTTTCCTTATTCAATTAGAAGGGTAAAATAGTCAAACTAAAAAAAGGAGAAAAAAGTTCACTATAGACTTAAAACCTATACGGAAGGTTTAATTATGTGAATGGGTGTAGATTAAAAGAAAACATAGGATTGGGTTTTTCTTAAAAAGAGCTTCTTTTTTTGAGTTTTATTCTAATTTTCTCTTTTATTAATGTATACGAGTAGCTAGAGTCGTACAATAGGGGCACATCCAGATTTCAAAATAAAGTGTGAAGCGTGAATGAACCACTTAGATTGAATATCAAAATCAAACCCACGACTAGCTAGCTAATCTGTGTGCCACTATTGGTGGTTTTAGGAGCTAGCATGCTATAGTACAAACTGAGTGGAGGTCCGAAGTAGCTACCGAAAGACGAATTGTTTGGCTCCAAAACCAGTCTAGTTGCAAACAGTCTCTTTTGAGCGTGCGGGTGTGCTAGCACCGTGGGGTGCAGTCGTCGGGGACTCCCTTGACCTGACTTCTTCTCAAACGCTGTGGACGAGGAGAACACCAACCTCGTCACCAGGTTCTTGTCTCTGCCTTCTGGAAAAGGACTTTTTGCCTTACGGATAAGGGCTTGAGTTGTGATCTCTTGCGTTCACCGAATTGATACTTAACGTTGTAGGTTAAGCAGAGCAATCACTGGGAAGTTTGGAGAAAGCACGGGTTTGCTAAAGCGTATCTTTAGCTTCACTGGGTTGCGAGGGCATTACCCTTGTTTCGCTGGGCTGCAACTAGGTTGCACGTAGGTTTGCTCCGGAGAGGTTTTGATAATCTGAGAGATTGATTGATTGAAGAGTTGTTGTGTGTTTTTGTCCTTGAAACCTGGTATTTATACCCTAGGGTTTCGACTGTTCCTTGCCATAGAAGGATTATTGATTGAAGTTTCATATTCAATCTCCGCTACTTGACTTCAATAAGGGCTCGTTTTCCTTATGGATCTCGGAATGGGTGAAGCTAAAACTGTGATGCCCTGGAAATTTGTATTTATTTTCCGAGGATTTTCCGGAATTTAAATTGTGGGTAACGGACGGTTTCGTGGCTCGTGGATGGAGCGGAAGTGTTTCGGATGAATTTTTATTTGGAAAATATAACTTTAGGGGTGGCACAAAGGTTGACTTTTTATTTGTTGGGATTCTCCGAAAACTTCCTTCACGAAAGTTGTAGAGCGCGTCGATACGAGTTCGTGGACATGTGGAACGCGGAAATCGGAGTTCGTATAAGAAAGTTATGAGTGTTTGAAAAATTTAGAAAGTTACTATAAATAGGGGTTTCCCTTTCGGGAAAGTTACTATTCTCATTTGGTAAGTTTCCATTTTCGGAAACTCTCATTTCTCTCTGTTCTCTCTCCTGATTTTCGACTGACCCGACCCAGACCAGGTGGATCCGACGAGCTCCGGCGACGGCGGACCACCAGACGAGCCCAGATCTGTTCGCCTCCTCCGTGTGCTCCTCCTTGTGGTGTTGGTTTGCACGGCGGTTCACCGGAAGGTAGTGATCGGAGCCGCTACAGTAGACGAATCGGGACCCGACCGGAAATCCACTTTTCCGGTGACGTCTCGGCCGATCCTTCTTGGTTTTGGAATCTCCTCCTCCTTCTGATCATCCTCATGCCCGCCTTGAAGGACGATTTTGCGTGTGGAGTGGAAGATCTAGGTTTGAAAATCTGCGATGCACAACGAATCTGGGGTTTGATCAGACGGCTGCGATTGGCCGATCTTGTAAGCTTGATCTAGGACGATCTAGGCCAAACCAGACTTAGCTCCAGGTATGAAAGTTGCTCTACTCTTCATGATGAACATTTCTGGTTGGCTTGATTGTTGTGGTTTTGAGTTTTGGTCGGTGGTGGTTGCACCGCCGACTGTGGCGGCGTTATGGTGGCCTTCCGGCCATGTGATGGTTAGTTTCTGGTATTGTATATCATCCACTCGTCGATACGAGCGTTTTGATATATAATACGCAATTTTTGGAGATCGTATGATTATATTGTGATTTTTACGGTTTCAGACCGTTTGATGCTTCGATCCGTGAGGATCCGAGCTTCCGATCGACTTGTGGTTTGGACATATCGATCGTAGAAGTGTTCCGGAGACATTGGGTGGTCTCGGATGTGGTTTCGCCTAGATTGGCATCACTTTGGGGATTTTAGTTCAAAACAGGGGTTTCAGACTTAAATGGTTTGTGAATTGTTACTAAGTGGAAACCGATTGTGATTAGGTACTTGACGAAGTATTCTTGGACGATCGTTTTGTGGATTGGCTGCTTTGTTCTGTATTGAAGACGCAGCAGGAGTTTCGAGGTGAGTAATCTCACGATGTTCATTCACGAACGGGTTTACCATATTGTCTTGGAGTTATGAGATTAACTGTGACTATAGTTGGTATTAGTGGCTTTTCTGTGTGGATAGATGACTATGTGTGTATATATATATTATGGGATGTATATATATACATATATATTCATGTATTAGTGGCTTCGTGGTGAATCTTTGTGATGATTGTCATGTAAATCTTGTGTAGAAATATCTATGTGGCTTGTGTAGGAATATCTGTGTGATGAATCGATGACATTAGTATGATGAATCTTTGTGATGATTGTCATGGAAAGCTTGTGTAGGAATAATTGTGTGATGATTGCTATCTATGTGATGACTAGCAATGAATCTATGTGATGATCGCTATCTGTGTGATGACTAGCGATATCTGTGTGATGATTAGTTAGATAATCGCAATATGTGTGATAATCAGTAGGATGACTGGCGATATCTGTGTGATGATTTGTTAGATGATCGCTATCTATGTGATGATCGGCGATATCTGTGTGATGATCAGTAGGATGATGGCTATCTGTGTGATGATCGATGAAATCTATGTGATGATCAGTGTGATAACAGCTCGGTAGCTGAGTTGAATTGTTATTAAGTTAACAAAGATTGAGAGGACTGCTGTGATGGTTGGGGCTACCTACAGATGTCAGAGTGTGGGATTACTATGGTTTGAATTGCTTGACTTAGTGTGACTTCCTGAACTAAATTATATGTAGGGGTTACCATGACTTGTTTTGCTTGTTTTGAATTGTGATTGCCTTGTTTTCTTCTTGATTTGATGGTTTGATTTATCTTGAAAACCATAGTGGTAACTATTGTGCTCTGTGTGAGGATAGGAAGGTGATTCATTGTTTTCACCTTGATGTCATGTTGATGACAAGGTTTCCAGTGGGAAGGAAATGAGTGTGATCCTTGTGACTCACCGTTGTGCGTCAAGGGATTTTTCAAACATTATCTAAGGAGATTTTGTTTGATGGGGAATTTGTGTAATGAGATGCTAGGTTGAGAATCTGAGCATATAGTTTAGTCACGAGTTGACCTTCGTAAGCATGAGATGGAAGAGTGAAGCAGATGGCTGTAGGTGTGAGATGTATGCTTATCGTTGTTTAGGTTGGGTGACTTAAGAAATGTGTTTTGCTTTGTGGTTTTGAGTTACTCATATGGGCTTGCAAAACCTTACCTGGTTTGTTGTGTGGCAACCCGGTACACCATTCCAACGGTGTAGGGGTTATTTCTGCAGGTCAGGTTGATCGTGGCTGATGCTGAGGTAGCGTGCTTGCAGCTTAACAGTAAGAAGTCAATTTTGTGACTTTACCGTTATAAAGACTTCCGCTTGTGGTGAGCTCTGAGGAGCATTTGCGTTTTATTTTGTTGTTGACAATTTAATTCGTAAACTCGTGTGTTATGTGTCTCTGTGGAGCGAGTCATTATTGAAATTGTGGGTTCAGGGCATCAATATGTACTTGGGTTAAAAAGGATTACGTTTCTAAGTATTTTGTATTGATGGCTGAACGTTTCACGCATATATAATTATGAGGTTATATATCGATTTTATTGTGTATAAAATCAGGGGCGTGACAAAAACCCAAACCCAAGTAGATTTAATTTTGAGCCGCACGTATCAGCCCGCTATGCTAAATCCCCTAAAGAGATCTTGCCAAAATTACTTTTGGGCTCAAACATTGCCCCTAGGCCCCGAGATCAGGCCCGCGAAAATGTAACTGATCGAAGGGGACTTAAACTACAAACCTTATGACCGAAACGAGGCCATCAATGAAGGTTCATGTCCATTCGCTTGCTAAACATCTTTTCGTCGCGTTGTTTCCCTCACAAAATCTCTATTTAAACCCACAACCACTTCAAACCTGTCACATCAGACACTCTTCCAGTCTCCTAAACCCAGAAAAACCCTTTTTGTTTGATACCATCTTCTTCACAGAAACCCAGAAATGGCTCCACCCAAGAAAATCATCATCGATCAAGAGTAGGAAATCAACGAAGAGGATGATCACACCTGGGGAACCGGCATCGGTGCCCGCTGCTTCATCCACACCACAATCCAGAGACCTCTGCTACTCAGACTCCCCAATCACTATGCCGGACTGGGTCCTTCCCCGCGAGATTGCATTCCAGAAGACGTTCTCGCCCTCTACGGTCTACCCATCCGTCGACCCATTCTAGTCCTCCGAAGGACCCCTGGAGATTTTAATTGTTAGGGTGCGCATTTGCACAAAGCCAAAATAGGGTTCTAGCCCACCATTAGAGCAGCAGAGATCTCTTGGTATCGCGAAGCGCGAGCGCGAGATCTGGCTCGTTGGAACGCGGCAGGTATTACCCACCCCATCGATCTGTGTTTTCTCCTTCCACGCAGTGGCAATCGCTCACCGCTGGCAGCCATTCTATGCTTTTGGAACACCGCTAACAACACTTTCAATTTCAGATTCGGCCAGATGAGCATCATGTTGCTAGACAT
Source organism: Rosa chinensis (assembly GCF_002994745.2). NCBI lineage: Eukaryota > Viridiplantae > Streptophyta > Magnoliopsida > Rosales > Rosaceae > Rosa > Rosa chinensis. Next base: position 27,618,147 of record NC_037092.1, read on the forward strand.
TCTCACCATCATTGGCCTACCCATCGATGGCGAGCCCTACATTCATTGCCAATTTGACTCCGTCAATTCCCTTCGACAATAGCTCAAACCGGCCACGGCTCCTACCCACGGTGGCTGGCTCATTATCGCAAGGAGTACAATGCAATCGGTGGAGTTGCATTCCTGGAGTATTGGATTTGAAAATTCATTTTCTGCACTTCTTCTAACAATCCCACTGGTCCTTGGACTTTCCTAGCCATGGCCCTCTACAACGACCGCCGCGTAGGACTCGGACAACCGGTACTAGGTGCTGCTCTCTATCGCACTCTGTACCAGGCCATCATGCACCCTTTCGAGACCTGCGTTTCTAGCCCCTTTTGGATCCTCGACTTCTGGATTCAAATTTATGTCCCACATTTTCGCCGAGAGGACATTCCACCGCTTCCACCAGCTGACGAGCTTCTTGGTCAATGGCTCTGCCTCTAGGCAAGGTATACATCCCCACCTTATTCTGAATGTTTCTCATATTTGTACCTCCTGGATGAGATGCCATACTTGGATTTGGTGCTTAGTAGAAGATTCTCGCCCCCGCTTGAACATAAGTTCCTTCATGGGCATCCTAACTATAGCGATCGCGCGCCCTTGGCCTTTCGCCGCGCGATCTCCCGCTTAAATATCAGGCTCACAGCTGATGAGCTCAGTTACGAGCTTTATGCCCCTAATCACTTCGTTCGCCAACTCGGCCTGATCCAGTTAGTGTCATTCCCCCTCTATGATGCTTGGAACTACAACACTTCCTGGCGCAGAATTGGCCCCACTACTGGGTCTTCACAGGCCCAAAGCATGCTCGCACTTGTCGACCTCCCCAACTGGGCCAACGAAATAGTTCCCGTTGATGGGGCCGCTGAGCATTATGAGTACTGGTGGTTAGTAGTTTCTGTTAACTGTGGAGGCAACGAGATGACAAACTCTTCGCGACCCTTTTCCAAGATTTGAGATACCCCTATGAAGCTTATACTGAGTTGCTTGCTCGCTTCCCTGAGGATGAAGCACAACATCTGGGACCTGCGCCGGCTCCGCGACTCGCCGAGCCCCGCGCCCTGCTCAAGCTGGGATCATAATCCTTGAGCCATCTCAAGAGGTAATGTCCTTCGCATGTTCTGCACTTTACTTCTTTTGTTTTTCCCCCCTTAACTCATATCTTATTTCAGCGGAGAAGTCTGTCGCCTTCAGGCAGTTAAGCAGTTGATGCTACTCTGGCCACCAGTCAGGCCGCAAAACAAAAGGCAATAGCGACGAAGCCCAAAGTCGAAGACTCTTCTGATGACGATGATCCACAGGAGGTAACTAGTCTTTTTCACTGACTTCATAGTTTAGAAATTTCTTTTCTAGTTCCAATCTGACCCTTTTAGTCCTATTAGGTCGTTACTGCTTTGGCCTATAAGCGCAATCGCTCCGACCCCCGGATTGACCCCTAGGAAGACGATGAACCACTCGCTGATCGACTGGTATAACACACTTAATATAAGCATTGAAACCCTCATTCTACCCTTATGTCCAAACCTATAACGCTTCTCACTTGCAGGTTTGTCACAGGTCTACAGGCTCCTCAAGGCAAATTGGGGAAGGATCATCCACCTCTGGTGGATGAGCAACCTCTTCGCAAGCCCAAATGCCACCAGCCTTTACTGGCGCTCCACCCCCGATCAATGCCGCGAGTGATTCACAACTGGCCTTGGTGCCAGTGTATATTATAGACGACAGCTCGCCTGAGGTCGAAGAAAGAATGCCACCTCCTGACACCCCTTGCGAGCAACCAACTGCCATTAATATCTTGGAGCAAGTAGCACCCGATTCGGTTCCAGACACTGTTGAGGTCGCTCAGGAATAGGCGGCAACAGAAACTCCCATTCTTGTCAGTGCTTCAGGAACTCCCCGCGAGCCAATCGCTGAAGAGGTGCATTTTCTTTTAGCAGCCTTTATCTTGACTCCCGCTTTGATCCTTTTGACATTCTGAAATCTCTTTCTAGGGTCAGAACCTTGCTCCTAATGAGGAGATGGATGTTGCTTCCTAGGAGATAGCTGGCGAACATCCTGCTGAGCCCAATGACAAAAATGTGGTTGACCAGGAACCTACCCCCCAAGTACTTGAAGCAGGGGAAAGAATGAACCCTGAGCTAGTGCCAGAGGCAGTTCCTGTCGTGGAGCCTCTTGAGGCTCCTATTGCTGTTCCCCTTCCGCAGCAAGCACCTCCTTCCAAACTAGAGCGGTTGGCTCACGTGCTTGAAGTGACTCCACCTGGAGTTGTAGATGATGCTAGAGAAGGCCTTCGCCGTCTCCTAGGCCTAAACATTCTGACGCCCGGCGCGCCCATGAGAGCTTTAGAGCACCTCCGAGTACTTCTCAGCGAGGGTGCCATCACTGAAGCCCAGTTCCACGATATAGATAAGCTGCTAGATGATCTCCCCAGGTTGCTTAATGAGAAAACGGTCGCGACAGAGCAGGCCAGGCAGGCCCTGGGACACAATTAAGCCTTGCCCAACAAATGGATACCATGCGAGATTTCCTAGGTGAGCGGGCCATCCTCATTAGAGATTTGAAATTTGCGGAGAATCACCTTCAGTCCCAGATCCAAGATCTTCAGGCCCAATTAACTACTTTGAAGGCCAGGCTTGCCCATGAGGAGCCTCAGCTGGAGCAACCCTTAGCAGCTTCTGAGACGCAGTCTCAAAACCTGCCCAGGCTCGCGGAGCAGCCTAACAAGCCGCTGCTAACGCTGGATTTCATTGGATGAACATTTCCTCCATTTAACTTATGCGGGCCGAGGGCTTTAGGCCTCTAATATTAGGCCCATTATTTTGTAATATGAACAAAAATTGATATTAATATTAGTTATCTATTTGGCCCACTTTGCTGGCTCAAATTTCTCCTTTACTTTCATAGGTAGCAAAGTGTTCAACTTTGCCTTAACTGCACACTAAAATGGTTTCAAAAAGATAATCTCGAAATGGAACGGTTACCCCTTGAAGACCGTTCCGTTTCCCACGCGTCTTCAATTTTCCTTCATTTCCGAGATCATAGCATTCAATTTCATTGATGGCGTTGAATCTACTTCAACCGTCCATCAAAAGGCTGAGGCCATTGAGGTTGGCCCTATAAATATCTGTACTTGGGGAAGCGAAGACACACGCAACCATGGCTTACCCAGAAATAACCTTGCAAGCCTTACTTCTCTTTCTTATTTTTTAGAAATCTTCCCCCACGACATCGCCTCTAGCCTCTGAATCTTAAGCCGTATGGCAAAATCTCAGTTCTTGGGTAAGCCTTATGGCTTAATCTCAGGTCTGCCACGTGTCTTTGGTCCTCTAACATCCTGGGTGGAATTCACTGGTTTCAGTTAGGTTGAAGAACATGTGGCGCTCCTAATGCGGGATACCACATTCTGAGGAGTCTCTCCTCAGGTTCCCTCGTGCGGAGCAAACCGAAGAAGGGTGGGAGGCCACCCAAAGCCGTACGCTCTTCTTCAGCGCCCTACCTCTTGGACTTAACTGATTGAACTTTCGTTTTGTCCCAAAAGGAGATGGAGCAACTGGGCTGCTCTCTCCTCTGATGACCGCTTTGGGCCTGGAGGATGGATGACAGGAGGGGTTGGGATAATTATTTCCTTCCCTCTCTTTGCAGTACAAATGATAGCAGCTGCAGCCACGGTTCAAGAAGGGTGAAGAGAGTAAGAGTAAGAGCGATCATCTCACTAACCCCCTCCTGATAACCCAGAAGATCTGAAATCCTATGATTTTCAGCCACTTTTGGCTTTATCATTTGCAACTGTAATTTTTCGCGAATGTCTTGTATTGCTTTTGGCCGCAAAGCCACTTTATGAATACAAACATATTTCTTTTGCTATTTTCAATTGTTCTATTATATAATAAGGCCTTAGGTATAGGCCTTGTTACACATACTCTTAACACTTATTGTCAAAAGAATTGAAAAAATTGAAAAAGAACATCAAATACAAAGCCTGAATGCACAGAGTGTTGCTCCTAGTCTTATTTGGTGAAGCGAATATATGAGAATGATGCCACTGAATTGGCCTAAATGCAAGGGAGGACACGAACGAAGTAAGACTATGTTTGCCCCCCAGTCCTAGAAACAGGTGTATCTGGTGGGTCTTCGAATTCCCAGACGCTTGGGTAATATTTCTTCAGAAAGGGACCATTAATTGGGTTCCGATGGAGTTCGCCGTCCGAATCTTTAAGGTGAAAGGCCCTGCGATCGAGAATTCTGTGAATCACAAAGGGTCCTTCCCAACTCAGAGTCCATTTACCATGGCCAGTCAACTTCTTGCCCAACGGTAAGACTGCCTTCCAAACGAGGTCGCCCTCCATGTAACTGCGGCCACGTGTCCGCTTATCATATGCACGAGCGATGCGCTGCTTTTCCATCACCAAGCTTTCCGAAGCCTCCAAGCACTTCTCGCTAAGATCTTCATGTTCCTGCCACATAGCCTGGACATAATCCTCACCAATCACATGACGTTGATCCTGGACGCGTAGGGATTGAACATTGATCTCCAAAGGTAAAACTGCATCATGGCCAAACATCAGAGCATAGGGCAAGGTGGCAGTAGGGTTTCGCTTGGAAGTGCGATAAGCCCATAGTGTTCATACAGTGTTTCATGCCACTGGCGAGGATTCTTTGCTAGCATTTTCTTCAGCAAAGTGATGATAACCTTGTTACTCGCCTCTGCTTGGCCGTTGGATTGAGCGTAGTAAGGGGTAGAATGAATGAACTGGATACCCAAGTTAGTGACGAGCTCTTACATATTGCGTCCCATAAACGCTGCCCCCCTATCTGAAACCAACACTTCCAGAATGCCAAACCTGCAAATGATATTATGAAAGACAAATTGTCGAATGGTGGCACCGGAGGCTTCCTTCAAAGGCTCAGCCTCGACCCACTTAGTAAAGAAGTCAGTAGCGACAATGATGAACTTGTGCTGGAGAGACGAATGAGGATGATCATTCTAATCAGATCCAATGCCCAGCCTCGCGCAGGCCATGGCTTTATAATAGGCTGGATGGGGATATTGGGAATGCGCTGGATTGGTCCATGTGCCTGGCAGTCTTGGCATCCTTTCGCAAACGCGATGCAGTTTTTCAAAATACTGGGCCAATAATACCCATGTCTCCTGATTAACCAACGCATCTTTAGACCTGCTTGATGGGCCCCACATACACCTGCATGAGCTTCTCGCATTAGTCGCTTTGATTCGCGGCCATACACACACCTGAAATCAATGTCGTCGATGCTGCACCACCGTAGTTCATCATTCCTGAGAAAATAATTAAGCGCGAGAAAGCGTGTTTTCCTGTCGGTAGAGGAGTCTGGCTGCTTAAGGTAGGCGAGTAAAGGAACCCACCAATCCACATCAATACAGTCTAAGACAGCCACCGTAGGCTTATCAGGGGGTCAGGCCGCGCGAGCCACGAAGGCAACGTGCGGCGCTTGACTTTGAGAATTCGCTTGCGAACGCCATATTTCAAAGTAATGCCTGTAGCTAGCTGGGCGAGTTCATTGGCCGCAAAGTTGCGCTCGCGAGGAATATGTTCTAAGTTCACGTCATCAAATTGGTCCAAAAGCTCAAGTGCATGATCCAAATATTTCAAAGTAATGCCTAAAGCCAGCTGGGTGAGTTCATTGGCCGCAAAGTTGCGCTCACGAGGAATATGTTCCAAGTTCACGTCATCAAATTTTTCCAAACAGGTTGCTTGTGCACCTAAACTTCTCGCATTGTTGATTGATTATGAGCAAAGAGTCTCCTTGGACCTGGATGTCTCGAATACCTAGTTCCAGCAACACCTCTAGGCCGATAATGCACCGGAACTCTAACTGGAAAGAGTAGGAAAACCGATCGCTGGTTGGGTTTTCCAACACGACTCCTGCCCCTGCCAGTGTATCCGTTCATGAGCCGTCAAAATATAACACCCAAGGTTGGAGTGAGACAGTGGCTTGATATAACGCGGCGTATTCCGGTAAGCATGCCAGGTCCGGGCGATTTAATGTTTCAGCAGCAACCTCTAAATCTCTCATTGCGGGGACGTCGAGCATAGGGTGATGTGCCAGAAAGTCTGCGATGGCTTACCCCTTCACTGCTTTCTGTGGGACATACTGTAGCGAAAATTCTGATAAGGCGAGCACCCACTTGCCAATACGACCTCGCAGGATAGGCTGTGATAGCATATACTTGACTAGATCGGTTTGAGCGATGATGCAAGTACTAAAGGACAACATGTAATGCCGCAAATTTCATGCTGAGAAGTATAATGTAAGACATAGCTTTTCTATAGGAGTGTACCTCGTTTCGCAATCTGTGAGTGTCCTGCTAAGGTAGAAGATGGCATGTTCCACTCCCTCTTCATCGTCATGAGCAAGTAGGCTGCCAATGGAAACCTCTGGTGCCGAAATATACAACTTTAATAGGAATCCGGCTTTAGGAGGAACAAGCACTAGATGGCTCACTAAATAGGTCTTGATTCTGTCGAAAGCCTCTTGATGTTTAGGTTCCCATACAAACTCGTTCTATCCTTACAACTTTAATAGTGGGGAAAAGGGCTGGATTTTTCTGGCAGAGTTAGAGATGAATCGTCTCAAAAAGTTGATCTTGCCCAGCAACCGCTGTAGCTCTTTCTTCGTTTGCGGAGGAGACACGTTGATAACCGCGTTTGCCTTATCCGCAGGGACCTATATACCTCTCTGATGAACTATAAACCCCAGAAAGTCACCTGCCTGTACTCCAAAAACGCACTTGGCGGGGTTCATTTTGAGCTTGTGTAGTCGCCTGCGCTCGAAAACCTTTCTGAGATCCGCAATGTGGTCCCCTCTCTTCTTAGACTTCACGACCATGTCTTCAATGTAAACTTCTGAGATCTTTCTGAGTATGTCATGGAAGATCAGGTTCATGGCTCTCTGATAGGTGGCCCCAACATTCTTTAGTCCAAAGGGCATGACCACATATTCGAAAACTCCCGCGAACCCTGGGCAACGGAACACGGTCTTGTGCCTATCCTCCTCCGCGACTGGAATCTGGTGATACCCTGTTGTTTTGTCCATGAAGGACAATAGTTCATGCCCTGCAACTGCATCTACCAATATGTCCGCGACCGGTTTGGGGTAGATGTCTTTGGGGGTAGCCAAATTGAGGTCTCTGTAATCCACGCCGACCCTCATTTTGCCATTTTTCTTGCGAACATGCATCATATTGGATAGCCACTTATTGTACCTGGCCACCCTGATGATGCCGGATTTGTGCATTTTTTCGACCTCCTCTTTGACCAGAACTTGGGTCTCCGAATTGATTTGTCGTGGCTCTTGCTTTACAGTTCTCTTATCAGGCAGCGTTGGCAGTTGGTGGCACACCAAGTCTGGTGATAGGCCTAGCATGTCTTGTATTTTTCCGCGAAGCAGTCCTTGTATTCCAGCAATAAGTAGAAGAGCCTCTGTTTCTCGCTAGGCTCCAAATAGGTGCTGATAGCCACTTCCATGGGCTCATCAGTTATTCCCAGATTGACATTTTCAATAGGGTCCCTGACCTTCGGAGGTGTGTCATCTAATGACGCTGGGGCAAGTTGAACCTCCTATTCTTCCTCTTCATGGTCAGAGAACTCCTTGTTAACAATTTCTAAGGTCGCGACTCGATCATTGACCTCTTCTTCCACCAAGTACGAGGATAGCCTATCGTATAGAGAATGGAAGGCCTCTATCCCTTCCTCTGGAAGGTCGTGATCCATTAATTATTCAAAGTATTGGGCACAACGTGGCTAGGCCTTTCCACGTCTTCTTTCGCGAGCGTGATCCCCCACTGTGCCAATTCAAAGGCCGTCACCCCTGTGAGGCGGCCCTTGTTGTCGATGCCACTAACCTGTAATGGAGTGATGGGCTCCAAGTAGTACCTGGCATATACATAATTCTCGGAAACAGGGAATGGGCGAGGATTAGCCTTAATCACCTCAGCCTTGTCAGTCACCCTGTTCCATATAATCAGTTCCTGGTGGAGAGTAGACTGAACACAATAGCTCCGGTGAATCCAGTCCCGGCCTAGAATGGCGCTGTAAGCGGCGTAGCAATCTGTCACAAAGAAAGCATAAACTCCCTCTGCGAGACTGACCTTGATACATAGGAACAGTAGGCCTAACGTCTTCGTTACAGTCCCCGCGAAGTTCTTAAGCGTGAGAGATGTGGATTGTATCTTCTCTTTCTTGATTCCAAGCAGCTGCATGGTCCTTGTAGTAATGACATTGACCGCGGCTCCACTATCGACCATGATTTTGCTAACCTTGGTGCCGCCAATCTCTGCCGTGATATACAAAGGTCGCTTGTGCTGGACCATAGCAAGTGTTAGTCTTGTAAAGCTCATGAAGAATCCCTTGCTATTAGCATCCTCAGTTTCAAGAAACACTGCCTCTTCCACATGTGTTGTTGCTGCTGAGGTAATCTGCAGAGGCTGTTCGATACCTTCCTCACCTTCTACACACTCCTGCGCGGCGACTGGCAGAGCATATTACGCGGGAAGCATATAAACCATGTTGCATGAGGTGTCTACCACATCTGTCTCGTCCATGTCATCCTTAAGGTTGAGCTTGGGTTCATCAACTGGGATTTAAGTGTTAAATTGTCTAGCCACCAAAGCAACCAACGATTCTTCTGCGGGGAATGGCTTTTCCTCCTGACTGTGTTCTGGTTTCGCGGCGCCTTGCCTTGATGGGTCCGGCCTCTGTACCTCTGCTGGGACCTCTTTTGGGGGTGCGACCACTAGACTTTGAACTTTCTTAGGTCTCCACTGCAAGGTGTCTGAAATGTTATCCTTGCCCTCTAGTCTCTAAAAAACTGAGGGCTTGGTTTTAGGCTCCTCGCGAAACAACCTGCGCCTGACACGTGGCTGCCTAGTTGGTGAGCTTTCCTTCCTAGCTGGAGGTGGTGTGCTTTCTTTAGTGATCCTGCAGAAAACATTGGGCTTGGATGCCCCTGATGCCGAGCTTACTTGCTTTTGAAAGCTACGGGGAGCCACCAAAGGCTTGGCGGCTAGCGCCTCCATCTTCTTCTGATATTGTTTAGGAGATTTTACCAATTGCGAAGGCTTGATAAGGCCTTGATCCTAAGCCTCTAGCGTTCTCTTGGCCTCTCCAAACCTTCGCTGCAACTTCCTCTTCTTAGAAGGACTAATCTCTATCGCCTTCCCTTTTTCTCTGGTGTATCAAGGAGGTTGACGAAGGCAGTATATAGGGTTTGGTCAAAATATCTTTGCGCTCTTTCCCAGCCTTCCCATCTTGTTTCTGTTCGGCCGCGGCCTCTTTCAATTTCCTGAACAAGTTGGAATCCTTTGGGGATGCCGGTGATTCTACCCTGTCTTTTGCTCTTGGGTTAGAAGGTTGATAATTTCGCAATGGCGAACCCACTTGACTAGTGGGAAGGAGCCAAAATGAAACGTCTGCTCGACCTCTTCATGTGACACTTGGATGCTACACTCCTCTTTGCATTGCGAGCATAGGACCACTGGTGAGGCCTCGTGGACATGTCTGGCCTTCTTCTTCGCTGGGACCTCATCCTCCTTGTTCTTCTCTCCTTGACCTCCGGTGGTCAAGTCTAGGGTTGGCTTCCTCTGGTTCTTCTTGGTCCAATTCACATTAACCATATAGACCCCGGTGTTAGGAAAAGGATTCAAGTCTACTAGTGTTGCCGCGGTCGTCGGAGCTTCCACCTGCAGACTACCATTATTGAGCCATACCTGAATCTGGTCCTTTAGCTTCACGCAGGCAGTTGTGTTATGATTCCACAGGTTGTGAAATTTGCAGTACTTTTTCACTTTCAGATGATCTGGTCGAGGGAATGGTCCAAAATCTGTCTTCACCATCTTCGCGGCGATAATCTCATCTAAGATCTCATGCACTGTATTGACATCATATGTATAAGACGCGAATTAAGGTTTGGTGATGACTACGGACTTAAGCTTGACTAGTTCCTTAGTTATTTTCAATTGTTTCAAGGCTGAGTTCTTTCTTCCAGTCAACTCAAATGCAGAGACCTCATTCTCCCCTTCTTCATCCTCTTCCTAGAAAACTTCTTCATTTCCGTGGTAGTTGGGATCGTAGGTGGCCGGCTGGTAGTTCACCGCAGCCACTGTACGGTGTTTTCCTAGAATATATGTCCCCTTAGATGCACTCTTCCTAGCATCTGTCTCTCTGAGGAGGTGCTCAAAGCTACCTACATCAGTGATAAGGTCTCCCATTGATTGGATCATGCTACCATGTTGCTTCTTTCGCTGACGTGGCTCTAAGCCCTTGATTGCCAACTTGACCAGTTCTCTTTCTGGCAAGACCATGTTCAGCTTAGCTTTCTGAATCTAAAACCTCTTAAGGTAAGCAACAGCAGACTCAATAGGTTGTTGGGCCATCTGGGTAAGGGAGGCCAAATCAACTTCAGGTTCTATCGCTCAGAAGGTTTCGCTAAAGAGCTTTTCCATTGCTGGCCAATTCGCGATGGACCCTGGCCGAAGCTTGGAGAACCAGGTGAAGGCGGCGCCTGATAAAGAAGTGCCAAAGATCTTGCACTTAAGACTATCATCATTCTGGTACTGGCCTCATTGTACCTTGAACCTGGCCAAATGGGTTGCCGCATTCTACGTATCTTCCCCTGAAAAAGTAGAAAATATGATATTTTTGTAGCCTCTGGGGAAAGGCACGAGAATTATATGTGGCGGGAAAGGCCCCTCATACACCTCATCCAGGTGGGCCCTGGGGTTAGCTAACCTGATCATCTCCTCAACCCCTTCGCATCTGACCTAGTCTGGACCAAGAGGAGGAGGTGTCGCCACAGTTTGGCGAGCAGCCTGCAAAGGTACAGCTTGGCTCGCAGTCGCTATTCCTTCCCCAAGGCGAATGGTTCGGGGAGTAGTGGACTGTTGAAGAGTAAATGCTGGCGTGGTCAATTCCTTTACCAGAGCCGTTATCTTGATCGGATTGCCTGCCAGGTCAATGCCATAGTAATTTCCTATGAGCTCTTCAAACACATTTTCTGCCCTATCGCTATAGTATTGAGTAAACATGACAGGATCAGTGGGAGTGCCCTCATCGAACTTCAGATTTTTGCTTTTCTGTGCGGCCAGTGGAGTGGTCTTGTTTCTGCCAATTACTAGGGCTTTTTCTTTACCCTTCCCTGACGCGGCAGTAGCGGCTGTAGAAGGTGTAGCGATGCTGCTGCTAGCCTTTTCTTGAGCATTCGGCGGTATATATTTGCCTGATCCAGAGGGCTGACCAAGAGAACCAAGGATGGCATTGGGATCTCCCAATGTTTTATTCATAACCTCTTTGGCTTGCTTCAACTCAGCTCTCTGCATGGCAACTTGGGTCGTAAGGTTGGAGCCCTCTTTGCGCATAGCCACGATGTCGGCGTTAACCATGTTAACAGCACTCAGAAGCTCCTGGTATTGTATGAGATTATTATCAACGATCCTATCGGCATGCATCGTGGCCTCATTGGCAAGATGTTGCGCATGCTTTTTGGCCTCCTGGGCATTCTGATTCATTCCTTGATCAAAGTCGCGAAGACCTTGTTCAGTCCTCGCGATTGAAGTAGCCAACTGCCTCCTATAATTGTCGCTGTTGGTCGTAAGGATGTAGAGTCGTTCGTCAATGCTAGCATCCTCTAGGATGATGAGGGCTTCAAACTCGCCAGCTTTAGTTGTTTCGCTAACAAGATAGACCATGATAGTCGCGGGAGCATTGAGCATCTCACTCATCAAGACAGTAGCCGAATTCTCGCCCTCAGTAGCTGGTAGCTGATTTCCTCCCTGCTCAGTTGACGTGTCAGGTGTTGGCGAATTGAGAGAAAATCTTTGAATCACCTGTTCGTTTGAGAGACCATGATAGTCTGCACGAGAGTGTGGCCTGCAACTGGAGGTCTTATGTTTCGGGTAGTTAAAGTAAACCTTTTAATAAGGGTTTGCGCTTGACCTTCCAATGGTGGCGGTTGCGAAGAAACGCTATGCAGGTCCCACTGGGCATGCCAAAATGTTTGGCTCCAAAACCAGTCTGGTTGCAAACAGTCTCTTTTGAGATTACGGGCGTGCCAGCACCATGGGGTGCAGTCTTCGGGGACTCTCTTGATCTAACTTCTTCTCAAACGTTGTGGACGAGGAGAGGACCAACCTCGTCACTAGGTTCTTTTCTCTGCCTTTCGGAAAATGACTTTTTACCTTATGGATAAGGGCTTGAATTGTGATCTCTTGCGTTCACCGAATCGATACTTAACGTTATAGGTTAAGCAGAGCAATCATTGGGAAGTTTGGAGAAAGCATGGGTTTGCTAAAGCATATCTTTAGCTTCGTTTGGTTGCAAGGGCGTTACCCTTGCTTCGCTGGGTTGCAACTAGGTTGCAGGTAGGTTTGCTCCGGAGAGGCTTTGATAATCTGAGAGACTGATTGATTGAAGAGTTGTTGTGTGTTTTTGTCCTTGAAACCTAGTATGTATACCCTAGGGTTTCCACTGTTCCTTGCCATAGAAGGATTATTGATTGAAGTTTCCTATTCAATCTCCTCTACTTGACACCAATAAGGGCTCGTTTTCCTTATGGATCTCGGAATGGATGAAGCTAAAACCCAAACCTAAGTAGACTTAATTTTGGGCCGCAGGTATCAGCCCGCTATGCTAAATCCCCTAAAGGGATCTTGCCAAAATTACTTTTGGGCTCAAACAGGAATAATCCTGCTCCTCTAGTAATTTCTTGCACTGCAATGAGGCTGTCACTATGAATGATAGCCTTCGAAATTTGCATAGCCAGAAGTAGCTCCAACCCCATATATGTTAATAGCTAGCAGCTCAATATGCAGAGGAGAAGAGATAAAGTTTTTTCGAGCATAAAAGGCAGTAACACAATCCCTCTCTGGTTTTTGATGACTCTACCAGCTCCTCCATAGTTTGAATGAATTGGAAATGGATCCGTCCACATTTAGTTTCACAAAATCATACTCGGGAGGAGTCCAAAACTCCACTCGTTTGTTAACCACTTCTGTTGTACTGCTAGCGCAAACATTGGCCTGCAATTACTCTTCGGTTCAAATATTCATATTACTCACAAAAATAAGCCTAATCACACAAAAATCTGTTGGTATTTTAAAAGATTTTAAAATCTTTAATTTAATTTTGGGCTAAATACTGATTACTACCCTGTAGTTTGGGTTCAAAATCAATTCAGTCCCTGAACTTCTAATTTCATCAAAAACACCCCTGCACTTTCAATTTTGATATAATAAGTCCAATTTATTAGTTTTCCAATAATTGAAGTTATTTAACTTGTTAACGTGGCTCATATATGGCCTATGTTTTATAATGCGGTGTCGAGGTGGCCTGCATAGTCAATTTAGGAGTGAGTCCTACTAAAAAATAAATAGTTTTTTAACAAATAATCCAACTATAACTTGAACTCATAACAGAATATTAACGAATTGGACCTATTAGATCAAAATTGAAAGTGCATGGGTGTTTTTGATGAAATTAGAAGTGCAGGAACTAAATTGATTTTGGACCTAAACCACAGGGTAGTAACTAGTATTTAGCCCTTTAATTTTCAATTTTGAATTTGTAACTTATGCTTTTAATCCTAAAATTATTTGGGGGTTATAGGAGTTTCATTTTTGGATTTAATTTTCTGATTTTATGGTGTGTTTTATGATGGAGGTTACATGAGATATTTGGAGCCTATAAAAAGCAACAATGTTTCCCAAGTTGTTTACGACAAAAGGGTTATCTCTACTCCTCATTTGCATACTACTACTTCGATTACTACTTTCCATATTTTACTATTATTTTCGGCAATGGTTCTATGACTTGGAGATTCTATTCGACTATGAATGTGCTCATAGCGGACCTTTGGTTTCTTGTATTGGGTTCGTATCTTGGAGTCTTGTAGACTGTCAGCGCCTGCACGTAGGGAGGCTACAAAGGCTTTAGGACAACGTCCTTTGACGTGCTTCACCATACCAGGCTTGTTTTCTCACTTTAGTTTTACTATATATATATTACCTATTAGCCTATCTATTTTGTCTTAACTTTTCTTTCTTTTATTTTACCAAATTCATTTTCTATTTTAATCAATTTTACAAAGGAGAAAAAAAAAACCCAAATTTTACAACAAAATCCATTAGCAAAAAAACGAGGGTTTGTCATCCAATAAAAGAAATGAAAAGAAAGCCAAATCCTCCATTGCGCAGCTCTCCTTCTAAGTTCTAAACTTTGAATCATAGTCAAAGTCTCGAAGATAAGTGTAATTCTCATTGAGGTCAACGTATTATATCCCCCTCCATGGGTTTGAATAATCTTAATTATACCTCCTAAAGGGCTTGAGTTTTGCCTTTGATCTTTAAAAAAAAAAAAATTAAAAAAAAAAAAAAGGTCTTTTGATTTCAGCTGTTTCTCTTGTTCATCGTTTCGGATTTATCAGACTAAAAAAAAAAAAAATCGTTTTGGATTTAGAATTTGGGGAATTTGATTCTAGACCCAAGTTCACACACCCCTTTTAGAATAAACCCATCCATAAGAGTGTTTTAATATACACCTAAACCAATTAATTAGGCTTATTCAAAATAAAAAAACCTATTAAATAGGATAAATATTAAAACCCAATGTTGTTAAGAATTACTAAAGCTGCCACTATCAAATTCCCCATTCACCTATTAAATAGGATTAATATTAAAATCTAGTCTTGCTACCAATGGAAGTCATGAAATGGCTGCCCATAGACATTGGTCGGAATTACTCAACCCTTGATTCCAACAATTGAAAACTCTCCTCTGGGTTGGAGGTTATGTAATCTCCACATTCCAAAGCCTAATCTCTACATTCAAAGCCGGTATCAATATCTCCACAATCATGCGAGTATTTTTTGATTTCATGCATGTTGTGATTGTGATATAAATGGATCGCACAATTAGAGGTTGGCGGGTTGCCTTTGTTCAACTGCATATCCCTTTAATCCGATTGGCATGGTTGATCAGCATTGTGTTTGCTACCTATTTAATAGCTGTGTGTCTTCCTGACGAAGAAGTATTTGTTTTGTGATTTTTTCAGGGTTTATGCTATTGAATAGGTACAATAGACTCTACAAGTTCTTGATTGCATATTTCTTTTTCCTCTTATTGTTTCTCAATAGATTCTATAAGTTCTTGATGGCTAAAGAATACTCCCACCTATAGTTTAAGTGCTATCTAATAATAGAAATATCTCCACAAAAGGATGTTTAATCACGTTGAGAAATCTACGAAATCTAATAGGAATTTCTACACAAACATATCTACTAAAAAATAGCAAATATATAGATCAAGTCTGAATGGAATAGATATAAAATAATTAAGGCAATTAATCTTTTTAAATAAGGATTATCTACACAAACCATCTCCTAAAATATGGCATCAGTTATATACTATAATTAAGGCGATTAATCACGTTGAGATATCTAATATAGGAATATCTACACAAACATATCTACTAAAAAATGGCAAATATATAGATCAAATCAGAAAGGAAGAGATATACAATAATTAAGGCAATTAATCGTTTTTAAATAAGGAAAAATAAATTAATTGTATTAAATTCTAATTTGTGTTATAACTGATGCCATATTTAAATTCAAAAAAAAAAAAAACAGCTATATTTGAGGAATATTTTCCTTATTCAATCAGAAGGGTAAAATAGTCAAACTAAAAAAACATGAAAAAACTTAATTATAGACTTAAAACCTATAAGAAATGTTTAATTATGTGAATGAGTATAGATTAAAAGAAAATATAGGAATGGATTTTTCTTAATAGGAGCTTTATTTTTTGAGTTTTTTTTTCTTCTAATTTTCTCTTATTTACAACTAGAGCTTGACCACTAAAAATGAGCAGATTGAAGTGGGGTTGAAAGTTGCCTCCCTTTACCTTGAAAGCCACATTGAAATCATGGCTTTGATTCTTGAATGTGATTGATCCTAATAAGTGGAAAATGGAAAATTGACATGAACAATTAAACCCACTCATCCTGACATGAGCTTGAGGCCCTGCCATGTGTGACTTCAATTTAGGTTGATAAAAATAAGCCTTTCAATTTCGAGGGCCCTTCCTAAAATAGTCGATGTACTTAGCTTTCAGACTAATTTATGTGTTGTATAACCCGGCCTTTGTTTTAAATTTTATCTGGAGATCGACATATGTTGTTTTTTCTTTCTTTGTTTTGGACAATAAATCTTGTGGTTTAGAATAATATCCTTAATCATAGTTAATTGTACATTGTTATTGCTATAAGCTCAGTACCATTTGATTTAGTAACATTCGTGATTTTTTTTTGTGTGAATAATCTTGAGTTCGACTCACGGATCTATTAGTAGTTGTAAATTCTAAGTTATAATTTCTTCAAATTTTTTTGACAAGAAAAAGAGATTTCATTAACTTCATTGCTAAATCATCTTTAGCAATACTAGCCATTTTTTAGTTAAGTTTTAGCCAAAGTATCTAAAAAGTCATTTTGGCTAGCCACTTTAGAAATACGTCTGCATCAGTGTTATCTACTTCAGCTAATTTTGAATTTATATTATTTTATAAATGAATATTAAATAGTTTAAATATATTTATAAATTACATAAAATAACTTAAAATGAAGGTTTTAAATTATAGAGAGGCTCATCTCGCTCTATATATTTAGGAGCGAGATAGTTAAAAGTTATAATGGAGAGCCACCACTACAGGAAAATGGATCATTCATGACGTTCAAAGCGCGCATTAAATTACAATTTACGACGTGCAAAGTCATGCAAAAGTGCGTCTTTATAGACAGCGTCGTGAAATTGAGTTTCATTTTTGAATTTTACGGCGCACAAAAAGCACGTCATGAATCTATTCCCGCCAATTAGAAAATGTTAAACTCACGACATCAGTGCACGCCGTAATCAACACTTACGCGCGCCGTAATTTCACATCATGTGCGCCGTAAATCAACAAATGCACTCCATAAATTTACATTTTGCACATCGTAAATAAACATTTATGCACGCCGTACATGGACAAATGTGTGCTGTAAATTTGTTTGTTTTTCCTAGATATTTTCCCAATTTTAATGAGCTATTATGTTAGCTTTTGTTTACATTTCCACAGTACATTAACTCAAGCACCCAAAAGTAAAGTAGACAAATTAAGAAATGTGCATTTTATAAAATTATCCATTATATTCAACAACTCAAATTAATCCAATGTTGAGAAACTATATATTCTTCAAGTCATAACAAAAGAGGCCTTCAACAGTGGTGGATTCAAAAACTTTTAGCAGGATGTGTGAGACTAAAATTGAACGGTCATTCAATAGCAAAAGAATATTACTCTTGTAGGTGAAGATCAATAAAAATTCATTGATCACAACACACACACACATATACAGATCCTATCCAGAGCGGATCTCTGCTTTGAAATTAACGTGTGAAGTTTGAGTTTTGGGTCACATTTCGGTCGCATATCCACATCTCGACCGTTCAGTTTTTATGTACTATTGTATAGATCATCTCTGCAAATTTTCAGCCAAATTGATGATCATTAAGGTATCTAAATGGCTTAAATTAATGGACGGACTGAATCTGTCAACCTGAACCGTACTAGCTTTAAGGGAGTTATCAATACCTTAACGATCATCATTTTGGCTAAAAATTTGCAGAGATGATCTATACACTAGTACTTAAGAACTTAACGGTCGAGATGTGGATGTGGGACCGAAAAGTGACCCAAAACTAGAACTTCACACGTTAATTTCAAAGCGGAGCTCCGCTCTGAATAGGATCTGTGTGTGTGTGTGTATCAATAAAATTTACAAATAAATATTATTTACTATAATTCAAAAAATTCAGTAAGAAAGAAAAAATTATCAATGAATCTCGATGAGATGATGAACATCCATCAGCTTCAATTGATTCATTAATTAGGATAAGAAAATAAATTTGATAAATGAATTGATGGAGGGCCCTGCGCACTTGGAAGGAAGAAAAATAAAAACCAATAGCAATGGAGAGAGATAGATTGTGCCTTTGAATTTTTTTATAATTAATTTTTCAAACAGTTCAAAACGACCTTGTTTTGTTTAATGAAACTATTTCTAAACGGCATCGTTTCGAGGATCTCTTTTCTTGGAAAAGAATCACATCATCTTCTTCTTCCTCAATGCTGTTATTTCTTTCTGCCATTTTTAACAGACCCAAAGGTCTTCTTCGCCTTAAGCTTCTTAACCAGCTCAAAAGATTGAGGTTGGGCAACTGCCAAACCTCGCCACCCCCTGAATCCGCCCCTGGCCTTCAAGATGAAATAAAAGGCAAGAATGAAATAGAGGTCTAAAACTTGCCAATCCTCGAATCTCATATATGCTCTTCCTATCTTGTTTTTGAAATGATCAAACATCTTATCGGTGATGTTCTTGTTTTGCCTTCAGCTCAATTGCTTACCTACAAGGAGGCAACAATCATATAACTTACACTTCAATTTCAAATTGCTTATCAATTTCAACTGTTAAACTCAAACGCTACAGCCCAGCACTAATTTTATTATAAGGACTACTTCACTTCCCCAAAGTTTCAATCACACATTCCACAGAAGGAAAAACAAAAAAAAAAACAAACAACTTCAATCACCAAATTCATTCTTGACTTCCTAAACCAAAAGCATACCCATTTAAGCTCAAAAACAGCTGTGATGTGAAACTATAACGCAAATTGAGTCAACAGAGTTAACAACAGTAAGTTCTATGTTTGATTGTGAGATTGCACTAGAACAAAATAACAACTATTGCTCTTCAAAATTCCATAAACTAGAACATCTATTCCCTCAGAGATAAGTTCTATGTTCTGAAAATGCTACTATCTTTGCCTTATATTGAACCATAATGCACTCAAAGACTAAAAGTTTACCTCAAATAGCACATATTAAAGTAGCTTGATGAAGTTGATGGGCCAAGCCACTGTGCTTCCTTTAGCTGTACCAAGTATACTGAACTCTTGGGTTGGCCGAAACAATGGTATGTCATGAGAGACTTCACGCACCCAAACTTTCCAACAACCAAGACCAAGAGGAACACAATGTACTTTCTCGTTTGGATCCTATGAGTGAAGGTCAGCAACTGCAACAATCTTTTCCTCTTTATCCAACCAACTTAACAAGTGTAATTTCTTCATCTTGACTTCATTCCCACCTTCCTTGTCTTTGGTTGTTGGCCGAATACTTGCATGTGTCTTCTGCTTGCTTTGTTTGGTTCCTTCTTGTTCAGAACCTTCAACTCTATGATCTTTTTCTTTTCTTTTCTTGCTCTCTACAGTGTCATTTACTTTTTTCCTTTGTGCAATCTCAATGGCAGATTGTTGAGCACTGCTTGTTTCCTTTTTTTTACATAAACAAAAAAATCAGTAACATTACTATACATATGAAAAAGAAATAATACATGATGTATTTTGGGCCAGAATACTTACATTCTTCTTTTCTCTTTTGTCTGACTGAGCTAAAATGTTTTTTAATTACCACCATTTTCAACTCTTCAACTCTTGAGTAGTAGCAAGCAGTGCATTCTCCAGCATTGTAACTTTGCTACCCATGTATGTTTGACCATCTACCTTTGAAGGAAGTGCTCCAAATCCATAGCCTCGTACTCGTCCTCGTCGATCGGGTCCTAAAACTTTAGAAACAGCATCATCCGTGACAGAACGAGTTTGTGAAGTTGCTTGTTCTGCCATGGTTTTTTTCACTTGTTTCTGAAAAATATAGCAAACAAATGAAAATATAGCAATAATTTCTCAACAAAAACAGAGAATATGATAAGTGAAATATGCATTCAAAGTCAAAGATGTTAGAATTACTCACCACTACTTTTGGATCTTCAACATCTTCAGTTGAATCCTTCTTCTTTGCTTCATAAGCATGAAGCTACACATCACACCTTGATATTGAATCAGGTTCATCACTTTTTTTCTTCTATAAAACAAAAATGATGGAGATCAGCTATATTATTCTCATTCATAGAACATGTGCAATTTTGTTCAGTCTTACCAACTCATCCTCAATGCAAGCAAAACTTTTTCTGCTTGTCCTATGAAGTAAAGTTTTCTGTTCTCTCATCCGTTTAAACTTTTCACACTTTTCCTATAAACAAAACCAAGTGAAATTAAATTTTTCATATGCATCCAAGATATAGCAGAGGAAAATGAGTAGCAAATCAAGTAATAGTCATGGGAAACCTTTGTCGATACACTTACCATAAAGGCTGGAGTAATTCTAGATTTGATAAAACTTAACGACGCATCCATAGAATGTATATTATCAGGTTTGCACATGGCAGCAGCTGTTTGTAGGCCTACCGATTCAGCTTGCTTTCGTACTTCTTTTAATGTCAAGCATCTATAATCTCGCCAAAGCTTAGCCATTCTTTGGAAAATTGCTTTCTTGTGACACTCGTCCACAATGTAATAAGTCTACATAGAAAATAAGATCAATAAAACATTACTTCTGTACAAACAACAATCATACTAAGAAGTTACAAACTTGTAATTAAAAATGAACTTACAGTGATGTGTTGCCAAATTTGAGTTTTGAATTTATCTGAGATCGCTTTTCCAGTCCAAGATGGAATTGTTAATGGTACTAATTCTCTTGCTGTGACCCCAAGGAAAGTAGCAAATCCAGCTGCATGTTTCCCATAAGGCTGACTTCTTTCATTGAATTCTACTTCAATAGGTTCTATTACTTTTCCTTTGTCCAATGCCTTTGCCTTACCTCTTGGTTTTCTGTTTGAAAGTTCTGAATTTGTTGCATCTTCAGTTCCTCTACTAGCAGATGCTTTGGGAGAATTTGAACCTCCCTCTGAGATTTGTAAAGTTTCATTTATTTCTTGCCTCATTGTAGCAATAGCAGCGGCTAACACAGCTTTTCGTTGTTTTTTTCCTCTCTTCTCACCTTTTCGTGAAGTCTAGCGTTAACAATGAATAAGTAATTAACTAATGATAATTTCTCAAGTGAAGTAAAACTAATGTAAATATTTAAAACAATGAACACATGGTTTAACTTACTTCTCCATTAGCCATGATTGATTACTTCTCCTTTGTGCTTGACAAAAGTAATATCCTTGAAAAAGCTCCTATAAACATCCATAAGAACATAAGGATATTAGCCATTAACATTACTTATGTAATCTACTATCCCAACCTACATTACAATAATACAATCACTTATAGCAGAATATATCACAAAATTGATTTTACCACTATGCAGAAATCAACACTGCTTCACCAGACTATGCCTTAAAAGATATATAACAATGTGAGTACTGGACTATTAGTTAATCTCATCATACTTAATTTCTAAAGGGGCATTAATTTCATAAAAAAGCCACTGATAGCAGCTCAACTGCTCTTTTCATATCCTCATTTAGGTAACTTACTGGACCATTGTCCCATAACATACTACTTTGATCATATTGCACCTTTACCAAACAACTTTATAGCTTACAGCAATGTTGATTCTAGCAATGTTGATTTTTGTAAATAGGCATAAAAGTGCAGCAGTGAACAAATGTAGATGAAACCATAGTACTTACAGAGAATAAGCAAGACTTCTTTTCCCTTAGTTGTGATTAATCTTCAGTTTCTTCACTATCTTCATCAGTCTATATTATAGATGAAATCAATAAAGCAGTTAAGTACTACATACTAAGCATAAACAATGATATCACCACTCAAGTAACAACTAAAATATCAGTTCAAGCAGAAATTATAAAACACAATGATATGTAGGCACTATTGCACATTCAAGCAGAAATTACCGAAGCATTATTATTCACATCCTCACTATCACGTCTCAAACAATTGTCATCATCAAGATTGTGGCCAAGTTGTGATACATCAAATGGAGCACATGGTATGTACTCAACCTCATTAAGGTTCTCATTCTCATAAAACCCTCTTGGTGGTGCTCTTAGCACTACATACCAGTTCGATGTCTTACTCTCTCTTGAGTAAAAGACTTGTTTTGCTTGAGATGCAAAAATAAATAGGTCCCTCTCAAACTGATGCTTCCCCTGGTTGAGATTAACTAATGTAAATCCATCTTCCACCTTGACACAATTACTTATATTTGCCCAATCGCAATGAAAGAGAGGCACTTTAAAGTTATGGTAGTCTAATAGGATTATTTCCCTTATAACACCATAGTAGTCTACCATCTCCAACCTTAGAGCAGTGTCTTTTGCACTAGCTCGACAATACATGTCCCTTTCAACAAAAACACCACTGTTTTGAGTGTCCTTCTCTGCTGCCTTTGTATGAAATCTATTTCCATTAATAATAAAACTTGAACAGCTCTTCACCTCCCGTCGAGGTCCACAAGCAAGCCACCTCACAATATTTGGCATATCAGCGGAATCACCCGTTCTAACCATTTCGGACAGCCAACAAGAAAATTTTTTCATATGCTTCTTGTCTAGCAGGCTTTCATTCTTTGTAAGACGTGAGTCTAAAAGCTTGAGCTCATCCTTAAGCATTCTGGTTAGAAAAGTGCATCATAATTAGTATGAATAATGGAGTAGAAAAAGGAAGAAAGTAATTGACTTCAAAGAAATAGAAACTTCAATCAAACTTCAGTAAGGTCTATTACTTACTTCCTCCATGGATCAAGTATGATCGTATTCATCAAAACATAACGATGTGCAATCTGCAACATTGTTGGAGTCATTGGTCTACTCTTCCCACCAAATCCACGCCCTTCTAAAACATTATCATCTTCAAGATCCTCATTGCGTTTGTGCTGCACACCCACATCAGCAGCTTGTGTGAAATATCCACTGCAAAACTTTGTAAGTTCTTCAGCTAAATACTTTTCAGCAATGCACTCTTCAGGGTTCGAACGATTTTTCACATAGTCCTTTAATGTCTTCATAAACCTAATGCAATAATATGAATTGAAATTAGAACCAACAGTTAAAAGAAAAGATTGTATAAATGTAGAGAAAATATATAATGTAGACTCAATTTTCAGGAGGGAACATCCATCGTAGATGTATCGGCCTACCAATTCGAGCTTCTTGTACAAGGTGAATAGTTAGGTGGACCATAACATCAAAAAATGATGGATCGAGGAAAGAATCTCTTCAACATACACAAAGTTTCAGGCACTTCATTTTCCAGTTTTTCCAATTCTTTTTCATCAAGAACTCTTTGACATAACTGATTAAATGTAGCACAGAGTCGAAAAATAGCAATCCTTGGTCCTTTTGGCAAGAGCCCTCCTAATGCCACTGGAAAAACTTGCAGCATGAGCACATGACAGTCATGTGACTTCAGGCCTATAATTTTATAATCTTCCAGTGACACCTTGCTAGCAATATTAGAACTATACCCATCCGGCATTCTCAAATATGCTACCCTTTCACAAAAAATCTACCTCTCTCCCTTTAAAAATACATATGCAGGGGTTGTACCTTTAAAGCTACTAAGGTCATCATTCTTTAGGTGCAAATTCTTTCGAATCCCCATCTTCTTCAAATCTTTACGAGAATTTGGGTTATGTTTTGTTTTTCCCTTCATATTCAAGAGAGTTCCAAGAAGGCTCTCACAAATGTTCTTCTCGGTATGCATCATATCCAAATTGTGATGTAATAACAATGCCTACAACATTAATAATATGATAATATCAGTAACTAAGTGAGGAAGTTATAATAAAAACTGAAAATGAATTAATGAGAGGGGAAAAACTTAACATACCTCCCAATATGGCAGATCAAAAAAGATTGATCTCTTCTTCCAACGTTTTGTAAGCTTAAAAGGATTCACACCACCATCATCCTCTAAATCATTAGTCTTATCTTCAGCCCTCTGTCTTTTTCTCTTTCTTTTGCCATCCTCCCCATCTTTCTGTTTTTTTTCTTTTCCCCAATCATTTACAAAATCCTTGACAACTTGGAAAACTTGTGATCCCGTTAATTGTATAGGCTTTGCTCTATGCTTCTCGGTTCCATCAAACCAAGAAGCTTTAAATCGAAAAGGATCATCTTCAGGAAGCCACCTCCTATCACCCATGTAAGCATGTTTTTTTCCATTTTCTAGCCATTGTGAACAGGTTTGGACACCACAAACAAGGCAAGCTTTTCTGCCTTTTGTGGAATAACCCGATAAATTCCCATAAGCAGGGAAGTCATTGATAGTCCACATTAAAACTGCCTTCAAACTGAATGTGTTATCTCTCCACTCATCATACACACTTACCCTTACCCATAACTCCTTCAAATCTTCAATAAGTGGCTGCAAATAAACATCAATATCGTTTCCAAGTTGCTTTGGCCCTGGGATCAGCAATGTTAACATCATATTTTCCTTAGACATACATAAAGATGGGGGAAGATTGTATGTCATCAATATCACCGGCCAATAACTATACCTAGAACTAAAGTCACCAAACGGATTGAATCCATCTAATGATAGTCCAAGTCTCAGATTTCGAGGTTCTGATGCAAAGTTAGGCCACTTATTGTCAATGTTTTTCCATACCAGATAATCAACAGGGTGGCGCATCTTACCATCTTGACTTCTATGATTGTAGTGCCAGGTCAATTGTTCAGCCATCTCTACTGACTTAAACATCCTTCTAAACCTGGATATGATTGGAAAATACCTAAACACCATTGCCGGAACTCCTTTATGAACTTTTTTGGTGTGTTTATGAACCTTCCACCTCAATGAACCACATTTTGGACAGGTCTCCACATGCTCTAGTTCTTTTCTAAACAATACAGAATCCCTTACACAAGCATGTATCTTCTGGTAACCTAGAACAAATACTTTCAAGAGTTTTTTAGTTGAATACAAGGAATTTGGAAGAATGTTCTCTCTTGGTAGTAAGCCCCCAATCAATTGGAGGAGGTCATCAAAATCATTATCAGGTAAACTGTGTCGAGCCTTATACTTAAACAAGGAAACTGTGGAAGACATCTTAGTAAAATCAGACCCTGAATATAATCGTAGTTCTGCCTCCTCTTATATATCTCTAAAGTCAGCCTCATTCCTTTCATTTTCAGGTTCCATAACAACATCACCTTGAAAGTATGCGTCTTTCAAAATTCTGTACGTTTCCAGAACTTGAACATTCTCTTCTTGTGCATATGTTGTCGACTCACCATGTAAGATCCGACTAACATGAAGAGGATGGATCTCATTCATGCACAAGTGACCAAAAACTAACTTAGGGGAATGGCACTGCATATTTTTGCAGAGGCGACAAGGGCATTGCATGATAGCTGGATTCCCCAAGCTGGTGTGAAGTCTATCAACATACAATTGGGCTCCAGCACGGTAGGTTTTAGAGTTTCTAAAGAACAGAAAAAACAGTAACAATTTTACTAAGAATCTACATACTTAAAACTTATGGCCTAAGGTTTTGAATATAACCTGGGATAATATATCCATTCTGTATCCATGGAAGCTTGCCTAGGTGGCTCCAATTGTCTTTTAATTATGAGCAAATTGAAATGAAGGGGAGCTTGAGTTTAAAACAAGTTGTTTATTGTTCAGTTCACAATATCTGCTAATTCAACTAAACTCATAAAGTAACACTAGTACTCAGTACATTTCAAATATAGAAGGAATCCCAATATACAACTACCAAACACATGGGAATAAACAAAGGATTCAATCTAAGAATGCTATTGTTTCCAGTAGCATTAATCTAAGCATTCAATATAAGCACATTTCAAATATAAAAGGCATCCCAATATACAACTACCAAACAACACCACAAATGCTAATGGCAAATCATGCTTTCAATTCTTTCAGATACATATTTTGTCTCTTCCAAAATGATATATATCAAGCTTAGAATGCAGCAAGAATTACAACATCTTCCTATCAACACATGTTTGTGGTTAATTAATTATGCATTTAGAGACGAGCTAGATGCTAATGCATATAGAGAAGCAAGACCTGCATTCAACATCTTCCAAATTGATTCATTGAGCTTAGATTAAGAAATTATAATTTCCCACTTCATACACAACAGACACAAAATGATCAGCAGGAAAGCATATGCACTAGAGAGTCCAGTTACTTTTAGAAACAATCACAATAAGTATTTGTCAGGTCCATAATTACCTACTAATTATTCCCCTAATCTTTCACTTTTTCTTAATCTTTGTGTTTATTTATATATATTTATTATATTTTCCTTATCATGCTAGGAAATGATGGAGAAGCTTGGAAATGCACTAAAAAGTCAACTTTAGCACATTTTCCTACTCCGGCTAGGAGAAACCGAGCTAGGCAAGGAAGGAGCAGCGGCAGGCCGATCAAATGAACTTCAAATGAGTTGAAACTTTCCAGATCCATTCTAGACATCCTAACGATCATTTATTATGAAGAGTGAAAAAACTAGTTCGGAGTGGAAGGGCTTCAAAAGATAGGCACAAATTTCTGACTAAAAGACGAAAACTGCAAAACCTGACCTGTAAGTATTCCGGTAGCATTTCCGGCCAAAACACGGCGAACTAAGCACTAAAATTTTACCTGGATGATCTACACTCATGGAGGAATATTTGGTATGAAGAAGTCAAAGGCCAATTTGATAGGAGCATTTTAATGCGACGTTTTAACGATTATTTCCTCATATTTACTTAGTTATCTCCTTAAATGAATCCCTTTAGTTTTAGAAAGTTTCTTTTTCCGGTTTTTAGAAAGTTTCCATTTTTCATTTCTGGAAAGTTTCTATTTGTCATTTCTGGAAAGTTTCTATTTTTCATTTCTAGAAAGTTTCCATTTCTCACTTTTAGAAAGTTTCTATTT
The DNA here is from genome assembly GCF_002994745.2 of Rosa chinensis. Lineage (NCBI taxonomy): Eukaryota > Viridiplantae > Streptophyta > Magnoliopsida > Rosales > Rosaceae > Rosa > Rosa chinensis. The sequence continues at coordinate 27,644,991 of NC_037092.1, forward strand.
TTCATTTTAGGAAAGTTTCTATTTTTAGTAATAGTTTCTATTTTCAGGTCCTTGGAGCTCAAAAGTGGAAATGAACTCACGAAAGGAAAGAGGAGCTAGCAAACATTAAGATGTGTGAAGATGAGACACAAAGGGCTATACAAATGAGCAGAAATGAAGAAATAAGCTTTCATGTTCCAACTAGGAAACCCTGTGCAAAAGAGGAAAGTGTACCAAGCAAGATTCTGAAGCTAACCAAGAAACTTGACCGAAATAATGAAGACATGGCATTGGAAGATGACAAGGCTTGAAGATGACGCAACAAGGCCCAAGAACTCTATGAATTAACTTGGATTTTCGGCAAAATGGATAAAAGCCCATGGAATTAGGGTTTGTGACGCAATGAAACAATGTTGGAGGGTTTTACCATGAAATACCAAGAGTAAGAGAGAATATTGGCTTGAAAATCAAAGGGAAAATAAAAGATTACGCCAAGAGATTTTCTAGGGAGGAGTTTAAGGAAAGAAGAAGTGTGGACATCAAGAAAAAGCTCATAATGCGTCTAGATGCATTCCTATATTCCCTAAAGGTATTTTGGCCGAAATAAAAGAGAAAAATCAGAATATATTCATGCAATTTCGGCAACAATATATTAGGGAATCATTTTGGAGTTTTATGATTGGTTGGATGACACACTAGGGCTTACTTGGCAATTTATCATTGGTGGAAGCTATGTGGAATTATTAAATTAATTCCATGGAAAATAAAAGAAGAATCACGGCTTGGAGACCAAGTTTTGCCGTCCCTTATATATACTCCCCTTCTCTAGACGTCTCAAAAAGCACACAATTCAGAAAATCACTCTCTCCATAACGTCAAGTTCTCTCTCCATCCTCTAGTGCATTCAACGTTTCAAGCAAGGAAGAAGAAGAAGAAGAAGGAGCCGTGAGCATCATCATCCATTCTCCACCTTGAAGCTTGCTTTCGAGATTCAAGAATCCAACCGTTTCATCCTCCATCCTCATCTCCATCCGCGGTGTAATTCAACCTCTTTCTTTGTAACCTTGTTTGATTTCGTTGGAATTGTTCTAGTTGACATTGATATTTGAACAAAGTTTTAATTCTGAAATTTTATGATTGAATGAAGATTTCGATTCCTATGATTGTGATTCTTTAGTTGCTTTTGTGAGTTTGTTCAATTAGATTTGCTTGATTGATATCTTTTATGTGTTTATCTTATGTGGTTCGAAACATCTAAGGTTTGCATGTAATTGGTGCTATATTTAAGTTTATGATTCACCTAATAGTTTTGTGAACTTGAATCGAAAGTAGTAAAGGTTTTGGACAAGAATCAAATTTAATTGAAGAGGATTGCAATTAGATGAACTTATTCATACTAAGTTGTGCACTTAAGTTGATAACCTTTCTTTATGTTTATTGCGTTGAACATGGCTTGATTAGCTAGCTTTCTAGACTTTGATTGCATGTTTGGTAGGATTGATCTTTGTGCTTTCACTTAGATTAATTAGTAAAGGAAAGTAAAATATGGGAAATCGTTTGCTTCAAATGTTTCACATGATCAACTTCTTTCTCATGACTTGGAAGAACAATTGTAGGGTTGATTCGAATTTGATTGTGAACTTGGTTTTGATCTTTGTTTCTTATGTTTCATTCTTGTATTTGTGTTTTTGTTTATACTTAGTTTTATTTGTTTCTTTTAAATTTCAAAAACCTAAAACCTAAACCCCCTTTAATTTCGTAAATAATATATATATATATATGTGTAAATAATATACTTTGTTTTTATTTTAATTGTTTAATTGTTTTACAACGACAGGTGTACCCTCAATCCCCGGAATAGAACGATCCCTACTTGCTTATACTACTAATGATATTTATAGGGTTAAATTATATGCTTGCTTTGAGCGTATCACAATTCGGAACCTTCGGTGGAGATTCAATTGAAGGAAGAAAGGAGAAGAAAATGCACAAACGGACAAAGAAATAGGTCAACGGTGGTCAACGCCGGATTCAGGACTTTTCCAACCTAGTTGGCCAGCCAAGAACATGGGTGGAGGACTGATGCGCCCGAAAGCAAGCGCATAATTTAACCCTGAAATGTCATTAGTAGTACGTAATAAATAGGGATCGTTTTATTCCGGGGATTGAGGGTACACCTGTCATTGTCAACTAATTAAACAATTAAAATTAAAACAAAGTATAATATTCACAAATATATTCACAACTATAAACATTTTACACGAAAAAGGGGGGGGGATTTGTTTTTGGTTTTTCGAAAATAAAACTAAGTTAACAAAAAAATTAAAATGCAGAAACATAAAAATACGAATGGAATGAGAGAACAAAGATCAAAATCGAAACATATGAATAAAATTGACTCAAACCCTAATATTGTTCATCTAAGTCATGAGAAAGGAGTTGATCATGTGAAACATTCGAAAGCAAATGAATTCCCATTTTTTACTTTTCAATGCTAATTAACCTAAGCGAAAGCACCTAGATTAATCCTATCAAACATGCAATCAAACCCTAGAAAGCTAGTCAATCATGTCATGTTTAACGCATTACACGTAGAGAAAGGCTATCAACTCAAGTGTACAACTTAGTATGGAAAAGTCCACCTAATTGCAATCCTCGTTAATTAAATTCGATCTTTGTACAAAACCTTTACTACTTTGATTCAAGTTTACACAAAACGAAAAGTCGATTTCATGTTCTTAAACCTAGCACCAATTATATCGAAACCCTAAGTGTTTGCAACCACATAAGATTAAAATACAAAAGTTATCTATAACACAAATTTAATTAAACAAACCCACATAAGCAACTCTCGAGTCACAATAATATGAATCTGAAAATTCTCAATTAATCATAAAAATTCCAGAAATTAATATTTGTTCAAACACATATGTCAACTAGTTCATAACCAACGAAATTCAAAGCAAAGGTTACAAAGGAGAATCAGATTACACCGTGAGATGGGGATGGTGATGAACGATTGATGTGGTGGTCTCTTGAATCTCGAAAGCAAGCTTCAAGGTTGGAGATGGATGATGGATGCTCACGGCTATGCTTCTTCTCCCTTGGCCTTGCTTGAACTCGTGGAGATGACTAGAGGATGGAGAAACTCACGGCTATGCTAAGAAGATTTTCTGATTTTTTTTCTAAAGTGTAAATTGTATGGGGGAGAGGAGCCCTTGACGTTGAGAAAGGGGGAGTTTTATATAGGAGCATGGCTAGGGTTCACAAAGCAATCAGAATTTTCCACATAGGTTCAACCAATGATAATTCGCCAAGTAAGCTTGTGATGTGGTCCAACCAATCATAGAATGCCAAGTAAGCCTTGTGATGTGTTCCAACCAATCATAATTCTCTAAAATACCTCCCTAATATTTTATTGCCGAATTTCCTTGAAATTATTCTGATTTTCTTCATGAATTTCGGCCAACATTCCTTTAGGGAATTTAGGGATGAATCTAGACGCCTTTTTAGCTTTTCCTTGGTGCACACATATTTTCCTTCCTTAAATATCTCCCTTGAATCTCTCTTGGCGTCATCTCCTTGATTATTTCTGATTTTCACGTTGGCAATCACATCAAATTATTCCTCCAACAATATTTCTTTCCATAAAAGTCTCCCAAGAAAATCTCTCCTTGAAATCCTCAATCAATCATCTTCAATTCTCACGTTGTCACCTTGTTTTTTCCCTTAAGTATTACATGGCAAATTTAATCCCCAAGGAAAATATATTTTCCTTTTTTAAAAAAAAAACTCTTCCTTGATTCTCTCCTTGCCATGTCATCTTCATGAAACTTCTCGTTCCATTTATGAACTCAATTCTGCTTATTTATTCCAAAAACCTGAAAATAGAAGCTTTCTAAAATAAGAAATGGAAACTTTCTTAAACTAAAATGGAAACTTTCTAAAAATGGAAAATAGAAACTACAAAACGGAAACTTTCTACAATTAGGAACTTTCCCATTCGAAGAATGGAAACTTTCCTAACCAGAGTTTTATTAAGGAAATAACGCAGAAAATATAGGGAAATAACAGTTAAAATGTCGCATTAAAATGCTCCTATCAAATTCCCCCACACTTAGCTTTTGCTAGTCCCTTAGCAAAATCTCACAAAGACTCAACGAAATTTAAAGACTCTACACAAACAATGACTCTACTGCCCTTCAACTTTTTGTCTCAGCAATCTCTTACTTTCATAACACCAAGATTAGCACTCAACCAAGAATCAATGTTTAAGCATTCGAGAGTTAATTAAAACATATAATTTACATATACACAAGTAGGACTTGGTTGGAACAATGGTGATGGTTTCTGTTAAGCATGCTTCAAACAAGTATGATTCAAATCCTCACAAGGTGTATCCACTCTTTCTTCTCTCTGAATTCAAGGGAATGCTTAAAAGCTTATAATCACTCAATTATATGTGAGAGAAAATATTTTAAGGCAATCAAATAGCTCACATATATAAGAAATGAAAAGCACTTTGTGAATATAATTTTTTTTTTCAAAAGATCTCATGAAGGATATCAACTACTTGCACGGATGGACCCAAGCCATAGGTTCAACTCTTGTAACTCATCTCCACATCAAAGGCTGTCCCATCTTAATGATCAAGAAGGTCTTCTCAAAGGTTGTAATGGGGCTAAGGCTCAAGGTTTTAAGAAATGAAAGGTAAGGATTTTAACAAAGTGTCCTAAAAACCTAGCAGAGCTCATGTAACTGTAGAGACTTCTAGAAATCCACAAAGATATATCAAAACGTCCCATCCCATAGAGGTAATGTAAAGAGGGCCTAATGTCTTCATGTTGGGCCCTAACTTCACTCTAAACTTCCTTTGAACTCTAGTGAATTGGACAAAGGCCAAATTTTTCTGTAGTGGGCCTTCAATTCAAAACAAACTCCAAACTCACCAAGTATGGGGGACAAAAATCCATAAACATTTTTCTCTTTTTTTTTTTTTTTTTTTCTTTTTCTTCTAGCCGTATACATGTTTTTTTTTTTCTTTTCATTTTCTTTTTCACGGCTTTCACATATTTTTTTTTCTGTATGGACAAGTCTACCCCCACACTTGAACTTTCACCTCTTCTCATCCTTCATCCTTAGCATCAAACCCATGTAGTATGTCTCAAAAGATAGCTCTACTAAGTTCTTAGAACAAAGGGTAGGGTTGTAACTATACTAAGCTTCATGGTTAAGGATTTTAAGGGTGATGAATGAAAAGGCTTAATGTAGGCTCAAAGGGGCTTATCTAGGGGGGTCCCACGACGGGCACAATTAAGGACACAGGTTTATTTGGCAATGGTGGTAATTCCTAGGGTGCCTCTATCCTTTCCAGAATCAGGGCCATGTATTGATATAACGTTTCAACAAGCACAAGAGTGAATTCTAGCATTCTCTAGTCCATCAAACTTAATCTATGGCAAGCAGTCAATCAAATGAAAGAATAATGAGATCATCAAATCATCGCCAAAAAAATAAGAATATATTTTTCAATTATCACTCCAAGAAAAAGGGACATGGGCTCAAATATCTCACATGGGCTTTTATGAATCAAAACTCATCTTAACATGCTCATATTCTGTACCAAGGTCACGAAATCCATATCCACTACTCATGCATACATTTTTCATATATCTCAATTAACCAAAGAATACCATTTTAGAAATCATCTCAATTTTGGGATCCTCTTTTAATCATGATTTCAGAGATATAGAATCATCCTAGACAGTTGAAAGGGCATCCTAAGACTCAAAACAAAAACAAAAACAACGAAAATTTTTAAATTTTTGACATTTTTCACTTTTTTTGTATTTTTCAATATATGACTCAAGATAAAAGTGTAAATCCCTTCCCCCACACTTAAATTTTGCACTGTCCTCAATGTAATCAATCATAAGCATGCAATGAAACAAATAAGCACAGATAGAAGACATTCACGAAAACAAATCCTAAAACAAAAAAAACAAAAAACAAAAAAAAATAAAAATAAAAATAAAATAGGGAAAGAGAAAGCAAATCTGTATTGTTGACTACTTCACAGCTGCTTCTGAATTGGGTTGCCTCCCAAGCAGCGCTTGAGTTTAACGTCTTTCAGCCAGACGGAATAGAAATTAAAAAGTTAGTAACTATAATTAACAAATATTTAGAAAATATATAAACAAGTAACTATGAATTACAAAATACAAGTATAATTAACAAGTACATTGTACATACGACACAAGTTAGGCACACAAGTGAGTAAAAAAAAAAAAAAAAACATGAAAAATATTTACTCAAATGTTTTTTTTTTTACCTTAGTGTATCACAACATTTTATTTTGTTATAAATATTATTGATATCGAATCTAATTCCAAGCGGTAAATCAAGTGGACATGCGGCCCAAGTATAGTCGCCTAGACACAGATTTCCTTTTACATCCTTTGGGCAACCTTACTGAAATGGCCAGGTGGGGGAGGGCGAACACGAGAGGAAAAATCCATTTTGGCATGAGCTACTCCCACATAGTGGTTTTAGGCCCATTTGTAAGCACTTCTGGATTCAAAAACCTGTCATGAGCGTTGTCCCCTTCCTAGACACCATCCCACATAGGCTATACTTACTTGGATGAAAAAGATCCTAAGTGTGAAGACAGTTCAATGAATGTTAATAAAGGCCGCTCTCAACCTTAAGGGACCTGGATTAGGTACCAATAAGGGGTTTAGGCCAATATTAATAAACACGACTTCACCTATTCCTTCTTTAATTTACAACTCACAATTAAAATTCGTATTCAATAATATAAATAACAACCTAAGTAATTAATTAACTAATTAACTAATTAACTAACAAATTATGAACAATTAACAAGTAAATTTTTTTTTTTTTTTTTTTGAACACAACATATAAACAAAACAAATATTCACATATTTAACAAGTGATTTTTCAATCCCCGGCAACGGCGCCAAAAATTGATGCGCCCGAAAGCAAGCGCATAATTTAACCCTGAAATGTCATTAGTAGTACGTAATAAATAGGGATCGTTCTATTCCGGGGATTGAGGGTACACCTGTCATTGTCAACCAATTAAACAATTAAAATTAAAACAAAGTATAATATTCACAAATATATTCACAACTATAAACATTTTACACGAAAAAGGGGGCGGGATTTGTTTTTGGTTTTTCGAAAATAAAACTAAGTTAACAAAAAAATTAAAATGCAGAAACATAAAAATACGAATGGAATGAGAGAACAAAGATCAAAATCGAAACATATGAATAAAATTGACTCAAACCCTAATATTGTTCATCTAAGTCATGAGAAAGGAGTTGATCATGTGAAACATTCGAAAGCAAATGAATTCCCATTTTTTACTTTTCAATGCTAATTAACCTAAGCGAAAGCACCTAGATTAATCCTATCAAACATGCAATCAAACCCTAGAAAGCTAGTCAATCATGTCATGTTTAACGCATTACACGTAGAGAAAGGCTATCAACTCAAGTGTACAACTTAGTATGGAAAAGTCCACCTAATTGCAATCCTCGTTAATTAAATTCGATCTTTGTACAAAACCTTTACTACTTTGATTCAAGTTTACACAAAACGAAAAGTCGATTTCATGTTCTTAAACCTAGCACCAATTATATCGAAACCCTAAGTGTTTGCAACCACATAAGATTAAAATACAAAAGTTATCTATAACGCAAATTTAATTAAACAAACCCACATAAGCAACTCTCGAGTCACAATAATATGAATCTGAAAATTCTCAATTAATCATAAAAATTCCAGAAATTAATATTTGTTCAAACACATATGTCAACTAGTTCATAACCAACGAAATTCAAAGCAAAGGTTACAAAGGAGAATCAGATTACACCGTGAGATGGGGATGGTGATGAACGATTGATGTGGTGGTCTCTTGAATCTCGAAAGCAAGCTTCAAGGTTGGAGATGGATGATGGATGCTCACGGCTATGCTTCTTCTCCCTTGGCCTTGCTTGAACTCGTGGAGATGACTAGAGGATGGAGAAACTCACGGCTATGCTAAGAAGATTTTCTGATTTTTTTTCTAAAGTGTAAATTGTATGGGGGAGAGGAGCCCTTGACGTTGAGAAAGGGGGAGTTTTATATAGGAGCATGGCTAGGGTTCACAAAGCAATCAGAATTTTCCACATAGGTTCAACCAATGATAATTCGCCAAGTAAGCTTGTGATGTGGTCCAACCAATCATAGAATGCCAAGTAAGCCTTGTGATGTGTTCCAACCAATCATAATTCTCTAAAATACCTCCCTAATATTTTATTGCCGAATTTCCTTGAAATTATTCTGATTTTCTTCATGAATTTCGGCCAACATTCCTTTAGGGAATTTAGGGATGAATCTAGACGCCTTTTTAGCTTTTCCTTGGTGCACACATATTTTCCTTCCTTAAATATCTCCCTTGAATCTCTCTTGGCGTCATCTCCTTGATTATTTCTGATTTTCACGTTGGCAATCACATCAAATTATTCCTCCAACAATATTTCTTTCCATAAAAGTCTCCCAAGAAAATCTCTCCTTGAAATCCTCAATCAATCATCTTCAATTCTCACGTTGTCACCTTGTTTTTTCCCTTAAGTATTACATGGCAAATTTAATCCCCAAGGAAAATATATTTTCCTTTTTTAAAAAAAAAACTCTTCCTTGATTCTCTCCTTGCCATGTCATCTTCATGAAACTTCTCGTTCCATTTATGAACTCAATTCTGCTTATTTATTCCAAAAACCTGAAAATAGAAGCTTTCTAAAATAAGAAATGGAAACTTTCTTAAACTAAAATGGAAACTTTCTAAAAATGGAAAATAGAAACTACAAAACGGAAACTTTCTACAATTAGGAACTTTCCCATTCGAAGAATGGAAACTTTCCTAACCAGAGTTTTATTAAGGAAATAACGCAGAAAATATAGGGAAATAACAGTTAAAATGTCGCATTAAAATGCTCCTATCAAGGACAGGAAAGTGTTGATTAGGGTTAGAGACTTTAGGTCTAGGTTATTTTGAAATTTAAAAGTTGAAAGATGACAAGTGATCCAATTCTTACATCTTACACCTTTGTCTCCTATTTATTACCTTGTTCCCCTACACTATGACCCTTCTACCCTTACTTTTTCTCCTCCACCAAAATATCTATGGGCTTTCTAGGTCATTTCTATGTAGAGTTAAAAATTTGATCCATATTTTGTGCTTACACATTTGTCAATCACATCTAGCCCTTCATTCCTTTTGATCTCCACCCTTGATTTGAATTGCCTTGGCCTTTACAAGTTTATGGCTTTAGTTTATGTAGTTATGGGTTGTGAGTAGAATAAATTTGGGGCTAGGGCTTAGCCCTAGGCAAACTCATGTATAAAACAATGTGATGCCATGTTTTTGATGAATATACATGTTTTGAATCCTTTAGCTACTTTGCTTTAATGCTTTCTTACATATGTTTTTGGATTTGTCACCTAGAAGCATATTGTAGGAATTAATGAAATCGGAAACTTAAGCTTGACAATCTTTTGTAACCGAGAGGCATGTGTAGCTAACAGGGTGGTAGTCTAGCTTATTCTTACGGGAAGAACTAGATTGCTTGGGTTTCTTACTTAAAATTAATGTTTGGTGCCGTGAGTTTAAGAGTCGAGAGGCCTTAAGCTTTACGACATCAAAGCCCTTTTATGTTTTAGCGAATGTAAATGGGACTAAGGTTGTGTGATCTAGCTTTGCTCTAGCGACATGGTTAGGTTGCATGATTAGTTGGTATCTCGGTTTCTCTAGCGAAAACCGAGGGGGAATTTATATAAGCATGTTATTATTAGAAAATGGATTTACATTATATGCATGAAGGAGGCTAGGTGCAAAAACCTATGCTCCTATTGATCTCATTGGTCAAAGTCTCTATTTTATTTTGTTTTTATTAGCTTAGTTTATTTTTGTGCAACTTATTTTACTTTATAGAACTTAAAATCAACAAAGCCGATACACCACTTTACCATTGTAAATATCATTATTGATAGTTTTAGCTTCCAAATGGCCGAGACTATTAATTTGTAAAAAGATAGACTCACATGTGTTTTCTAGGTTTTATTTTCGCGGTAATCTAGTTAGGGTAGGGTTACCCAATCCATTGGGTACGATACTCTTACTTTTCCCCTTTACTAAAACTTGACATCCTATACTTGGGAGTAGGAGATATCATTTTTGCACATATTTTTCTACTCAATGATGTCCACAATAGTATTAATTTCAGAAACAAAAATGACCAAACACTTGCCTGACTTGGAAATTCATAAGCACATAATATGAACCACTCCCAAGATTCTAAATTATCCAAACCCAGCAAACCATTGATCACACAAAATAAAATAAAAAGTCCAGAAATACATAGAAGAAGTAAACCCTTACACTCGATGAACAAAATCAAAAGAGAAATCAGGAACGCACACCAAGTGTTCGACGAAATAGCGATAACAAAAACTTCAAGAATCAACTGCAATTACTTGTAGAAAACCATAATAGAACACCGAGTATGTAAAATCAAAGCTTCGAAACTAACAATCGCAGAAAATTTCAGCGACAATCACATTAGAGTTGTGGATGAGAGAGAAGAAAGTACCTACTGTGGCCAGAGCAATGGGCGAGGAAGAGGTAGGAGGAGGCCGAAACAATGGGAAAGCGAAGGAGGCCGGAGCAGTAGGAGAGGAGGAGGTCAGAGGAGGTCACCGCGTTTTGAGAGACGAGGTAGGAAGCAATGTAGAGGGAGAGAGAGACGAGGCCTGTGTTAAATGGGTGCTTTTTGTGATGGGCTAATTTTTATAAATGGAACAATTTTTTATACGTTGACATCACAACGTGCAGTGGAAAAACGTCGTAAATTTCAATAAAAAGTATGATTTTATGACGTTCTTTGCAAACACGCCATAATTTTCTTCAAAAATTTGCAAGATTTACAGTGTGCATCTAATATATGTCGTAACTTATACTTATTCACGGCACGCATCAAATGCCCGCCGTAAATCTTGCGTCGTGAATGATCGATTTTCCTGTAGTGCACATAGGAGTCTGGTGTAGCTGCTAAAATAGATTAAAAGCTAAACATGCTCTCTAAAATAGCTAAGGAGCCAAAATAGAGAGCTTGCTAAAGATGCTCTAAGTCTAGTGCAGCTGCTAAAATTGACAAATAGTTAAACATGCTCTACAAAATAAGTAGGGAAAAATGCAAACAGTACCTGACCTTTGGCCCATTAGTAACTTTAGTACCTGACAAAAAAAATATATCACTTTGGTACCTGAAGGGTAGTTTCATCATTTCATGTTTTATTCATTATTTTTTTTTCTTTAAGCATTTTCCCTCTCTCTCCCCTGTTCTTTATTATCGTGTTCTTCCCACTCTCCAGATCTTCATTTTCCTCAGCACCAACCCTATCATATCACTCATAACTATCATATGAAGGGTTTCACATTAGGCAATTGCATTATTTAAAGGCACGTGATTTTTGATGAACATCAATTCCCCATGAAGTTCCATTCTTTTACAACCCATTATTCATCACCCTCAGGTCATCATAAATCAATTCCACGTTTGTTTCAACTTCTTGTCATTTATCTCCACATTCCATCTCTCAGTCTCAGCAGAACCAGTACTTTCACCTTGTGCAAGCCACCACAAGCAACAACAATGTTTCTTCGGACTTTGATTGCAATAATCAAGATCCTACTGATACAACAGATGCATTTTTTTCGTGGCTTTTCTTTTGCTAACCAGAATGGTGGCTCCTCTTTGGCTATCAAGAATCTCTATACGGCTATGACTGCAAAAAATGCATCAAAGATATCATATAACAACAAAAATCATAGGGATCAAAGCGTTTTGAAGGAGATTAACCACAATTAAGTCAAAAATATCAAAAATAACCCAAAATCTCAACTGTAGCCCCATCACAATTCACATGTAATAATCAAGAACAAGCAAGTAAGCATTTTGCGAAAGCAAACCAGAATTACACACAAACCCAACTACCACCGATGGTGAAAACGCATCATTAAACACCCAAAACCCAAAAACATGAGCAAATTACAGAGTTGAGCAGCCCAAATCAAGATTGAAGACGCCTTCGACGGTAACAAAAACCAATTTCAGAGTAACAAACAATAGCCCATGTAAGAAACCCAATACAAAAAACATAGTTGCAATATCAATTCAATTCTGCTACGCAATTAAACATTCAAGAAGCAACTGATGAGGAAGGCAAGACGAAGTGCCGTCATTGTCTTGGGTCAAGGTGACGACACCTTCAACGGTTGAAGTGCCCTTAAGGACGGCAACGACCTTCTTGGTGGCAGCGACGACAGTGAGGGGCTTGGGGACGGCGGCGGCGGGAAGAGACATGGATTGGGATTGGGATTGGGATTTGATGGGGAGTTTGAGAGAGACGTCGTGGAAGGTGGAGTGGAGAGTTGGGCTGGGGTTAGGGCTTTGAATTTGGGCGAAGAGAGTGGGGGATGAGTAAGCTGAGAGCATCACAGAGTGGGCTGCCATGGCCGCCAGTGCTGCTTGCATTGGTTGGTGCAGAAGGGGAAATGAAGATGATGATGATGATGATAATCCACCCCATTCTGTGTAAATTTCAATCGACTTAAGACTGGGTAAAAATGGGAACTTACTCCAATCTGCAGGGAGGAGGAGGAAAATGAAGATCTGGAAAGAGGGAAGAAGAAGATAATAAAGAATAGGGGAGAGAGGGAGAGAGAGAGAGAGAGGAAAAAATGCTTAAAGAAAAAAAAATACTGAATAAAACATGAAATGACGAAATTACCCTTCAATATATGCCACCCGTCTGACGCCGTAATAGCCAACAGTGTTTCAGGTATTAAAGTTGGGTCGGGGTCTGAACTTCAGGTACCAAAGTGATTTTTTTTGTCAGGTACTAAAGTTACTAATGGGCCAAAGGTCAGTTATTGTTTGCATTTTTTTCCCAAATAAGTAATAAGGGGCCCAAATAGAGAGTATGCTTTTTTTTTTGACACAAGGAGGTAAGCCCTTTATTGAAACAAAAGAAATTACAAAGAAGAAAGGTCAGCTGCTATAGCCGCCAAAAGAAAACTAGGAGTAGAAAAGTAAAAACTGTCATGCACTAAGGCATTCCCATGTGCAGCCATTAGATGGGCAACCATATTTGCCTTCCTATTAATATGAACGACCCTCACATTGGCCAGACTATCCAACATTAAACTCAGATCATCATATAATCGACCAAGTGCAGAAGTATTGGTAGTAGATAGCGAGCCCAGTTGCCTCTGAAGCTCCATAGCATCTGTTTCCAAAATAGCAGGAGTAAACCCATATGCTGCTATTAACCGAACTGCATGCATGCATGCTTGAACCTCAGCATGTTCTACTGAAAGTAAACCCCTTAGCCTTCTTGCTCCACCACCCAACATAGTTCCATCAAAATCTCTAACCACAAAACCGAACCCTCCGTCTCTGGTTTCATGAAAAAAAGAACCATTAATGTTTATCTTACATAATCCAACCAGAGGAGCCACCCATTTTGCAACCCTTCCTCGCCGTGTACTGCTACATGAAGGTTTGGAATTATGAAATCTAAATTCCTAAAGGCGAGAAATCGATTTGATTATCACGTCACAGGCCAAGCTAGTCTTATCCTCCCAAACACGAGAATTCCTCTCTCTCCAAATAATCCACAAACGACATAATAACTCCCCCAAATCACCTTGGGACAAATTACTTGCACAATAGCTCAACCATAATAATAAACTGAAATTATCAGTTTGTGGATGAAAGCATAGCTGTCCCAAAATGCCATCCTGCTTCAACACCTCCTGTGTCAAAGGGTAGTCCCTACAAATATGCAAGGTAGATTCATCCCCCTGACCACACAACTTACACACTTGGGATTCTAACTCAACACTCTTTGAAGCTAAACGCTCTAGAGAGGGGAGAATATTGTGACATACCCTCCAGATGAAGATCTTAGTTGCATTAGGAATCAAGACTTTCCAAAGCTTCTTCCAAAAGACACCGTTGACCATTAGATCAAAAGGCCTTCGACATGGAGATGTAGAGAGAGAAAACCAATATGCAGTTCTAACGGAAAACACGCCATTACGCTCAAATTTCCAAACCAACCTATCGGCAACCAACCTCGAGCTGAGAGGAATATGTAGAATTGCCTCTGCCTCCTCCATTGGGAACAACCGTCTAATCCGAGATACATCCCAAACTCCCATAGAAGAGAGAAGATCACTAACCATATGAACCTCCTCCTCAGCCAACTTGTTACGGGCCGGTTTCCCATCTGGTAATTCGGAGACCCAAGGGCCGACCAGATGTTGATAGAAGTACCACTACCAACTTGCCATTAAGAGCCGTCTTTCAATAAATCCCTAGTGGAGAAAATACTTCTCCATGAGAAAGATGGAGATGGGTGAGAGCCAGCAGTCCAGAAGGAACCCTGCGGAAAATATTTTGCCCTATACATAAGGGCAATAAGGGACGAGGGATTGTTAACTACCTGCCAAATTTGTTTAGCTAGCATGGCCGAGTTAAAATTCGATAAACTCCTGAAACCTAATCCACCCTCCTCTTTTGGATTACATAACGCGCTCCATGTCTTCCAATGAATCTTTCGCTTATCAAGCGTTGAACCCCACCAAAACCGAGCACACATTTGCTCCAGGTCCTCACAAAAATTCTTGGTTAATTGAAACACACTCATGGCATAGGAAGGCAGAGCTTGAGCAACAACCCGAATGAGTATGTCTTTTCCTGCACCACTCAACATCTTCCCTTGCCATGCCTCAAGTTTCTTAGCCAAGTTGTCCTTGATGTATTGTAACGTAGCGGTCTTTTTCCTGCCTACATAAGTGGGTAAACCAAGATACTTCTCATGTGAAGCTACCACCTCTACACCCAAAAACTCGGACACTTCTTCCCTCATAATCTCAGAAACATTGCTACTAAAAACAATTGAGCTTTTGCTGAAATTGACTAGCTGCCCAAATGCTCTTCCATAAGTCTCAATAACATCTTGTATTTCATGACAAGCCTCCAAAGAAGCTTGAGCATATAACATACTATCGTAGGCGAATAACAGATAAACTACAGAAGGAGCCGAATCACAAACCTTAATCCCTGGTAGAAGACCTTGCTCCTACTTCTGCTGGATCAAGGGAGAGAAACCTTCAGCCCCTAATAGAAACAAATAGGGAGACAACGGGTCACCTTGTCTCAAACCCCGACTTGGAATGACAAATCCCCGAGGCTTACCACGCACCAAAAAAGAATAACGAACTAAACTCACACACTGCATGACCATGTCAATCTAATCTTGTGCAAACCCAAACCGATGTAGAACTTATCTAAGAAAAGACCACTCCATTCTATCGTAGGCCTTACTAAGGTCCAGCTTTAAAGCCATTAAACCCTCGCTACCCTCTCTCTTGTTATGGATAAAATGCGCTGTCTCATTTGCCACCAAAATGTTGTCAGTAATCAAACGACCGGGAACAAAAGCACTTTGATAAGGAGAAATAACCTGAGGTAATATCAGTTTCAACCGATTCGCCACCACCTTGGAACAAATCTTGTAAATGACATTACAGAGTGCAATTGGTCTTAACTTAGACATTCTCTCTGGATTACTAACTTTCGGAATAAGACAAATATGAGTAAAATTAATTTGTCTTAAAAGCCAACCTGTTTGCAAAAGCTTTGGACCGCAAACATAACCCCAGCACCAATCACATCCTAACAGTGTTGGAAAAATAAAGGAGGCATCCCATGTCATGCCCACGATTTTACACACGTGAAAATCGATATATATATATATATATATAATCCCATAATTATACATGCGTGAACGTTCAGTCATCAATACAAAATACCTGGAATCTTTTTCCCTTTAAACCAAGTACATACTGATGCCCTGAACCCTCAAAGTTAATATACACTCGCTCCATAGAGTTATATATTACACAAACTTACGAATTAAATTGTCAACAACAAAATAAAACGTAAAGGCTGCTCAGAGTAACTATACAACGGAAGTCCTTATCAAAGGTAAAGTCACAAAGATGGCTTCCTACCGTAAAGCTGCTAGCTTGCTGCCTCAACCTCGATTATCCTAACCTGCAGGATTAACCCCTACACTGTTGGAATGGTGCACCGGGTTGCCACACAACAAACCCGGTAAGCTTTTGCAAGCCCGTATGAGTAACTCAAAACACACATGCACAACTCACGCCAAAAACGAGGAAAACCTTTCAACTCGCGAATAAAGAAAACATACCATGCTTCCAAAAACAATACTCTTTTCCCAAAAGAAACAACGAAAGTCACACCATGAAAAAATCATATAAATCGTTAACCTAACAATTCAAATATGATAAATCGATCAAACCTGGATAAAACAATAATTAGGTCCAACCTGGACAAAACATCAACACAAATCAATCATACATGTCGTTAACCTAACAATTAGAATATGATAAATCGATCCAACCTGGATAAAACAATAATTAGGTCCAACCTGGACAAAACATGTACCCAAGAGCCTTAAGTAACCTACTTAGATCCATGAAGTACGATGGCAGACAGACTAGAGCTCTAACTGAATCGTAACCTGTCACCCGGCCAAGGTTCAACCTTACGATATAATATTGCCATGAGGATGCAACCTGCAACCCCGGATCCTTAGGCCAACCTGACCCTCAGATCAAAACGTCAAATCAAATCAAAAGGAGAAATCACAACCTGCTCTCAAATCCTCAGACCACCGGTCGTCAGATCAAAATGTTAAATCAAATCAAAATGAGAAATCACAACCTGTGACTCTCAAATCCTCAGACCACCGGTCGTCAGATCAAAACGTTAAATCAAATCAAAAGGAGAAAACACAACCTGTGACTCTCAAATCCTCAAACACTTTTCAAAACAATAGAAATACCATTTCCCACCATTTGTTTTCCAAAAGCCACAACCCAAAACAATAAAAAGCATCATTTCATGCATATTGTTTCACAAATCCACAAACCACCAAAACATATATATTTCACATAAATATAGATATATACGTAGTCATCCGCTCAGGAATGCCTACTAATACCAACTATAGTTTGCAGTTAACTAAATAACTCTCAAAACGATAAAAGTAAGCCCGTTCGTGAATGAACTTCGTGAGATTACTCACCTCAGAATCCCGCTGCGTCTTCTATATAGAACCGAACTAACACTATCACCAACAACTCGTCCAATTCACCTTTAGAAGCACCTAATCACCAATGATCTCAAATAAGTAACGATTCACAAATGATTTAAGTCCAAAACCCTTGTTTTGAACTAAAATCCCCAAAGTGGCGCCAATCGAGGCGAAACCACATCCGAGACCTCCCAAAGTCTCCGGAATACGTCCATGATCGATGTGACCAAACCACAAGTCGATCGGACCCTCAAATCCTCACGGATAGAATAAATCGATCGGTATGAAACTGCAAAAATCATAACAATTCCAAACGAAGTCCAAAACTTGCATATTATATATTGAAACGCTCGTATCACGAGTAGAACATATATAATACCAAAAACAGTTCCTTAAGTGGCCGGAATGCCGCCACAGGTGGTGGCGCACCGCTGCTGGCCAAAACTCAATATTTCACAAAACTCCCAAGATCAAAGTTCTTCATCTAAGCATGCTTGTGAACTCTCATAACTAGCTCGAAGTCAGAAAACAAGCATAAGGGGTCGAAAACTACCTCACAAGCCGTGAACAGTAATCCAAACTGAGTTGAACAAGGTTTCACGTGAATCGATCCAAACAACCACCAAGGATCGATCGACGAGGATGCTCTGAGCTCAACCAAGAAGACTTGAAGCCTTGCCGACGTCAGAACAAGGATTTCCGACCGGGTCTGAAATCCACAAACTGTACCGCCTTGCAGCGCCGCCGCCACCACCGAGAATCGGTGCTAGAGGACACCACAGGGACGACCAGACGGAGGAGACGAACTGATCTGGAAAGTTTCGTCGCCGGAGACCGCCGCAGTTCGTCGCAAAAGTCGGGTCGGATCATCAGGGTTCGGGTCGGTCAGCCGGATATTTTCGATTCTGAAGGTGCAGCCGAGAGAGAAGAGAGAGAAAGGAAATGGTTTCCGCAAAAGGAAATTATGCAAATAGTAAGTTTCCAACTTGGGAAACTTCTATTTATACTAAAATGGAAATTCCTTCCAATGGCCATAACTTTCTCATACGAACTCTGATTCTCGCGTTCCACATGTCCACGAAGTCGTATCGACGCGCTCTACAACTTTCTTGAAGGAAGTTTTTTGAGAATCCCAACGAATAAAAAGTCAACCTTTGCGCCACCCCTAAAGTCACATTTTCCGAATGAAAATTCGTCCGAAACACTTCCGTTCCATCCACGAGCCACAAAACCATCCAATAACCATAATTTAGATTTCGGAAAATCCTCATAAAATAAATACGAAATTTTTGGGGCATCACATCCCATCCGGACCTGGTGACTTAGTGGGATACATTTGAAACAAAGCTCGCTTAATCACTTCGGCGCTATAAGCAGCACATAATTGACTATTCATGTCCGGCGTCACACAAGGTTGTATCGCTGCAAGGGTAGTATTCACCGCCTCTTGATCACAATCTTGTGCAGTAAACATCTTAGTGAAGTATGAGGTAATAATATTCTCCATGCCTTTATCATCCTTACACCACGTACCATCTTCAACATATAGCCCTTGTAGCATGTTTTTGCGTTGCCTATTTGAAGCTTTACGATGGAAAAAATTGGTGTTGCAGTCACCTTCCTTAAGCCAAGTTACCCTAAATCGTTGTCGCCAGAAGGTCTCCTCTTGAGATAGCAAAACTTGGAGACGATCTAACAAACTTTTCTTCTCAATTTGGATAGCCTCTGAGATCGGTACATCCATTAACTCCTCCATACGAGCACGAATACCGTGCATACTCAATTGTCTTGCTCGAAAAGTTTTTTTTGTCATCAATCCAATCTCAAACGAGTATGCATGATCTTTTTCATAACACAAAACATTCACTACAAGAATTATGGCCTCGGCATCGGCCAAAAACCGATGAGAAAAAGAATTCCGACTGATGTCTTAGTGGGTGATGAGAAAGGTCCGGAAAATCCAGACATCGGCTAAAAGCCGATATCTGGTATCATTATATACATCAGTTCTTCATTATAAATCGATGTAAATACATTTAAATGATGACAAATTTGTATGTTTATATATTGTTAAACCCTCATCTTTTTGCCTTTAATGCTTATAGAAATATAGATCCTACAGCCCAACTATGCATTTTAACATCGTTATTTATTTAAAAACGATGACTAATATTGTTTCATACATCAGTTCCCATGAACGTTTCTTGTTGTTCATGATTTAGACGCATAATTTGCCTCATATCCCACGATTTCATATTCAATATACACAGTTTAATATTGTATGAACCGATCTATTTACTTACATTAACATCAGATTCTAGAGAAAAAACTATGTTAATTATCTTATACTACATCGATTCTAGTAAAACAACGATGTCTAATGCCTTGTAATATATCGAATCTCTAAAAAAAACGATGTCCGTAGATTTTCGTAACATTAGTTTTCTTGTCTTCATCGATGTCAATACTTAAATTGGACATCGATCTCTATCTAAAGCACGATACGCACTAGCTTGTGACACATCGATTCCAGCATAATAATTCAATTTCCTGTGGTTAATGGGATATCGATTTTGATTTTGAAACTGATGTATTTCACTTAGTGGATATCAGTTTTTATAGTTATAACTTATTTAAACTTTATACATAGACATCACTTTGGAATGAGAGGATTGATGTCCACAAAATATACAGCTACTGCTATAAAATGCAATATCCACAGTTGACAAAAGTGATTTGAATATTGAGGTATTTTGTCCAAAATCATCATCCTTGACAATTCACAAATTAATAGGCAAAATAAAACCCCAATTAACCTACTAATTACATGGAATTTGTTCAAAGTGGTCACTTATTGCAATGTGACCTTCAGAACATTTGTTACAGTAACACCGGCAGATTTCCATCAACTTTTGCAGAGCCATTTTTCTAATAATAGGTATCTGTAAATGAAACAACTAATATTACCAATTTTTTCCAATATGATTGCAAACATAAATTATACAGATGGAAAATCTGTCAGTTTAGTTATCAAACCTAAACAGGGGATGTAACGCCATTGATAGGGTCAGAAAACTCTTCTACAAGTTCATCTGCAACCAGCCCATAAATGTTGTTGACATTTTGGCCTCTGGCTACAGCCCCCTCAAAAACAGATACCGTCTTATTCTGCAATAATCAAACAATTCAAAGTTCGATGGATGAAGTACGTCATTCATTACTAACAAAGTAACATGTATAACATTAACTCCATCCTATCATAAATGGATAAATATCATAAGGATAGTAAACTAGTCATACATACATATATATATATTTAGAATCTATAATAACAATGAGATCAAGATCATGAGGGAAACAATTCAACGACAGATATTCACAATAACAATCTACCACTATATATTACGCCAGATAATTTCACATGTAACAAGTCAACAACAATTGTCATCTTCAAAATCATGTAAAATAACTTTTACAGGTCTTGAGAACTAGCCTCTTGGTATAACCTTAATTTGAAGTAGTTAAATCATTATACTGAATGCAACGCTCTCAACTAAACTAATGAGATATCTTCCAGAAAACAAGAAATTAGGTCTATATCCAAATACTAATAAAATAAATAAACAAATAAATAAAATTAAAAAAGTTTAATGCGATTCATGCATATAACCCAAAACACAACATCAAAATCTTACATTTAAAAAAGCAATTCATAAACCATGGAGAGAGAGACAGAGAGAGATACAAGGAGTGATAAGAAAGACAAATACTATACTCACTATTTTAAACTGAAGGTTTTTACCAATCCATTCAACAGAGGCAGCAAAGCCGTCCCAATCACCAAGTAAAGCTAGTGTCTCTAAAGCATCAATCTGTGACAACAAAATGACAGACACATTGCACAACAGTTTAAGAATACAAACATTAAAAAGCAGATCGCAGTAGAACAAAAAGAAATAATTTAAAATAAGAATTTGTGATTTGTATTACCAAAGTTAGGGCATATCCATCGACGCTATCTTCACCCCCACAAGAATGAGGCATTAATTCATCAAGTGGAAAAGCATGGTCCATGTACCCAGTAAATGCATGATAAAACATTTCCCTGACCTACAATGAAAAGTACACATTGCCAAGTTATTTAAGAACGATGTTGTAAGAAGAAAACAACAACTTTACAAGAAATACAAAACTATATACATACGTAAGTAAATATAGATTAAAGCTACTTTGCTTAATGTACTTGCAGCCTACACTCCAAACTTCCTCATTCTCCAAAAGAGAGTTGCAAGAAGAAAAGTCTCCTAAAATCTGTATGTTTGACATTAAACACCAACACAACATGAACTCTGAGACAATACCATCTTGTTTCCATAACACCTAAAACTCTTTCCTTGGTGATAGAGCTTAATCTATAGAGGGCTATAACCAACCAATAGAAAATCAGAAGTCTGATTTTGACATAAGATCCAAAACATGCGGAATCCCAGATGCATATACTAATGCATCTGCCAAAGTCAGTCTGCCTTCAGCATCTGTGTTATTGACCTGCAAGCAGGAATAGAAGCAAAAGAAAAATTTTACTTTACAAAAACATGGCTCCTCTGCTTGTAGTACTACTACTGTCAACCTATCATAAATAATATGATGTGCATTTCTGACCACCACAGAAACTGTACCTCAATGGTCTTTCCATTAGAAGCTGTGACAAATACATTGTTGTAAGTAATCTGTAATCACCTGTCAAAAGTCAGACCTTTACCCACCAATGCTAATTTAAGCTTAGCAGGTTCACCAGGGGGTTTGTAGGTCAACTGAATAAAATATGGAGGATTTGCTGAAGCTGCGGCCACAGCCAAATAGGAACCAATTTTCAGATCTTTGCATTGCTCTTCATTCAATGTTTTTGCAGATAGAACATCACTATATAAGGAAGCAATGTTTGAGGCCTCTTCTGCTAGTTTCCTTGAAAACATAATGATCATCACATCCAGTCAATACTAGATATAACTCAATCAACATAAAAATTACAAGTATGGCCCACCAAAATGGCAATTGTAGAGCTAAAACGAACCAGGTGTGAGAACATTGGCAGGTGAATTCGTGAGCTCTTTCCCAAGTATTATTCCAGAAGCAACATCTTGAGCATACTTGAGCTTCTTCTCAAGTTCAGGTCCAGTTCTAAGACCAAGAATGTCCACAGACTTAAGAGCTGGTTTCTTTGACTCAGATTTATACCTATTGTCTTCATATATCCCCAAAACAGCTCCTACAACAAGTCAAGCAATTCCACACTGTTTATAACAACTATCACCATAACTTGAACAGTTGAACCAAATGCCAACTTAGAATAAAAAAAAATTGTGTATCAAAGTACCAGATGCTATCGCAGAAGCTTTGCAAGAGTTCGCAGAAAGCCCCTCCGAGGAAGCAAGCACAATAGCAATATCACTTGCTTGAGCAGTCTTTGCCGCTGCTGCTGCAGGCTCCCCAAGACCCTTAAAAGCTTCTGTAGACGAAGCAGATTGTCCAAGCCCAAACAAGCCAACCCTCTTCTAGCCAAGACCAGGAAGCCTAATAACCGTAGACTGGCCAGACTTTCTTGTGAAGTCCTCCTTAGTCGAGACCTCAGCCAACACCCCACCCAAACAAGAATCCAGCTTCTTCAATATCGGATTTTCGAATTTTGAGTTCTGATCTTTCCTCAAGTCCTTCTCTGTAACACCAACCGCAAGCAGGTCCTCTTTCCATTTCGTTACATCAATCTCTTTCGTCGCGAAAGCGAGCTTCATAAATCACAATCAAATTAATACATCACACAACGAAACCCAGTTATAATCAAATCAAATCTCTCACATATTATGTATAGCTTCAATTCCACAAAAGTCAATCACATAAACACTAAAATCGAATCACCGCATCAAAATAGATCGATCCTTTACATATATAAAGCTCAAGATCAATCAAACAACTAATAAGAACAATCATGAACAGCTACAAAATAGTTCTAGATCAAAAGAGTTGAGTTAGGTACATATGCTGATTCAAGTTCACGCTTTTCACTAAACTACTCAAGAACATAAACTTAAATTTCCAGTCTTTTCTGGTTTTCATCAGTTAAAAAGAGTTGAGTTAGTAATACCACTGACCTGAACAGACCTGTCACCAAAAACAAGGCCATGAATTGAGCTCCAAACAAGAGCCACCACCAGGGTCGTCACGTCGCCGCCGATACCGGACCCCAATCGTCGTTGACCACACATCACCCACCACCACAAACACAAAGCTCGCATGCCCAATTCCATGAAGAAGATCAACACCCGAGCCTGTATTCCCACCGTCTCCATCCCTAAAGCCAGAGGGTCAACAACCCTACTGCCGGATCCTAATCCCCAACCGCCGCCACACACCCAGTCACCACCATCTTCCGCTCACCCAGTCTCCGTGCAGCCACCGTCATCAAATAAAAACCAAACAGATTGAAATCCCAACGCCCCAGTCTCCGATCTCCATCCCAATCACCTCCAACAGTAACCTGTCCGGTCACACTAGACGCACACCTGTGAGGCCAGAGGCCTGCACCAATCTACCAATAAAAACAAGAAGCCCAAAACAGAAACCAAGCAAAAAGAGGTTGAGAACTGACCCAAGACGCGAACTCTCTATCAGCAGAGAAGAGAAAGCATCCGAGTTGAATCGAAATTGCGCTCGGACAGAACGAAACTCGCACGAATGACCTCGCTATTGAATTGAAAGCATCTGAGTTGAATGACCTCACACGAGAGAGGAAGAGGAACGACTGGAAAGAGCCAAATTGAAATACCCAAAAAGAATAAGCCCATAAGCCCTAGATCTAGATCAACACAGTGGCCACCAAGTTCTATGATGCTCAATTTGTTGAGTTAGATCGAGAACGGAGAGAAAGAGAAAAAGGATTGCGGTGGAGATCGAACAGAGTTTAAGGGAGAAGACCAAATTCCGAAGCTTGTTCATCATAGAGAGAGAGTGAGAGTCCGGGTGGGGGGTGGAAGATTAGGGTTTGGAAGGAGTGAGAGTTAGTCCTTACGGTTAGAAAGTTTCAGGGACTGAAAAAAAATTCAGTGTTGGAGGAATGGAGGGAATGAAAATTTAGTCCCCCCGCGTTTCTAAAATTTTTAACTTAGTCCCTCCGCAAATTTTTCAAAATTTTTGAACGAGACTTTACACATCGGGTAATTTAACGACCGATGTTTATAATCACAATAGAAATCGATATTTCATAAACCGATGTTAGGATGTATTTTTTACATCGCGTGCAATTTCGACCGATTTAATAGTGGTGATGTCTGATGGCATAATTCTAGTAGTGATTGGTGTTCCCGTAATATCACTATTCCAAGCCTCCTGAATCATCCCCTTACATTCAACATGTTGCACCCAATACTCCTCAAACTTAAAGTGATGATGACGTGGTCGTTGAACTAAAGGAACCGAGCTCGCCTGCAGCAATATAGGAGCATGGTCTGAATCTCTGGGAGGAAGATGACGCACCCTAGCATGGCCAAAGATGTTGCACCATGACGGAGTACACACAACCCTGTCTAAATGCAACTGCGTTTCTGAATTCCACCAAGTACACATTGGGCCATGAAATCCGAGATCAAGCAGATCACCATAGCCGAGTGCCTCACGAAATCCCCTCATTTGCCTTTCAGCCCTAACCTGCCCATCGATCTTCTCACTACTGTTCAGTATCTCTTTAAATTCTCCAATGACGACCCATGGCAGTGAATCTAGATCGCGTAGAGTACATAACAACTCCCATGAACGATCTCGCTCTCTAGGTTGTGCATATCCATAAAAACCTGTCAGTCGCCATTGTGGTTCACCAAGATTTCCAAAAATAACAAGATCTATAGGATGCGCAGAGGAGGAACAAGGCACAATACTCACATCCTCGTTCCAAAACATCGCCAATCCCCTAGAATTCCCTTCACTCAGCACCACCTTGTACTGCTGAAAACCAATAGCGCGATGCAGATCCATAAAATCCACCATTCGACTTATCTTTGTCTCACAGAGAAACTCAATTTGAGGATGATTCTGAGAGATAAGATCTTTCAGCGCCCTCTTTGTTGAATCATTGCAAATCCCTCTGCAATTCCAACTAAGAATGTCCATATTCATGGTCTACCAGAACCCACTTGCCAGAAAACCAGAAGAAAACCCTAGGTCAAAAGAATAATCCCAAAAACTTTTTTTCTTCTTCAAATAGAGAGTATGCTAAACATGCTCTTAAATTCCTTCTTTTAGGATAAAATTATTATATTAAATAAGGCAGTGAAGTTGGAGACTATAGCTCCCATCTCCATTTTTCGAGCATTAGGGTATTGATCAGGTGGAGTTTGTCATGTTAGTGACTTCAATTTTTGTACGTTGATCCATTTCAAAAATTGAAAAATTTAAACAAATCTTTTCAACATTGAAGGGTGGATCCGTATTTATAAAACTCTGCTTTATAGCTAAAAAAAAGTACTGAATATAAGAAAACCTTAAAAATTATAATGCTCTTCTTTGGTGCAAACTAGTTTGAGTAGTATTCTCTAGGGCTATAAGCCACTTGGTGACGAAGAAATTTTTTTGAGCCGAAAATGTTAATCATTATGCAATTCAACAAGCAGTACAATAATGACTTGCCCTTGAGGGGCCGTCAGAAAAAGCCATTACTTAAAACATACTATACTAACAAACCCCTCCCAAGAGACCATGCTATCAACGCTGAAAGCTTCTCCTCTACCACCACGATCGCATGACAGAGGGCTAGAAAACAGGCGACGAAGCTTTTGCCTCGCCCTGCCCTGCCGCCATGCAAAGCGATGATTGGAGACAGCCAACCGGTCATGCACCCACGAAGGCGAAGAGTACTAGACGGATGACCGCGCTATTGCAGGATCTGAGTCTATAAACACCATGAATCGCAACCCTGCTTAAAAGAGTCCAAACAAGGACAAAAAAGGAGCCATGATGACGCAAAGAACCACCACCATCACTTAAAAGGATGATTGGAGAAAAGGGAAAACCCAACCTTGCCGATCGTAGGTATAACGCTGCAACTAGGGGTTAGCTAACATCAAACAAGAATCCTTTCGTGGGAGAGTGAGAGAAAGACTACATTTTGCTAATTTCTAACCATGATTGATGACATCAGTTGGTGACCAAGAAATTAGTAGTTTCATCTTTGGTTTTAATATCAAGAGTTAAAATAATGCACCAATATCACCAAATTGTGCCAAGTTTGGATAATCAAAGCCTAAACAAATTAGAGCAGTAAAAAAGAATACAAGATATTTTGCCGCATACCAACCCTCCATCACAATCTTTTTTCTACTCAAGTAATCAGTTGATTTTGTATTTAGTCATGCTCAACTGTCATTTGATTTAGATCTCATGATGAAAAATAATGTGACAGTTGAAATGAATTTATTTGCCTTGTTATTGTCCTCTCTTGGATTTAAATTCAACAACAATTGTCCACAACTGAATATAAATTAATTGACTACCAGAGCATGACTCAAACTATTCCCTTGTCCCCTAAGTATTGAAAATATTATTTTTTTATTAGTTTTTTTTTTTTTTTGAAACATGACAACTCATTTATTGATAAGCAAAACCACACATAATAATTTGCCCAAAGGGGCTGTAAAAAAAACTATTACATGAAACAATTCTACCTTTTTAAAAAACTATGAAGCTCACTCAAAAAAGTCCTAATTCATCCATGAGTAATCATTAGGGGCACAGATGAATTGAACGCGCTTGACATCACATTTCAGTTATCCGCTGAATTAAGAAGGTGCATTTGCCAAAAGCAAACCCTCATCCCCTTCAGCTACTCCCTCCATAACACTAGCATTAGACTCCACAAGAACCATGGTTCCATCATCAGCTGCTACTCCCGCCACTAAGGCTTTGTCCGCACTAGCTGCATCAACATCCAGGCTGGTTTTGGAATCCTAGTCCTACCAGGCTTGAAACCCTATTGTTTTGTATTTGTTCTTCCTTCCCTTGGGGAGACCCTTCTTCTTAGCCGGAGAGATAGTAATGACTTGATGTTCATTTGGGAGATCAAAGCCCTCATCAACCTCCAGAAGTGTTTTGTCCTGCACAGAAGCAGTTTTGGTCCGTTTACCAGCTCGGATAACTCAGATGGAGGCGCCTGTATAATCCCCATAAATATTTTTTTTTAATAGTCTTGCTCACAAGTAGATTTCAGATTTATATATTAAATTTAAAAACTAAAATTATATTTATTTTCAAGAGTTAGATACTCTTGCATGCGTTACAGTTTCAAGAAACTGATCCTTGGATAATCCTGCACCCTCCTTTATTTATACCGCTATCCCATTATTTATTTAAAGATTATATAATGTCCCTCACGTACCATGTAATTGCTAGGAAATGAGGCCCAATTACTTTAGAGTGGTATATTAGTAATTTAAGATGCAAAACGTGTGCGCGGCCCATGGCTGCGAACAAGGCGCGAAGCGACGTCTACTACCAGAGCTCTTGTTTCGTAATCTATAAGCTTTCGCTTTTCTTACGAACCCGGTTCTTCTGATCGAACGGTTCGGATTACTGACCCTTTTCGTCATCTCTTCCACGAAAGCACGGAAAGCCGGTTCTAATGGAGTCGCTGCCGTCTCCCCAGAATCCCAAGTCTCTCTTTCTTTCTTTACTTCGCTCAACAACAAAACTCTCTCTTCTTCTTCTTCCTCCTCTGACCCTTTATCACTTTCAGGAAGCGACTGTTTTCGGATACTGTGAGCAGTTCTCCGAGCATGGACGAGGACGACGTCGTCTTGATTCCCCCTCCCGTTACTCGGACTCGGAAATCACGCAAAGGCAAAGAGGTCCGTTCATACACTATCTATAACTCTATTTTAACTCGATCACGAATTCTATCTTACTTGTGATCAGTCTACCTGTCATTTTTTTATTGAATTTCGATCATGTTGTTGTAACGAAATCAGTTATATTCATGTCATGTACTGTTATGGTTATTATCAATTGGGGATTTCAGCAATTTTGTTTAGGTTGTTTGGGGATTTTTATATCTACTTGACTAGCGATTGTATAGGCTTTATAAAGCTTAGTTATTTTAGATAATGCTTTTAGGATGCCCAAACCCTAGGAGCAAGTTTGCTCAGACCCTAGGAGTTCTTGTAATCTTCTGTCCTATATAGGGTTTACCCTAGCAGCCGGGTGATGTGGGCAAATTGTCAAACCTTGTCAAGAATGGCATTTTGTGCTGTTTTGCACGTCTTCTTCTAGGAATTCAAGATCTGAATTCCTAACAAAGTCATCACATTTAGTTATGTCGCTATAAAGAACAAGCATTTTGGTTAGGTTTTTCTATTAACTTACTAATACGCATTGAGGAGGTTTTCATTCACTGTTTATAGCGACCTGCCCTTCTCATTTTAATTTTAATCTTTGGACAATTTTCTGTCACTCAAATTTTGGAAATAAACAATTGCACCCCAACATAATGTGTTCTCTTCAAAAAATAACTGAATCGACACTTTACACTAACCACATCTGTTATAGAGTGTATGATTTGATTACAGAAGTGACATTGTACGTGTTATCTATTAGTATATTGTTTGGGTGCTACTTATGGCAATTTCTCTAGCATTTTTCTAAGAATTGATTATTTGCTAGTCGCTCTCACCCCCACACCTCAAGGTAAAGGATTATCTTTTTTTTCCTTCCCTCTGAAGTCGTGGAATTCAGCTGTATGTAACCATATATAGATATGTTTACATTGTGTGTCTGAATTTCTGTTAGGCTATTGTGCCGGATGTCATTGAAATTGATGATGATGAAGATTCTGACACTGCAGTGTTTACGGATAAGAAGAAGGTTCACAGAAGTAATAAAGTGAAGGCCATAAAATACTCTTCCGATGATTACCTTGATCATCGGGCTAAGGTTTATGATTAATTTCATACTGCAGTCGTTGAATATTATATTTTTGTTTTCGTCAAGTATTCAATGTCACTGTGAACCATCTTTATCATATTTAATAATACCAGCACTTTCAGGGAGCTGTGTTCAATAGTTTTATTACTTCTGGTAAGAGTTCTTCCTCAGCATCACACAAGGTTGACTATGGTGATTTTTTTTTGGATGAGATAATCGATGTCGATGAGTATGCCCGACTGCAATCCCATTTTGATAATGTGGAAATTCCTCCTGGAGTAGAAGCACCTATGCCACCTATCCCCTGGTTGTTGAATCCACCTAAGAGTATTGAAACTGCAGTTTCTGGAAGTAGTTCTTTTGATAGAAACTATCAGCAGGCTGCTAAGAGTTTTGCTCCAGCATCGCATAATGTGATGGACTTAGATGGTCCCAGTTGTGATGCATCTAGTTCCAAGGGTGACTATACTGGTCTTTATTTGAACGAGTTTATAGATATCAATGAGTATGCCCAAATGACGGCTTATTTTGATGAAATGGATGTTCCTCCTGGAATAGAAGCACCTATCCCACATAGTCTCATGTTGTTAGATTTTAGAAGCAGTGTAAAATCAGTTTCTGGAAGTAGTTCAAGCTTGAAGACCCAAAAGGATAGTGTTAGTCACTCTCTTGGGATATCATCATCTTGGAAACTTCCACAAGTTTCCAGCAGTAAAAAGAAACAGTCTTATCTGCAACACCAAGGGAGTGCTTCTAGTCTCCCAGTTGGAGCAGAATCATCAGTATTTCAAACACAAACTCAAAACAATGTCTCTGTGAAGCCAGTTTCTAGCATGGATACAGAAAAAACTATGGGGAAGGTAAATGGTTTCAAACAATTTGATACAGTTGAAGATCATTCAGACCATCATTATACTAAGACGAGTCATTTAACAAAGCAGGTGAGTTTAGATGATGTATTGCATTTGAATTTGCATTTTCATATCCGTACTCGAGCGTATACTTGAGTGTACTTGATGCTATTCTGATTTTACTCCCTTGACGGCTTCAGAAGAACTGGGCAAAGAAAATTCAGGAAGAGTGGAAGATCCTGGAGAATGATTTGCCTGGTGAGCCCTTATGCATGTGTTTTATTTTATGGCAGTAATGTATTTCTGGTGCAGTCTTTTTATCTGGTCTAGCGAAAAGACTTTTGATCAGGCTGAGTATTTGAAATTTGGGAATTGACAATATGTGGAACATAGATGTAGGCATATCTATGTTTGTTTTGATACGGCAGAAACTTTGTTGCACTCTTCCCTAGTGTGCAATAATATATAATTCGCTTCATATCTGAACCCTGAGCTTTCCTCTTTTAACATTGACAGATATGATATTCGTTAGAGTTTATGAGACAAGAATGGACCTCTTGAGAGCAGTAATTGTTGGAGCGGAGGGTACTCCTTACCATGATGGTCTCTTTTTCTTTGATATTTCCTTCCCCAGTGGTTATCCCAATGGGCCACCGGTATGTGATTGATGTTTTTCTGGAATTAATTTTTATCTAATTACATCATGGGTTTGACTTGGGATTTGGTAATGCCAGCATGTCTACTACCACTCTGGTGGCCTTCGACTAAATCCAAATTTGTATGATTGTGGAAAAGTATGCCTCAGCCTTCTCAACACCTGGTCTGGGGGCAAGCAAGAGAAGTGGATCCCTGGTAAGTCAACGATGCTTCAGGTTTTGGTCTCTATACAAGGGCTGATCTTGAATACAGAGCCCTACTTCAATGAGCCTGGATGGGCACCCATGAAGGGTACACCAAGCGGTGAAATGCAATCGAAGAAGTACAATGAGGACACGTTCATCCTATCTCTAAGGACGATGGTGTACATGATGAAGAAGCCTCCAAAGGTAAGAGTTGATATCTTCTTTTCATTTATTTCTTAATACTACTGGCCAGTCTCAGTCTTCTGCATTCTGCAATGTGAGATCGGAATTGAAATTTTATAGGTAATTTGGCCTTTTATCGTCATGGTCCAAGTCATCAAAAAGTGAACTTGTAAGTTGTGACATATGAAAAATTTCCAAAAAGGAAAGTCAAATAACACATATTTTTTCCTAAATCATGTCCACACTAAAACATTTTTAAAGTCAGTTTGATGACTTGAGTTCGTTTTTCACTAAGTGATCTTTCATGCTTAAGCGAGCTAGATAGAATTGTAAATATCTTTAGGCCGACTAGAAGGGAATTGGAAATTCATGATATGCAACGTATACATAATTTCTTGATAAAATGATGTAGGAGAAAACTGGTGTTTCTAGTTGTCTAATGTGGAATGTTAGAAATTGGACTAGAAAGCTACATATCAAATATCACTTGACCACACGGTATCTGGTGAATGCCATGCTTGTATAAATTGTGTCCATTTATGAGTTTCAACATAAATTCTCAGCTATAACTGTGCATTTTAATGCAGTATTTTGAGGAGTTTGTTATCGGGCATTTCCGCAATCGTGCTCATGACATTCTAAGTGCATGTAAAGCATATATGGATGGAGCTCAAGTGGGGTGTCTAGTCAAAGGTCAGATTCAGGGTGTTAATGGTAACAAGAGCTGCTCACAGGCGTTTAAAAATTCTGTAGCTGGGTGTTTGCCTACTCTTGTCAAACAGTTTACACAGATTGGTGCCAAGGACTGTGAGAAATTTTTACCACCAACAACAGTCGGGAATAAGCAGAATGGTAGCATGCCTCAGGCTGCAAGACCTTCAGAGTGGAAGAAACATTTTTAGTCATCTACTTTGAATATTTATTATGGATGTAACTAATTAGTTAACTCTCCTATAGTGGTCGAATCTCCTTTGTGCAGGGCTTAAACCTTGCCACTTTGAGCAGAAATTTTAGAAGGCGTAGTCTTTGAAAAGTGTAAAGCGTTCTGGATAAGCTGCATTAGCAAAAAAAGTTTGGAGCTCCGATATTTCCTAATCTATCTATATATGGAGAGAATTTGTCATGTTCGGTAACATTTTTAAAAATAATTTTTAAAAATAAAAATGAAAAAATTGTATAAGGAAAACCAAAATTGGGAGAGAATGAAAGTACGACTTAATTGATAATAGAGGTATCTTTATATAGAGGATACAAGACATAGAATCAGAGTTGTACAAGGAAAGATAATGGTACAATTAATCGGATATCTATGAATATCTTCGAGAATATCTCTAACATGAAACCCTAGGTCAAGTAACCTAGAGTTTGTGGCCCATATTCTGGATTTACTTGAACACTCCCCCTTGTGTCACCCAAACGTGATGCTCCTCTAGTTGCCTCATTAAAAACCTTGCCGAGTAACAAAAATCCTGTGAGACAAAAATAACCTCGGTCGAAGGGGAAAAAGAGCACAACACACCCTTCACTTTTCGAGACCATACATGTAGACATCTCCCCCTAATGTCTGCATCTCCCCCTAATGACTATGGTCATGAGAGTTTAGATAACTTCCGCAAATGATATTACCCACATGTTTCTCAAAAGTGGAATTTAGGCAATGACTTAGTGAGCAAGCTTGTCGCACTGTCCTCAAATTGAACCTAGTTCACTTTGATCTTGAGGAGAGTTTGTTGTCGTTGATTATCCTTGGTGTTGTCGCTTTTGATGTAGTCTTGCTTCATTTGTTCAAAACAAGCAACATTATCCTAAACGCTCGTAAGCTCATCTGTGGTAGACTTGAAACCACAATTTTTCAAACATGCATAATTATGGATTCAATCCATATACATTCATGAACCACTTTGAGAAGAGCAATGATCTCTGCATTGTTCGAAGATATAGTGACTAGGGTTTGTTCTGTAGACCTCCAAGATATCACGGTCTTTACCCATGGTGAACACTTAACCAATTTGAGAATGACCTTTGTGTGGGTCAGAAAGATACCCAATATCAGCAAAACATTGAAAACACATGTCGTTTTGGGATGGGGATAGAGGACGCAGGCCAATGTTGGCAGCGTTCCTAGTGTGTGATGGGTCCGAATCCATCATCTCTCTGTAGGGATAGAACAAGCCCATATCAATCGTACATCTCAAGTACTGAAAGATATCTTTTACACTAATCCAATGGCGCCGTGTTGACGCAGAACTATATCTAGCTAACAAGTTCATGGAAAATGAGATGTCCGGTCTTGTGCATTAAGCTAAGTACAATAATGTGCCTATTGTACTCAAGTAAGGCACTTCTGCCCCTAGCACATCTTGGTCATCATCCTTCAAACGAAGAGGATCATTTTCAGGATCAAGACTACAGATGATCATTGGGGTGCTTGAAGGTTTGACCTTGTCAAGCCTAAGCATCTATCAACACAATGCTCAAGTTCCAAACTGAGACATAATCGTGTTCTCCCAAAATCCTTCATCTCAAACTCGGATTTCAAGTGTTCAACAGTTTCCCTTAACTCTTTAAGGGCTTCTAATGAAGATCATGTCCAACATGAATCGCAATAGAATCCGAAACTTGTTATGGAAACGTGCGGGCATCATCACTTATTCAATGACTAGATCTAATGACGAAAAATCAAAAGAAATCTTTGTCCTTTGATCAAAATAAGCATAAACGGAAGTTTGAAAGAATAAAAATCTTTTTTCACAAAATAAACCCGCGTCATCAATGAATGTCACGTAGTACCTTGAGCCTCCTAGAGATTGCACAGGTGAAGGCCCCCACACGTCAGTATGAACCAGTTCCAACTTTGTAGTCTTTGGCGCCTCTAGATTTTGATCTAGCACGGTTATTTGAATTCCTGTCAGTCGCTCTGCCTCTAGTCCCTGTATTGAATGCTGCTGGTAGTCAGAGTTTTCCTACTCCTGAGATATAGTGGAAACCTTTTTTTTTATGGTGGAGAGTAGAATCTCTTCCCAATCAAGTAGTCATTTTAGTGAGCGTTTCAGTCTTATTGCAACCACGCTCCGTGGTCTAGAGCCACTTAACTTGGGTAAATGAAATCCACCATGAATCTTCATGTATATTCCGTATCTAGATCCCCATAGAGATATGTAGTGACCACATTCGTAAGCTGCATGATCAGTTATTTGGAAACTACCAAACTGACAGGGTAGTGGAGTGCAATGACATCCATTACGAGAGAATATATCTCATCGTAGTCGATTCCAAGGCGTTTTGTGAGAAGCCTTGCGCCGGCCATAAGGCGAGATTGCCATCTCTTTTTCTCATCACGTTTTCTAATGAAGACCCATTAGTCAATTAGTTTTTTGTTAGGAGGTGTTGGCATCACTGGCTTAAAAACCTTCCTCTTCGTTAGAGAATCCAACTTAATCTGGATCGCATCTTTCCATTTAGGCCAAATTTTTCTACGTTGGCATTCATTCATCAACGGAGCGTGGTTCGATATCATCAGACACAACAAACTCATGTGCAACGAAACGCGCAACTACATCATCAATTATGATGGAGTTTCTATCCCACGTCTCATGTACACTAGTGTAACTTTCAAAAAGCTCTATATTCTCAGGAATAAGTTCTGACGTTGAGGCGTCCCCCAACAGTAACCTTAATCCAGAAGATTCTCATGAGACAGATTTTGAGTGTCGATGATTAGAGGATTGGGTTGTGCCAAGGTATCCTTCGAACCCACGGGCCTCCCATGCATCCTAGCTGGGGCCATGGCCTGTAACGCCGGAATGCCACTTTCTTTGGCGTTGGGTGGCACTACATCCTCTCGTAGGGATGTCCATCATTGTAGGCATGTTTGCAGCAGATATATGTGATCTCATCACTTTAGTGGGGATCGAGATGAGACATAGTGGGGACAGACCACGACAATTCTTTTCATTCCTGCTGAACATTCGTGTTCTTATCTCCCCCTAACGACGAGAAGACTGTCTCATCAAAGTGACAACCCGCAAATCTAGCGGTAATGAGATCGCCTTACAAGGGCATTAAGTGGAAGATGATTGTCGGAGTCTCAAATCCAACGTAGTTGCCCATTCGTCTGTAAGGACCTGTCATAGTGCGCTGTAGTGTCGCAATTGGCATATAAATGGCTCACTCAAATGTGCATAAGTACAAAATACTTGTACCCAGTCACGTGGCGGTAGGTCATAGAAGAATTAGCATAGTTGCATGCGATATTGCATCACCCCAAGCGGATATAAGGAGATTGGTGCACATTACCAATGTCCTGACTACCATCGTAGTCGTTTTCGCAAGACCATTTGGATGTGTTCATGAGAATATGATGTCCAACATCAGTCCCATTGCAATATCCATCGAAACTCTTCGATGTAAACTCTCTAGAATTATCAAATCTAATTAACTGAATAGGATTATCCGAGGAGTGAGCCTGTTGTCATATGATATTTGCTAGGAGTGTATTATAAGCAGTATTTACAAATGGACAATGGCATAACACATTACCAGTGTGTTTGCGTGTCAACCAATATCATGAGATATTTTGTAACGTCCCGTACCTTAATTTACCAGTTTACTAGTCATTTGGACGGTAAACGACCTTTACCTTCACTTTTATTGTCGTTTCGGTACTTTTAGGAGGCCCTAAAAGATGACTTTTTGTTCGGATCAAAATTTGAGAAAATTTTCTTCATGAAAGTTGTAGGAGACGTTAAACCGAGCGCGTGCATATGTGGTACGTAAAAATCGGAGTTCGTATGTCAAAGTTATGAGTATTTTCGTGTGAGGGTATTTTGGTCATTTCAGCACACCTTAATTATAAGGGGCTGATCAGCCCCATTTCCAGCCATTCTCCCCCATCTTTTACGACAGAAACCAGAAAGAAAAAGAGAGGAAGAGAGAGAGAAAGAGAAAGAAAGAAGGAAAGAAAGAAATGGAGATCCATTCAAACCGTCGTCATTTTGGAGAAACCTCAAGGTATAAAGTTGTTCTTTACCTCATGATCTTTCTTTTGAGTATAATTTTGCATATATATTGGAGGATTTTAGAGATTGAAAATCCGACACTATTCACAAATTGGGGGTTTACTGTTTTCTTAATTATTGAGGTAGTTCTAGTTGTTTTCTGAACTTGGTGTAGTTGAGAAAAATGCTAGGGGGATTGAGATGAAGCTGCTGCCAAAATTTGGTGACCATCGGAGAAGTTGACCGCCGAGTAAACAGTACCGCGCGTGAACAGTGGTGAGGTTTAAACAGAATTTAAATTCTTTTTTTTTAGCTAGTTAAATCCTATAATTTTTGTAGAGGTTGATTATGTGAATTTGGTTGGAATTGGAAAAGTTTTTAATCGATTATAAATTTCTAAAGATTTGGATTTCGGTTAATGTTAATCGTGAATCCGATTGTCGGATTTCCTCCATAATTGTTATATAGTCTGAAATCGACGAGTGGGTAGTGTTTGTGAAGTTTGGTAATTTTTGGAGAAACTTGGAATTAAGTATGAATTTTGAAGTTTAGGGTTTCGATTATCGAATTACGAGAATCCGACCGTTAGATATCTCTCGGTTCTACCTTGAAACCTTTAAATTAACGAATTGGTATTAGTGGTATAATTTGGGCTAAATCCGAGGAGAATGGGAGATGTAATTATGAGGAATTGATTTTAGGAATCGTATTAAATTATTGAAGAATTATTCACAGAATATAATTGTGTACAGGACGACGTACCGAGCTATTGCTCGATGACTGAACACGAATGCGTGATCGTCGGAATAGTACTGTGAGTGGACTTTTATTTTTAAATATTGATGCATGCATTTATTTTCTTAAATAATGCTCTAGTTTTAATCATATTACTTATTGAGCAAATGATTTGATTTTTCGGAAATTCGATCTCTGTTTATCTCGTGGATTGGCTCTCGATAATGAGTTTCAAAGATTGATGTTGAGTTGGGGAGCAGGGTGGCTCTAGAGGTATAAGGATGATTTGATTTAGAAGTGTAAATGCTTTCTACAGGTTTTGGGTAGCCCATTTTAGGGGAAGTTCCGCCAAATTTTTGGTAGAATTTCTTCTAAGGTGGGTCCCGCAGGGCCACTTCGGATTTCAAGGTGAAATTCGGGGCTGGTCCTGTCATATTTAAACGTCCGCAAGTTTGTTGAACTAGTCCACAGAATCCCCACGGACTCTATGTAGGAACAGAATGAGTATTTTCATATCCTTTACATAGGATGGTCTTAGTCCTAATTTCCCTAAGGAACAGGCTTTGTAAAACTAGCGAGAGGCTTTAAAAGCAACCAATGAGGATTTTTGTTGGGCCTGAGCATCTAAAACGCTATTTGAAGCAAAGTTGGTGATTGCAGCATTACCTAGGTTGCCATCGCCATGATAGACGCCATCCATGGTGTCATGGATAAGGACTGTGCCTACCCTAGGCTGATGGTGGACGGCGGCGGCGCCAGAGGCAGCGGTGGCGGTCACACTTAGTCCAAGAATTAACTTTTGATTCATGCTTCGTTTCGCTCGAGAGAATGGATATCCATGTGAAGTCTTTAGTGGATGGATCATCATATCAGGACCAAGATGACCTATCCTATCGTGACAAAGTCAATATGTGTCTCATGACTTTATTAGATTTAATAGCTCGAATAGTGACACAAAGTCCACTAGAGAGACACAAAAACTTCTCTAAGATGCGCCTTTGTTCGCAATCATTAGAGGTATTGCAAATGAACTTATTTCCTTTCTCTAAATGTGTTTTCGCATGGAATCCGTTGGCTATTCATAGGTGCGATTTTCTCTAGGAGCGTAGAGAGTTTCTGTGACAATAATCAAGGTGCCATTTGGCAGGGGGAACTTGGGCTATTCCATGTCCTTGAATTAATACTGAGCCATCGTAGTCACAAAGTAATATGCTCAGAATCAAAATAGTGTCATAATGAAAAGAACTCAAAATTTTATTCATAAGCTAATAGAGTACATCATTGTCTCTTAACCATTAGGAGAATCTAATCCAAATGCTAGCTAATGAAAAACAAAGGTAGTCATTTAACTTCTTTCGGTAACTCCAAAATAAATATGACCAGGTAAGTAGAGAGATGTCGGTGGAGCAAAGCTCGCTAAAGTACCACTTATCTCAAAACCTTCCTAGACATCATACTTATTTTGGATGAGCCTATGTGAAGAAAAACTAAACCAATTGCCTATTACATCTCTTAGAAAAATAAAGACTTAAACAGAATTAGCGATCTATTGATCCCAGCTAGATTTGTAGTCTTCAACCCTTCACTCTAGATCATCTTCTTGATCTTCTTGTTCCACATAGTGAGCTTCTTTTGCTTCACAATATGGTTTGTAGGCAGTGACAATTTCTTCACGAACTCTACAAATGTGTGCCCAATGACTGGATACTCCACATCGAGAACATACATCTCTTTGGTCAGACTCAATTGATTGCGGCGCTTTGAAAGCGTCATTTAGATGGCTCCTAGTGTTAGTGGAGCCACCAACATGGCCAGAGGCGTTGCCTCCCTCTCTCTTTCCACGTTGACCTCTTTGGTTCCGTGTTGGCCTATTTTGGCGGTTACCTTCCCAAGTGGAGTGATTATATGGACCAGAACTTCCTGAAGTATCCCTAAGATTAGGGTTTCGCCCTTGGCGCCCTTTTTTAGGGGCGCGACTATAATTGGATTCCGGAATATGCTCTGTTTCTACGGATCTCGAATTATAGTTCTTCACAAGGATGTTGTCATGCTTTTTAGCGGCATTCATAGCTCCAATAAGCTCATGAAACCTTGTGACCCGTCCTGTAGTAACATCGATTTGATAGTTCTTAGCAACCATCAATGTAGAGACGGGGAAGGTAGAGAGAGTCTTCTCAATCAACATCGCATCTGTGATCTCTTTACTACAGAATTCCATTAAGGATTTAATGCAAAGTGCTTCTGAGTTGTAGTCAAGAACTGACTTGAAATCACAGAAGCGGAGGCTATGCCATCTCACTTCTAGGTCAGGAAGCAGGGAGTCACGGAAGTTGCCAAATCTTTCTTCGAGTGAGACCCACAGCCTTCTGGGTCTTCTTCATTCATACACTCGTACTGGAACGAATCATCTATATGACGAGTCATTAGGATAATGGCTTTCGCCTTATTTGCCTCTAAGGCTGTTTTGTTTGCTTCCAAAGCTTGAGCTTGCTCAACATTTAACACGTCCTGGTTAGGCTCGAGAATCATATCTAGGATTCCATCAGCCTTGAGATGCTAGCGGACATCACGAACCCACTTGTGATATCCAGAGCCAGTTGTTCCTAATAGAGCAAAGTTCAATTTGTTCAGATTATTCATCCTGAAAGAGAACAAGAAAAAGGGTAAGTTTCGGAGCGAAAAAGCTACCGCAAAAACATATAAAATTCCAGATCGTAATCGCTTCCAAGAAATTAGGAATTTTTTTGCGTAATTGCTTCCAAGAAATTCAATTCCAAGAGGTATTGGATTAGATTGAAACAATGACGTTAGTGGTAGATCATAAATTCTCTACAAACTCTAAGTTTGGAGATTTCAACAAGCTCCAAGCTTGGAGTAAGCACGAACCCCCACAGTTCGGCTTAATTGTGTCTCCCATATGATGAAGAAAGGGGGGGGGGGGGGGGGTAGAAGAAGGGAGTTTGTAAGTCCCTAAGAAAAAGAAGAGAAAAGAAATAAAAACTTCAAAAACGGGAATTTTTAGTAAAAAATACCTCGAAATAGGTCACTGGAAAATTTGACTAGAAAAAGTCGCCTGAAAGTTGACCAAAAAAGTTGACGGAAAGTTGACCTGAAACGGTCAACAGGCTTTGACCAATGCTGACGTGGCGGTGGGTCCGTGCTGATGTGGCTATGGTCCGGCTGCTAGTGTGGCAGTGCGGTCTGGTTGCTGATGTGGCAGTGGTCCAATTGCTGATGTGGCAGTGGGTCCCGGTGATGACGTGGCAGTGGGCCTCTGGGCTTGGGCTTTTGGGCTTCTGAGCTGCCTTCTTTTCCTCTTTTTTTCTTTCTTTCTTGTGCCCGTTTTTCTGCAGGCCGGTTCAGCAGTTTTTAGACCGGTTTTTAGAGTCATGTTTCCAGTTCTTGGATCTTGGGATAGAGGCGCTGCTGGTAGCAATCGGAGGTCCGGAAGGTGGTGAATCGGTGCAGGGATCCCTTTTTTCTTCTTGGAGGGCTGGTTCAATACTTCCGGTGGCCGGTTCGGTGGTTTTCCGGCCAGTTCTGGTGGTTCTGCCGCCGGTTCTGGAATCCTGGGATTGAGGGCTTCAATATATGAGGCGGTGGTTGCTAGGGTTTGAAGGCTATGCGAATTTAGGGTTTCATTGATAATAGGGGCCTCTTTATATAGAGGATTACAAGACATAGAATCAGAGTTGTACAAGGAAAGATAATCGTATAATTAATCGGATATCTACGAATATCTCCGAAAATATCTCTAACTCATAACCCTATTACAACTAAGTCAAGTAATCTAGAGTTTAGACCAGACACATATTCTGGATTTACTTGAACAAAAACGAGATTGTAGTTTTCAAAGTTGAAAAAAATGTAGATTCTGAAAAATAAAACCTAACAGAGCGCTACTAGGGCTAGGAGAGAGTTGCACATGGGCCTGGCATCTCTACACCTTTATGCATTTCCAATGGCAAGCTATTCCAACATCATCTTCGATTACACATCAATCAAGTACGGTTATGGCTGTCTCTTATCTTCCTCTGAGTTTCTCGGAGTGACTGCGGATGGCGAATTGTGCATCACCGGCTTGGTTTTAGCAACCCTGTCAGCATCTGGTTGGAGGGCCTTAATTTCCTTTTGCACTCTGCCAGAAGGAGATTCAGATCGAAGTGGGTCTATTGCGAACCAAACGCGGAAGGCTGAAGGCATCGCTTGATGTTTGGTGGCTGGGTCCAATCCGTGTGGCGAAGGCAGTGTGGGCTGGCTGATGTGGTTTGACAAGTGGCTCTTGAGTTGAGCGACATCTCGTTTTTCCGACTAGTGCCTGCAGTGGTGTAGTTCGAATAAGGTGTAGTGGATTTAGAAGTATGCTTACACGATGGATCTCCAGAACCTATTTTGATGCCCAATGAAGATTTGGTTGCCCAGAGGAAAACCGTATTGGTTTGGGAATCTGATCTTTCTAGTGGCAGTCATTTCTTTGGTGGTCTGACGGCTGTGTGGTGCCGATGGTGGGCTGGGGAAACTAGTGAAGGTGGCTTAGGTGCCCAAAGAGATTCTCCATGGGCTTGGGCCTATGTTTTAGGTTTTGTAGGTTTTGCTTGGGCTTTGGTTCCAGGGCCCACACACTTGTGGGCTCACATTTGGGATCTAGAAGGTTGTTGCTAGTTAATCTAGCCTCTAATTCAAACTTGGATTAGGGTGTATTTCCCTGGTTACTGTTACAGTCATGGTTAGGGTTACTACTACAATTTCATTGCTGAATTGATATATGCAGTGCAGTTTATGGCCTTTTGGCTTCTAGTTATGTTCGTCAGGCATTTAGTCATATTCTGGTTACTTTTTAAAATTAGATGTGCTTGTGCATCATGTCATATTTCATTGCTTTTTTTTTCTATGCATTTACATTGCTCATTGTATCTTAGTTTCACTTAATATAGCTTATCGTCTAAAAAAAAAGTAAAAAAAATGTATTCAATTGTTTAGTGCAAATATATATATATATATATATATATATATATTTTCCATATTTTCTAACTAGGAGAAGGACAATGTGAAAATGTTAAATTATTGTTTCCAGTTTCTGTGAGTAAAAATTAATTTTTATTTTTATTTTCCACATGTTTAGAAATGTTACCGAACACATTTTCACCTTTTTTTAATTTTTTTAATTAAAAATACAGGCATAAAATTGTTACCGAATGCCACCCCTTACATTTGGCTAAACTTTGATAACACCACAGAAATACCTTCCAATAAATTAGATAATACAGGGACTATATATACGGAAGTTAAAGCAGTAAAAATTAATAAATTAATTCAAAAATATATTGTACAAAGTGACATTTCTTTTTTATTTTTTTATTGGACAAGTGAAACTTATATTTCTCGCATATTTTTAACATGTGAAAAATGTGTCAAATAATTAGTCTTGTATATGTAGTTGGTGTCAAGTATTTTCTTATAAGTATTTTTTTTTATAAAGTTTATTACTACCCTACGGTTCCTTAACATTGACTCAATGGGGAAAGTCATTCGAAATTTTTTATGTAGTTATAATAATCACACAGTTGAACGTGGATGTTAGTTTAGGGGGGTGTATTGTATTTGGATTTGTGCCGACTTTTTTTAAATGACAGACTTTTTGAAAAGTCCACAGACACTTTAAAAAGTTGATAGACTGTTATGGATTTCTTAAAACCATTGATTTTAGCAACAGACTTTTATTGATTCAGGAAAATCTATATACTTTATTATGAATGACTTCTACAGATTTCCTAGGATGTACAAAAATAATATAAAAAAATTAAAAAAAACAAATGCAGCCCAAACACAAAACAAAATAATAACTTGTTGTCTCTTCAATGCTCCAGTATCTTCTAATAGAAATTGACTAAAATAAATGATTGTTAGTCAATCTAGCGAGTTTGTTCTCATTCCTAATCTCCCAACAACATAAATATACAATACAGATCACTTGATGTTTATGGTTAATTATTCTCATCAATTTTGTTTTCGCCGATTAACATATATTGTAGCAATATTGATCAATGTCTTGATCTATAATCAATCAATTGAAATTCAATTGTTCAACCTTTTTTTGAACCATAATATAAATTCAAATTAATGAGAATAATTAATTAATAAGATAAAATTTAGTATAGACCACAATATTTGAGTTTTAGGGTTTCATAAATCATTTTTATTGCTATTAGGGTTCGAAGTATCACAATTGAAAAAATAAAAAATAAAAACAAAAAAACAAAAATCACATTCAACAACTACAATGAACATGTTGGGTATCAAAAAAAGTTGATATCATAAAAAATTAGAGAAAAGACAAACAATTAAGAAAGAGAGATGATGAAGGACAAACTTCTTCGTGCGTAGAGAGAATAACTTTGATAGACCTTTTTTTTTTTTTTTTTTGAAGAGGAAACTTGGATAGACTTTTTGAAATCTTTGGTCTGGAGGCTGGAAAATTATTGGAGTTTATTATGTATAGTTAACACTACAAAGTCCATGATTATCCATGATTTTCTAATTCCATAAGTATGAATGATATTTTGAATACCTCTGTACTTTTATTCATTTTTAAAAGTCC
Organism: Rosa chinensis; assembly: GCF_002994745.2. Classification (NCBI taxonomy): domain Eukaryota; kingdom Viridiplantae; phylum Streptophyta; class Magnoliopsida; order Rosales; family Rosaceae; genus Rosa; species Rosa chinensis. The sequence continues at coordinate 27,688,399 of NC_037092.1, forward strand.
TAATTGAATACCCCTAGATTTTGGTGGAATTCATGAAGTCTTTAAAAATCCTAATTGAATACCTCAAGACTTTCATGGACTGTTAAAAGTCTATATTGAATACACCCAGACTTTTAAATTCCATAGACTTCTCTAAAACTTCCACTAATTCCATATACAATACACCCCCCTTAGTGTGCTCTGTATTCCTAGGTTTTTTTTGTCTCTTTAGATGTCCATATATGCCAATATAGTTATCATGTGTAAAAAATTTACTTTAATTGATCATTTTCATTTTCACAACAGGGTCATTTTTGATGTTATCCTTATCAATTTCACTAAATAAAAATAAATAGGTTAGAAAATAAAAGAATGGTGGTTGGCCGACATCCACAAGGGACCAATGAGTCAAATCTTATCGTGGAACTGTCGAGGTTTGGGACATGTCTTGACAGTCCAGAAATTGAGGGAGCTTACTCACTCTCATTCACCGTCCGTTGTTTTCCTGTGCGAAACCAAACAATCAAGTTTCAGAGTTAACAATCTTAAGCGGCAACTAAGATTTTATAAGAGCCTTATTGTTGATCCAACTCCTACATTTGCTAGAGGTTTGGTGTTGTGGTAGAGCCCTGAAGTGGAGGCAGGGACGTAGCCAGGAATCCTCGGAGGGTTGGGCTAATTTTAGCCATACAAAAATTTTGCGCAGAACTCTTTTCATAGTGCTCTCATCCAAAGGGCCTTTGGCAAAGGCTGATCAGTTTTGATGGTTTCTGGCTCGGCATTGCCTCCTTGGTGATGCTAAGGTTAGTGTGTGGTAGAAGAATCTTCGAGAGCTTCAATGGCGGCCTTGGCCATGTGAATGAGCCAGTCAATGGCCTTGCTTGGTCTATCAAAGCCAAGACAGTCTTGAACATCATAGAACTCTATGGCAGATTGAGCTAAAAGCCGGACCTCCTGTCTCTTGGGCCCTTGGACATGTAGATCTTGCTGTGCCTGTCTTTTCTCGCAATTGATCTAATAATGTGGCCTCCTTGAACCTTCACAATCCTCATGACACCACCAATCTTCGGATCAATCACATTCAGCAGAAGACATAGTTTCATCTCATCTTGTCCTACAATAGCAGCAAATGGATACACTAGCCTCTGGTTTTCCTTGGCATCAAGCCTCAGTGCCTAAAATATGACCAGTATGACTAGAATTAACAACACATAAACTGAAAGACCTAATCTTTATATACCATTTCTAGTTCTAAACTTAAAAACTATTTCTTGAAACTCATCAAACACGACGTTTCTCCAAAATGGACATAATGAACAAAACCCATCAAAATAAACAGAACTTTCATCTCAAATCAGACCAAGGGAAGCCAATTACAATTGCATAAAGGTCATCAATTATCACGGACAAACAATTATCGTTTATCAAACAATCAATTATCATTTATCAAACATGATGAACATCATCAACAACCCTTGCCCCAAAAAAAAAAAAACAAACCATCATGAGGTTTCGAGTTTTGACCTCACGGGCAAACACCAAAGTGACCAAACCAGGACCAAACAACACAATCTGGACAACCCATTCCCAATTATCAAACAAACATCATCACTTCATCAGCAATTCAGCAATTCAGCAATTCAGTAAATTACGACCTCACCCAATCACATTAAACACCAAACATCATGAATTCATGATTCAAAGTTTCAATTTTCAAACATCATCAGCTTGGTAGTGGAGGTACCTGAGAATCTGAGATTCAGGGATTGGAGGTGGCTCGGTGGACTGAGACTCTGAGAATCTGAGATGCTCTGTCGCAGACTCGCAGAGATGCAGACCGCAGTGGAGCGAGGTGACTCCGTGGACGGTAGCGGAGGAGGTAGCCCAGGCAGACGGACTGAAACTCTGAAGGGAGCGGTGGCGGAGGAGGTGGTTCGGCGGACTGCCGGGACTCGCTAATCGAACCTAGAAGGCTAGAAGACGGAAGCAAAATGGGGACAGCGCCACAGGGGGAGAAGGGGAGAGAGTGAGAGACTGAGAGTCGACCTACAGCCCACAAAGCATCAGTATATATATAAATATTTTTTTTATTGGGCTATACCCATACTTGGTCAATTTTGTCCCAAATTTTCTCTTAGGCTGTAGCCCTTGTCTTGGCTACGTCCCTGAGTGGAGGTTAAGGTAATTTTTATGGATTGTAACTCAATCGATACTGTTATCAAATGTTCTAATCTGAATGCCACTATCAGAGTCACTTTTGTTTATGGTTCACCCTATTAAGAAGAAATTTTTTGCTTCTGGTCTTCTCTAGCAAGTACCTCCATCCCCTGGATTTGCGTAGGGGATTTCAACGAGATTGTTACAAATGATGAAAAAGAAGGGGGAATCCCTTGGCACTGAAATAAAGTCAAATTGGTGAAGAACTTCATGGACAAGATGGCTCTGTATGATCTAAATTTCTCTAGCAAAAATTCACTTGGGAGAATAGACAAGAAGATATTGATGAGCTCATTCGTGAGCGCCTCGATAGTGCAATTGTGAATACCAGCTGGCTAAGCTCCTGGCTGGACTCTTGTGTGCTTCATGAGCCACTTATTGGTTCTGACCACTGCCCTTTAGTTGTTCACACTCAACCTCGCATGCAAAGGGCCCGAAACCTTTTCGATTTGAAGTTGCCTAAGCTGAGGACCCTGATTGTGATGATATTATTGCTGCTGGCTAGAAATTTGATCCCAACATTAATCCCTTAATACTCTGGGAATCCAATTCGAACTCTTGTAGAAGAATCCTGGTGTCTTGGAGTAGAACTAAGTACCCTAACAATAGATCAGTAATCGATGCCCTGAGTAAGGAGCTGAGCAACATTCAAGACATGCCTATCTTTGTTAATTCTCGAATCAGGGAAAATAAGCTTGTGAATGCTCTGAATGCTACTTGGATTGGAAGAAAGCTTCTGGAAGCAAAGGTCCATAATAAGTTGGTTAATGGAGGGGGATGGAACCTCAAAGTTTTTTCACCTGTCTACCATACATAGAAGACAAAGAAACAAAATCAACCGCATTTGTGTGGCTAGGGATGTCTGGATAAGTGATGAAAGTAAGATTCGTGGGGCCTTTACCAACTTCTTTAGGAATTTGTACACCTCTTCTGGACCAAGGGATTGGGGTAACACTCTCCAGAATATGGATTGTCTCATCACCCCTGAACAAAATCTTAGCCTCACAAAACCTTTTTCATTGGATGAAATCCTTAAAGATACTAAGCAGTTGGGTACACTTAAGGCCCCCGGCCCTAATGGCTTCCCGGGTCTCTTCTACAGTAAGTACTAGGATACTATTCATAAAAATATCAATCTTGTTGTTTCTTCTTTTTTTTAATGGTGATCTTTCTGTAGACCGTATTACAAACTAAACATTGTTCTTATTCCAAAAGTTCCTCACTCGGAGTTGGTAAACCAGTTCAGACCCATCAGGTTGTGTAATATCTCGATCAAGATCGTTTCCAAGCTTCTTGCAAATCGACTCAAGCATATTTTACCCCTGATTATCTCAGAACATCCAAATGCATTTGTGCCGGGAAGACAAATTCAAGATAATATTATCCTAGCTTATGAGGCTTATCATTATTTGAAGCTGAAGAAGGCTAAATCCGATCATGAAGTTGCTTTGAAGGTAGACATGAACAAGACCTATGATCGGGTTGAGTGTGATTTCCTGGAGGCTTCCCTCTTGAAATCTGGTTTCAACTCAAGTTGGGTGAAAATGGTAATGAATATTGTTACTGTTGTGTCTTTTTCCCTTGTGCTCAATGGAAAACAAGGTAAGCCTTTTTGCCCCTCTCGTGGCTTAAGACAGGGGGACCGGACAGAGGGTCCCCCTACTTGTTTTTAATAATTGGTGACGTGCTTTCTCAGAATATTAAAGCTGCAATCGACTCATGTAAATTGCAAGGTTTGAAATTATGCACCAATTGTCTAGGCCTATCTCATCTTTTTTTGCCAATGATGCGTTGTTTTGTTATGAAAGCAACAAGGACCAACTTCCATGTTTTGAGTTCTATTATCGACTCCTACTACCTAGCCTCGGGCCAATCTATGAACTATGAAAAGTAATCTCTTTTCTTCTCAGCAAATACCCCACAAGATCTTAAGTGATATAGCTACTGTCCTCCACATCCCAATAGCCTCTGAGCCGGGTGCTTTACTTAGCCTCTATACTCATTGGGGAAACTCCAAGAGGAAGGCATCTCTTATATCAGGGAAAGAGTGAATCAAAATTTGGAAGGATGGAAGGCCAATGTTTTATCCCAAGCAGGAAGAGAAGTGCTTATTGAGGCAGTGGCAATGGTTATTCCAACCTACCCCATGTCCATATTTCTTCTACCAATGACTTTGTGCAAGGCGATCAACTCGGATATTTCAAATTTTTGGTGGGGTTATTCAAACTCGAAAGAGAAAGTCCATTGGAAGGCTTGAGATTCTCTCTGTAAGAGTAAGTTCAAAGGCGGTATTGGGTTCAAGGATCTTCACACTTACAACAAGGCTCTCCTTGATAAACAATGTTGGAGATTGATAAACAAGCAGGAATCTTTATGGAGAAGAATCTTGAGAGCAAGATATTTTGATAATTCAACTTTCTTGAAGGCAAAGAAATGAGCTAGACCATCTTGGGTGTGGAACAGCTTGTTGGCTGGAAGAGAAGCAACAGTGGATAATTCCCTCTTGCAGGTGAAAAATGGGAAAAGTATTAATGTCTGAAAGGATAGATGGGTGCCAAACTAGAATGGAGGCTTAATCAAGCCTATGGATATGTCCAATCGGTTTACTCCATTGTGCATCTCTGAAGTAATTGATGAAAACAGAAACTGGAACATATCCCATCTTGAACCTTTTCTGGAGGATCAGGATAACATACTATCAAGTCCATACCTATTGGAGAGGAGAATGAGGAAGACATCATCATTTGGCCCCATACAAAAGGGGGGTTTACTCTGTAAAGAGTGGTTACTAGAAGATGTTCTCCTCTAGAGTACATAAGACTAATGACAAACCTTTTTCATCTCACCGGATTAACAACAAATTCTGGAAACTAGTGTGTAACACAAGAACCATCCCAAAAATCTCCAATTTTCTCTAGAGAGCCTTATCTAATGCCCTTCCAACTAGCTGGAATGCCTACAAAAGAAAGATCACCCTAAGTCTGATGTGTTCCATATGTGGTGAGTTCCCTGAAACTATTGAGCATTGTCTTCTTCTCTGCCCCTGGACTTCGGTTGTATGGTTTGGCAGTTCTCTGGGTATGTTTCAGAGAAGCAAAGGATCACTACTCTTGAAGCTTGGCTGCTAGCAATCCAGAATAGATCAGGCCTACTAGCAAAGGATCGAGATGAGTTCTTCTCTTATATGGGCTTCCACCTGTGGAAAATATGGAAGCATAGATGTAAGGTGGTTATGAAAAATGGTAGTCCTAACTCAGTTGTGGCTATTGAAAATATTAAACGCAGTTTCTCTAAATGGTTTGATGCTTCAAGGTGGGCTGATGAGCAGGAAGTGATGGTATCTGCCCTTAATCCTCCTGCAACCTAGTACCTCCCATCCCTCCTTTCGTGAAAGTGAATGTTGATGGTGCTTGGGATGAAGGTTCACATAACAGTGGAATAGGAGTGGTTATTAGGAATCATGAGGGCTTCTCCCTTGCAGGGACCAACATCCACGAGTCCCACAATTCAGCCGTTGAGTTTGAGGTCGATGCTGTAGTGAAGGGTCTCCAGCTTGTGGCTCATTTAAAGCTTCAAAGAATTATTGTTGAAGGTCGATCGATGCTGTAGTGAAAGGTCTCCAGCTTGCAGATCAACCGAATGATTAACAAAGTGGCCCATTTAATGCCGCTTTTCAACTAGATCAAATGGAATTGGATACCTCGTGAAGCAAACCGTGTTGCTGATGCAGCGGCAAAGCTTACAAAAATGAGGTTGTGCTCTCAGGAATGGGCCAATAGGCCGCCAACCTCTCTGCTCTCAATCTTGAGGAATGATGGTCTCCCGAGTCCTCTAGGACCCACAGTGGCGTATCCACTTGAGAGACTGGTTAGGCTATAGCCCAACCTAGAATTTTTGTAAGGATATATATACTACATGTCTAACCTTTCCTTAGACTCTAGTTTGGTTCAGTTGACAAAGTGTTTATCCTAAAGGCAATTTAGGGCTATTTTTTTTTTCTTTCCCCAGTTTCTTCTTCTCCTTTTTTGACTCCTGGTTCTTTTGTTCCCTTAAAAAAAAAATTTCTTAAGTTTTTTTCTTTCTCTTTCCCCATTTTCTTCTCCCTTTATTTCTTTAGTTACAATATTTTATATTAAATAATATTTCTTTAAAATTTAGTTCTAAAATTCTGGGAAGCATTATTAACACCAAAAAAAATATATTATAAGTAAGTATAAGATTAGTCCACCCCAAAATGTGATCCTGATCCGCCACCGATCACCGTGCTTTTGATGCTTTGCTTTATTTTCCTGCTTTTAGTTAGCTCTGTTGGCTTCTTGTTGTTTTATATCTTAGCCCTTAAGTTTGTAGTTTGTTGTTATTCTTGGCCCTTTGACCCGCTGTTGTTCGGCTTTTTCTGCTCTTGTGGCTTAATGAGGTTCTTTCAGACAAAAATAAAATAAAAGAGAAAGGAGACAAAACGCGTACGAGGCACATGCCCGTGTATTGAGCTTCCTTGACAAGCTAGGCGCGAAGAGACGGTCTAGTGTCACAGCACCAACAACGACTGACCAACTCCGGCGCCCTCTAATGGAGTCGCCGCCGTTCCCCCATATTTCCGAGTCTCTCTCTTTCTTCCTTACTTTGCTCAACAACAAAATTCTCGATCTCTTTTCTTCTTCTTTTTATATATCTGACTTTGTTTGACTTCATTGCACTCCACACAGGAAGCCAGTGTTTCCGGAGAGCAGTTCTCAGTGCATGGATGAAGACGACGTCGTCTTGAGTACTCCTCCAATCTCCCGGACTCCGAAATCGGAGAAAGGGAAGGAGGTTTGTTCATTCTGTTCGTCTTTAGTTGATCAAGTTACAGTTCTGATTAATATTTCAATTGGGGCTTTCAGCAATATTGTTTAGCTAGGTTTTCGCTTTAGGATAGTGGACGATGTTATGCTAGTAGCTATGCAAATGAGATGGATGGTTTGGCTTCTCAAATCTTCTTTAATTAATCTTCGCAAACCCTATGAGAGTAAGAGTGAGTTGAATATTTCTTGAAGCGGTTTTGGTTCTTGTCCCCTCTCTCATCTCTCGTAATTTATCTTCTTTTTATTAATAAAATAAAATAGGGACGGGCGGTGGCTTCCTGCTTGCGATGACCCCTTTTCTTTTAAGATTGTGGGTGGGTGCTAGGCACCCCAAAATCCGCTATCGCAGAGGAACTAATATCGGCTAATCTTCTATTTAATTTATCACAAAAAAAAAAAAAGTTGAATATGTGAGTGACATTTGATCGAGAGAAAAATTGTGCAACCCTAGCAACCCCGGGATGTAGGCAAATTGTCTGACATTGTCAAGAATGCTGTTTATATATACTTGTTCTTCTGGGGATTCAAGACAAAGTCAATAATGATTTTTTTTTTTTAGGAGAAAGTCAATAATGATTTAACTGTCTTTATACATACACTCTGTATTTTCTTCCAAGCTTGCTATTTGTAAGGAAGCAAAGAACAAGCATTTATTTGATGCTTTCCTATTTCGTTAAGTATGGTTCTAATGCATGTTGATGAGGTTAATTTTCATGTTCTGCTTCTCTGTTTATAGTTACCTGTCCTTTTCTTTTTCTTTTTCTGGGTCAGTTTTCTCTTTCAATAGTATTTTCGAAATTATCGATTGCACCCATACATTACTGTGTTCTCAAATAGTACTATAATGACACTTAAGAAACACTAACCGTATCTGTTATAAAAGTATACAATTCGATTAGGAAAGTGTCATTTCTGTTATCTTTTTTTTGTTTTTGGTTTGGAACCCAGTCAAGCTGGGAGACTCATTCTTTTGAAAGAAGTGAATTGTTTGGATGTTTTTGATAATTTTCATAGTATTGATGACTTTACTACTTTTTCCTTACAGGATTTCCTAAATAGCTTAGATATTGTACACATGTGATATTATTTAATTTTTGTTAGGTTATTGTACCTGATGGTATTCACGTCGAAGATTCTGATACTACGGTGTTTATTGATGAGAAAGTTGACAGAAGTATCAAAGGGAAGACAATAAATTACTCTTCCGATGAGTTCCCTGATCGTAAAGCTAAGGTTTGTGGTTACTTCACCCTCCTTTTGTTATTCATTAAATATTCAATGTTGGTTAAATATTCTTTAGCATATTAACTTTATATTGTTACCCATATACTTTCAGGGAGCTGTCGCCAATAACTTTGCTGGTTCTTCTGGTAAGAGTTTAGCCTCAGCATCAGATAACATTAACTATGCTGATCTGTTTTTGGATGATGTTATCGATGTCGATGAGTATGCCCGTTTGCTATCCCATTTTGATAATGCGGATATTTCTCCTGGAATAGAAGCACCTATGCCACCTATCCCCTGGTTGTTTGGTCCTGTTAAAAGTGATATAAAGTCAGTTTCTGGAAGTAGTTCTGATACAAATTATCGAGCTGCTAAGAGTTTTGCGTCACTCTCGCATAATGTAATTGACTTAGCTGGTCCCAGTTCTGATGCATCTAGTTCCAATGATGACTATTCTGGTCTTTATCTGGAAGCATCCATAGATATCGATGAGTATGCTAAAATGCTAGCCCATTTTGACAAAATGGATATTCCTCCTGGAATAGAAGCACCTATCCCACATTTTCTGTCATTGTCAGATCCTTCTAAGAGCAATATAAATGCAGTTCCTGGAAGTAGTTCAAGCTTGGAGGCCCAAACGAATGTTTTTAGTCCTGCTCTTGGGCTATCATCATCTTGGAAACTTCCACAAGCTTCCAGCAGTAAAACAAAACAATCTTATCTGCAACACCAAGGGTGGGCTTCTAATATTCCAGTTGGAGTAGAATTATCAAAATTGCATACACAAACTCAAACCAATGATGTCCCTGCAAAGCAAGTTTCTAGCATGGAGACAGATGAAACTATTAGGAAGTTCAAGGATTTCAAACAATTTGATACAGTTGCAGATCACTCAGACCATCACTATACTAACAAGAGTAGTTCTACCATGCAGGTGAGTTAGATGATGTATTGCATTTGCACGCTTCTTTATCTTATACTATTTTGATCTTACTCCTTTTATTGATTCAGAAAAATTGGGCAAAGAGAATTCAGGAAGAGTGGAAAATCCTGGAGAAAGATTTGCCTGGTGAGCCCTTATGCATTATTTTTGATGTCATGGTAGTGAGGGTTTTCCATTCACCTAGTTTTCTTATCTCATCTTTTGAAATTCACTTTGATGATGCTCATGAGTATTTTGCTTTGTCACAAAAATGTTGAATTGACATGTAAATAGATGTAGGGTTGCTGTTGGTACAACTGAAACTTTGTTGCACTACCTTCTGATCTACCCAACTATGCATAACATAATTCACTTCGTCTTTGAACCCTTAACCTTCCTTTCTTAACATATTAATGGCAGATACAATATTTGTTAGAGTTTATGAGACAAGGATGGATCTTTTGAAAGCTGTAATTGTTGGAGCCAAGGGTACCCCCTACCATGATGGTCTCTTTTTCTTTGATGTTTCATTTCCAAGTGACTATCCCAATGTACCCCCGGTATGTGATTCATGTTTGTCTCACATAGATTTATATCTGCTTACTTCATCAGTCTGATTTAGGACTTGGTAATGCCAGCATGTCTACTACCACTCTGGTGGCCTTCGACTAAATCCAAATTTGTATGATTGTGGAAAAGTATGCCTCAGCCTTCTCAACACCTGGTCTGGGGGCAAGCAAGAGATGTGGATCCCTGGTAAGTCAACGATGCTTCAGGTTTTGGTCTCTATACAAGGGCTGATCTTGAATACAGAGCCCTACTTCAATGAGCCTGGATGGGCACCTATGAAGGGTACACCAGCCGGTGAAACGGCATCGAAGAAGTACAATGAGGACACGTTAATCCTATCTCTAAGGACAATGGTGTACACGATGAAGCGGCCTCCAAAGGTACAATTTGATATCCTCTTTCTATTTTTTCTTCGAACTATTGCTCGGGCAGTTTTCTGCAGTATAAGAGCAATGCAATTTTTTAAATTCAGGTAACTGTAGCTTGTTTTCTAATAACGTTCTAATGGCTAGTACATCAAGTAAACTGGTTGAGAACTTTTTGAAATTCATAACAGTCAAAACATGAAAAATTTTGAAATGGAAATCATTTTTGCTTTCTTGAAAATCATTTCCGTACTAAAGTTTTCAGTCATATGAGAGTGTTATCAAGTGATGTTTAACGGAATAAGAGAGTAGGAATTGCAAATTCATGATACAAAACCAAGTGACGGTAAATGATGTGGTGAACTCAAGAGTCAATTATTCAAATAAACTAGAATATAGATTATCGGAATAACAGAGTAGGAATTGCAAATTCATGATACAAAACCAAGTGACAGTAATTTCTTGAAATGATGTAGTGAACTCGAGAGTCAATTCGTCAAGGAAACTAGAATATAGTTGTCTAATGTGGGATGTTAAAATTTATTGCTTTGTATATGGAAATTTGACTGGGAGGCTAGATATCAGATATCATTTATGACTTACGAGCACACAATAATATATGGTGAATGCCATGCTTATATCAGTTTTGTCAATTTGTGAGTGCAATATAATTTTCTCAGCTATAACTGTGTATTTGGATGCAGTATTTTGAGCACTTTGTTCTCGGGCATTTCCGCAATCATGCTCATGATATTCTTGTAGCATGCAAGGCATATATGGATGGAGCTGAAGTGGGGTGTTTAGTCAAAGGTTCGGTGCAGGGCGTTGATGGTAATAAGAGCTGCTCGCAGGTGTTTAAGAATTCTCTGGCTAGGTTTTTGCCTACTCTAGTCAAAGAGTTGACACAAATAGGTGCCAAGGACTGTGAGAAATTTGTATCACCAGCAACAGTTGAGAATTTGCAGATTGGTAGCGTGCCTTAGGCTGTAACACCAACACAGGTTTCATGGTGGAAGAAACAGTTTTAAACTCCAAGTTGAAAATGTCATCGTCATTCCAAGTTAAAAGTAATGGCATGCCCAATGAGGTTTTTGTATACGCATGCCATTATGGATGGTCTGATTAGTTAACTCTCCTCATGTAGTGTTAGAATCTTTTTGATGCAGTTCTAAACCCAGCAACTTTGGCCAGAATTTTACGAGTCGATTCTTTGAGAAGTGTAAAACTCGGTTGATAACCGATAATGTTGAATCGTCTTTTGATCTGGAATGATGGGAATGATTCTCTGCTAGAGTGCTCCCACCCTGCCATTAGCTAATGATCTCATGACTATGTTCGGTACGGCTTAATTAACAAAATAAAAAATAAAAACTGAGAATGTTATCTAAAATTAAAACTTAAACCCTATCCAGCAACTACCATTGCTAGCGTTAACCGGCCATTCCTGGTATCAGATTAACCACTCTCTCTCTCCCTCTGCGACTCTTCCGAGGAAGCCCTCTCTCTTCCTCTTCGTCCTCCGACGAAACTCGTCGCTTTTGTTTTTGTGGCTTCCGGCAACCGCGGCCAAGACGACTACGGCCTTCATCAAAGCAGAACCAACGACCTCCATCAACCTAAGGTACGACCTGAACGGTGAGAGGTCTCAGCATTCCAAGCACAGCAGAGGCGCTTGTTGAATTGAAGCATCTCGATGTCTCACGTCGCCGACGACCGATTCTCCTGTAGTGATGAAGAAGAAGAACCGAAATGGTTGGGCTGTGCTTCGTACTTGATCTGCAGGATTTCGCCATCGCCGACTTGGCGCAAATCGGAGTCGCTCCGAGATCGGATAGGCCTGTGCTTCGTCTTCAAAAATATGATCACCTCCTCCGATCATATTCCCGTCACCGTCATCGACACATCATCCATTTTAGTTGTACTTATTGATTTCTGATGTAAATCCCTATGCAACTGAAAACGGAGCTCTGTTTGATTTTGTGGATGTGTGAATTGTTAGCATGGAGACTAGTATTAAGCGCAGCGAAGAACTAAAGCGAGTGGATGCAGTGTTGCTAACATACGCCTATGATCAGCCAATGACGCTTACTTGTATCTCTAGCTGTTGGCTCCCTGAGCTTCGTCGGTTGGATGTTTTGCTTTATCACTACACCAATTTTTCAATCAGACAACACATATCAGACGACAGCAAACATTTTAACTGTTGTCTGAAATAATCAGACAACAGCAAAAAAATATATGTCGTCTGAATTTTCGAATCCAACGACAGTCATTACTTGGCTCTTGTGCAATTACTTTTCAGACAATGGTTGATATAATAGATGTTGTCTGAATGGATCAATTCAGACAACAGTTATTATTTCAATGTTGTCCAAGGTTTATTCAGACAATGGTTGATTTTTTATGTTGTCTGAATGGATCAATTCAGACAACAGTTATTATTTCAATGTTGTCCAAGGTTTATTCAGACAATGGTTGATTTTTGATGTTGTCTGATTGTTCAATCACACAACTGTTATTCATTGTCTGTTGTGCAATAACTTTTAAGTCAATACTTGCTAAAAGATATTGTCTGATTTGATTTCACACAACTGCTTTTATTCATCTGTTGTCACATTATCTTCAGACAATGCACCCTAAATGCTGTTGTCTGAAGTTAGATTCCCCCCCCTCTTCCTAAAAAACTTTTGTTAAAATTTTTGCGGGAATCACAAAAACGCGGAGCGGTGAACTTAAAATTAAAACAGTTGAAGGTGGGAACAAAAATTTTAATTCCCACACTTGGATATATTTTCCCACACTTGCATTTACTCCCCAAACCCTAACCGAGCACAACTCATTTTCTCCCAACTCTCCTCTTCATCCTTCCCCGCCTCCGACCAGCACTTTTCTCTCTTCTCCTTCTCTCTCGCTTCCTTGTCCTTCCAAACCCTACTCTCTCTCTCTCTCTCTCTCTCTCTCTCTCTCTCTCTCTCTCTCTCTCTCTCTCTCTCTCTCTCTCTCTCTCTCTCTCTCTCTCTCTCTCTCTCTCTCTCTCTCTCTCTCTCTCTCTCTCTCTCTCTCAGTTTCTAGTTCACCAACCTCGAGAAAATCGAGAGCTCCGCGGCTCCGATTCATTTCGCAGAGACCGAGGGATTCGAGGTCGGGGATTTCCCGACGGTGAGTTTGAATTTGGAATTGGTGCGGAAGCTGGAGTCGGCGCTTGGGGTTTCGCTGGGAGGCTCGGTGACGGACATGGCGGTGGTGATAGTGACGACTTCAATTGAGTTGATATTTGGGTTTTTGGTGGTGCTGTGGCAGAGATCGTCTGATAAGACTAGTCGGGTGGTGAAGCAGCTGGCGGTGCCGCTTAAGGAGGAGGAAGATGAGTTTGAGGTTGCATCGGGCAAGACTAGGGTGACTATTTTCTCTGGGACTCAGACCGGCACCGCTGAAGGTTTTTGAATTTGTGGTGGTTTTGTTTCCGTTGAGAATGTTCCAGTGGGTTTTGTTATGGGGTGGGTTTGCTCATATGTTCAGTTTCTTAGTTTCTTTTTATCAGCTCTCATTTTTGGTGAAAGTAACTTAATGGGTAGTAATTTGGATGTGGGTGGCTGCTTTCCTCGTGATTAAAGATTGCTTCTACTCAGCAAAGATCAAAACTTTTTTTTTTTATTTTTTGAATGGACAAAGATTAAAACTTTACCTTAATGGAGTTGGTGGGTGTTCTTTTGTACTAGTTGGTGCGGCAAAGTTTCGTTTTTGATAGATTCTGGGATACAATTGTTCCTTGTTTTTGTGTGGAAATGATATGTGAATTGTGTTTTTCGATCATTGGGATACCTTTTTTGATTGAAATGGATCATATATTGAAATGGGTTGAAAAAGAAAGAAACTTGATGAATGAAAAGGGGTGTAGGTGCATAGATATGATCTCATTCCTTTGGTAGGTTCAGTTTACTTTTTTCCTTTATAAGAGTTCTGTGATGGGGATTTTGTTCACAACAGGGTTCTGATTCCTAGTTGAAACTGCTGATATAATTTTACACCCATTCTTGTAAACCTACAGAAGGAGCAATGACAACTTGTATACCAGCTGGAACTGGTAAACTGCATTTCAGAGTAAGGGACTTCAACGCACAAGGTTGTAGAAAGGCTTCTTGGGTCACATTTAGTGAGCTTTCATGGTACCTTATCACTGCCTTAGTCATACAGCATTCCACATTTTTCTGAAATTAATTGTGCACATGTGGATCTGAATTCCATACTAAGCATTGTAATACAATTTGACATGAAATCATTCACCTACAATTTGGAAATATGTTTATTTGCTACATTTGAAGTGTCCAAATCATGGGCCATAAGCTAATTCTAGCTAAAAAGAGCCAAGCCTGTAAGCCTCTGAATGACAATGTGTATAAGAGCCAAGTCTGTAAGCCTCTGAATCAAATGTGTAAAAGCCTTGTCTGAACACGTCATGCTTAGAATTACTGAAGCCGTACACACTATTGGTTGCGTCTTTCAACATGGTATCTGTATATGTGTGTGTGTGTAGGGTGGGGGATCTGGTTACTGTTTATCTTTGTCGTCTATTCTTATAACATGAAAGGAGAAACTAAGTTTGCCGATGGTCTGATCTTTTTATTTGTGCATGGCTTCTTATCTGGGCTTTCTCAGGTTTGGAGGGAGAAGAACGTTATAAAGCCAACACCAGGAAAGAGACGTTGTAACTGTAGAAATGAGGACTATCACAGGCAAATCGGTCAGGGAATGTTCCAACAGATGACGGAACAGGTATATGCTTGAACAAACATTTCTTCCGTCACTATATGATTTAAAAAAATAAAAAGTTTGGAGAGAACGACCATATATTTAGCTGAATAAAGAAGTCGTTCTTCCATTCTTGGTAAAGAGTTTTCACAAGCATGCCCCTTCTTCTGCATGGAACAATTTATTTTGTGTGTGACTTACTTTTACCAATTATACTACTATATTAACCTTAATGAACACTCGTGAAGAGCTCTTTCAGGTCTGCGAACAATGTAACAATGTCAAATATGAAAGGGAGGGATATTTCATCACTGTTGATATTGAGAAAGGGATGCAAGATGGACAAGTAAGCTTTCATTCTTCGTATTTTCTTCCAAGATTTGGAATTTGGTTATATCAGTAAACAAGGGGTACTTCTTCCTTGTGCATTTACAGAGAAAATCAAATCCTATGTTTCCATTTATTTAGTTCTGTTTCATGTGCATGTTGGTGATTTGATTCTGCCGATGCCTAATTTAAGACTTAAAAGTATCATTCCATATTTACTGAAATATATGCTTTTTTTTAGGTAGTAACTTTATTTGCTTAATCTTTGTTGCAGGAGGTGGTTTTCTATGAGGATGGTGAACCCATAATTGATGGAGAACCTGGAGATTTAAAAGTCAGTGCTTTGACCTTACCACCTTGGTTTATATAACGCCATATTGAAGCATCTCAGATACCATTTTTTATGCGTAGAAGTTTTTATTGCACGCATATTGATGATACAATGCCAAATGCATTCACTCTCTCATGAACTCCAACATCATTTAAGTGTTTAATGGTAGTAGTGAGATTGCCTCTTTGATAGCAAAATGTGGGATTTTAGACAGCTTAACTTATCATTATGCTTTATTGTATAACCATCCACATCCAGGTCGTGTGGGGTTTCAAAGTTCTTGCAAATTCAGAGATGTAACTCCTCCCAATCTCCAATTAATGAGAGCTCAAAGCCCTTAAGAACCATCACTTCATCAAGTTTGCGAGATGGTTCCACTAAATTCTTCGATTTTACTGTTATTGGTAGTGGAGTTGCTAGCCTCCGCTATGCCCTGGAAGTGGCAAAACATGGATCTGTTGTTGTCATTACCAAGGCTGAGCCTCATGAAAGTAATACAAATTATGCTAAAGGTGGTGTTGGTGCTGTACTGTGCCCTTCGGATTCTGTGGAGAGTCATGTCCAGGACACCATTGTAGCAGGAGCTTATCTATGTGATGAGGAGACTGTCAGAGTATGTTATAGAACCAATTGTAAACAGGATTGGTGGATCTGGTATGGATCTCAGAAGCAAAGCAAGGGTAAATAACATTTCCGCAGTTTATCTTGGTTACTTTATTGTGGTTTGATTAATTGATTGAGTGAATAATATTTTTTTTTGGGTGTGTGAAGACTCTGCCAGGACCTGTTAGGAGAGGCAACAATATCTTGGTGGGTTAAATTTATCCCCTGTTCTTAATAGAATAACTGGACAAGAATCCAGAAATAGTAAGAAAGTAATAGCTTGTTGTGGGTTAAATTTATCCCCTGTTCAAAATATAAGATCTACTTCTACTATATTGAGGCCGAGTAGCTATCTGATTATCTCTTGTGGTAATTGATATATGATTAGCTATATGATTGTGTTAATTGATATATGATTAGCTATATGATTGTCTGGGTTTACTACTTTACTATATGAGTGTCTCGTGTTAATTGATATGCCATCATTATAATAATAGTTATGTTAATTGAGTGTTAATTGATATGCCATCATTATAATAGTTGTGTTAATTGAGTGATTGTCTCTTGTGTATGAGTCAAGTACTCATTTTGAGTTGCAGGGGAGAGAGATCAAAATAGGAGATTTTTTTTTCTTTTGGTAAGCTGCACATTAGGAATTTGAGCTTTTCGATACATGCATAATGTATAATGTATAATGGCCTTTTGGCTGGGGGCAGTAGGGATCTTTTCGCGTCCTTGGCTCATTGTCTTTCGAAATATGCCAAAGGCCATCCCTTTCTCATTTTTAAATCAAAATCCCAAGTGTCCTAGATTTTGACTCTCTCTTCTGTCTCTATATATAAAGCCCTTCATTTTGTTGTTGTGAACTGTATTAGGTTCATTATTGATGAACTGAGTAGTATTATGAAGTCTTGGTTGGTGCTATCTAGGATTTTTATGAATCTCATGTTGTTTTAAGGCTCTCATGGACCTTGTTATGTTTTATGGCTCTCATGGACCTTGTTCTGTTTTAAGGCTCTCATACATTGCTCTGTATCATTGACTGAATATGTTGCTCTGTATCATTGAATTGCAGACAAGATTTGAAGGTACAAGATTTCAAGATTGTTGCTCTGTATCATTGACTGAATATGTTGCTCTGTATCATTGCTCTTTATCATTGCTTTGTATATGTTGCAAATCTCAACAATATTCTCGCATTGTATGTCCAGGTACTGGATGCAAAGCCTCTTTTGAAGGAGGCCCTTCAAGCCGAGGGTAAACAAAAGGATGTACTTAAAGCTGCCGGTGCATTGTTTTCACATATTTGTGAGGTTTAGGCAAGGTTAATGTGCATCACATTTATGGACAAGTATTGTGGGGGTTAATGTTGGGATAAAATGACTTTGTTGGATATATGGATGAATGTATCGAATCTTTACATAAATAAATGTGTTTTGGGTTGTCATTTGGATCCCATATATGCAGAATGTAGGTCTTTTGAATGTCTCTTGGACCATTCTATTCCAGCTAAAAACTATTGTCCAATAATTGATCATCATAAAATGCCTAACAAAAACTGTTGTATGAGTCCTCTAACTATAATACTTTAAGGACTAAAAGAACGAGAAAGCCATTGTCCAGCAAAACAACAAACAATGGTTTTGTTTAGAAATCTATAGTATCAATAATAGATAGACAATGGGATTTGCAAGTACATATTGTCTGATCAAGCCTTCAGACAACAGCAAGCATATAAGCCCCTGTTGTCTGGCACAGCCTTCAGACAACAGTAAGTATATAAGCTGCTGTTGTTCTTCGTGGTATTCAGACAACAGACATGATAGTAGCTGCTGTTGTACTAAACTTTATCAGACAACAGTAAGTATATAAGCTGCTGTTGTTCTTCGTGGTATTCAGACAACAGACATGATAGTAGCTGCTGTTGTACTAAACTTTATCAGACGACAGTTTTCTGGTATTGTCTGATTATGTATCAGACGGCATTGAGATAGACAACAGCAATGCCTATAATCAGACGACAGTGAAAAACTGTCATCTGATTGAAAAATTGGTGTAGTGTATAAATTCAAGTAGTTTGCTTAGCTGATACCTAATTTGGTGGTTAGGTTTGTAGTTAACATGATTCGAAGTGGTTTAGGTGAATGTACCAATAATTTTGGTTGGATGCAAGTTAGATTTGAGAGATGAGCATGATCGGTGATGACACCAATCTACAAGTATATATATATCTATGCCAGAAAAGCAATCAGACGACAGAGGAGATCTGTCGTCTGATTAAAAAAATTTCTGTTGTCTAGTACGGTGCCGTCTCTTGGGGCATCAGACGACAGATTTACTCTGTCGTCTTATTTATCAGACGACAGAAATTTGTTAGGTCTTCTGTTGTCTGATGAAATCGAGATATGAGGCTAGT
Source organism: Rosa chinensis (assembly GCF_002994745.2). Taxonomy (NCBI): domain Eukaryota; kingdom Viridiplantae; phylum Streptophyta; class Magnoliopsida; order Rosales; family Rosaceae; genus Rosa; species Rosa chinensis. The sequence goes on from NC_037092.1 coordinate 27,706,946, forward strand.
GAATTCAAACGACAGATAAATGTCGTGTGAACTAGAAACAAATAACAGTTCCTTATAATTTCTGTGGTCTGAATGGACTTATAATAACAGTTAAGTGTTGTTTTATTCCAGTTCAATAACAGTTAACTGTCATTCTTATTCAGTTTAAAATACAATTATTTATCGTCTTTAGTCGCCTACGATAACATTTATATGTTGTTTTATATGCATTATAGTCACAAATAAGTGTACATTGAACTTAGTTAATACTACATTTATTTACCGTTTGAGTTTAGTCACAGATGACAGTTAAATGACGTTTAAAGTAAATACAAATAACAGTTGTCTGTGGTTTTTATTAACTTATAGTAATAGTTATCTGTTGTGGCATATAACTTGGAATTACAATTAAGTGTGGTTTAAAAGTTGTTAAGGTTACATTTATCTATTGTTGTGGTTTATACTTTACAACAATTAACTGAAGGTTGAAGAGCACAAACAGGACAATTATTTGTTGCTTGAAGCTAATTTGAGCGACAGTTAAATGTTGTTTCATTTTCGACTCTGTCTTTGTTTTGACATGAAGATGACAATTATCTGTTGTTTGAGTGTCCAAACACTATGCCAAAAGTGGTATCAGACGACAGACAGAAACTGTTGTCTGATTTGGAGTGCTACCGTTGTAGAGGTGACCGTTGTCTGATGAAAAATCAGACAACGGTGGAACACAGTTGTCTGAGAAACATACAGACAACGTGTATGTGTTAAACATGTTGTGTGATACTCGGCAGATGGCTCGGCAGGTGGCTCGGCAGATGCCAAGCGCAGCTGCGCGGCAGTTGCGGCGCTGCCTTCAGACAACAGTGCTAGTGTTGAAGCTGTTGTATGTTGAGCTTCTCAGACAACAGACTTTTATTTTGTGTGTTGTCTGACTGATATTCAAACTTCAGTTCTTGGACTATATCTGTTGTCTGATTAACTTTGGGACAACATAATTCAATTTATTCCGTTGTCTGATTAACTTTGCGACAACAGAGTTTAATTGCTTCTGTTGTGTGAGTGTAGATTAGAAGACAGTGATTTGTTAAAAACTGATGTGTGATATGAATGATTGCAGTGTGATTTGTCCTCATTTTTGGCCGTTCAGACAAAAGGCAGTTATCACTATATATGTTCTGTTGTCTGATTATTTGAACATATCCCATTCCTGAATTAAATTGTGCATTGATCCATTTACATACCAAATATAAACATTGCAAACCATCAAATATAAACATTGCAAACCACTAATCATTGAACCTAACATTTTAAACAAGAAAAACATTCTAGTGCATGCCCATCTACTTGGGACATCAAAAAGCTAATACATATATATCGATTGTTCCAAAACATGCAACACATGGTGCATGACAATGTACCAGCAGAGAAGCACAAAAAAAGATGCTTTCCTTAGCAAAAATGGACCAGCAACAAGCGCACTACTTCATGGCTCATGCATATATTTGTTGACAACAAACTTCCCCCACTCATTTCGCACTTGATCAATATCCGCTTGGGTGTATTGGTTGCTGCCTCTCCTCTCCCACTGAAATCAGTTTATTATATCAAAAGAATTAGTTAATCATTTTGCGAATAACAAGGGGCATGATCAGGGAGTAAAATTTGATCTCAAGTAAATAATCCATATAAAATTTAATGAAAAGCCAAATCAGTAAACATATATATAAACCTTGTACATTGAAGTAATGGTTGGTTTTCACTTTTCATAGGCATAGCTAGACTTTCGACAACATACAAATTCAAGTTCACAAACCATGAGTAAAAGAGTAATCAGATAAAAGAATTAGATTTAAAACAAATGAAAAGTTTACCCATACTTTGATTCGAAAGTATGAGAGATCAGCTTTTTCATTAGCAAAACTGAAATTGGCATCAACTTAACATGTAAAGTCTCTTTACTGTAAGCAAACTCTTGTAGGAAAAAAAAGGGAAATTTGACCAACTGTGCACAGCTAAAAGATTTTGTTCAGATCAGAAAGTCATTGCCAAAGGCTTTTGGTAAATGGCGAAGGCTAAAACGTCATAAGTACTTAAAAGCCAAGAGCATCTATTAGTTCTTAATACAGGCAGACCTTCATTGAGTGATCTATTTTTGAGTTCGTAAACTCGTAACTTCAATGTAGCTGTAGTCAAAGAACGAAGCTTTGCTTCAAGTGATTTCAACAATTGAGAAGCTTTGTTTCAAAACGTAGTGCAGGGTAAATCAAAAATCAGTTTTTTTTTTTTTTTTTTTTTTTTTGCAAGGCAGGAAAGAAGTCAGCAAGTATGTTGAACATGTATATCAGCAGTCGTAAAGACCCAAACTCTAGAAAATACTAGAAAATTGTTGCTCTTATGATAGTTTTTGAAAAATGTAATTAATAGTCTGCTACACTCATGTTTCATAGGTTATTAGATGTGACTAAAGCGAGAGAAACCTAAATGATCTATATCACACAAGGATAAACAGCAGAGTACATATAAAGAAATTAAAGAACATAACAACTTGGGAACATGTTTCATAATGGCAGAAATGAGTTGGCTGCAGACATTTATTGTTATAATACACACAGAAGTAGAGAAAGGAGTTTTGACAAACAAGTTATGAGCTTAAAAAGGTAGGTCTTATATAAAGTGTGTGCATCATTGCCATTAATAAGAACAACATGCCATTAATTGTCAGCAGATATTACCCCAATATCTTGTTGTAGTTCCCTAACAGCTGCTGATTTGGGTTCTTCGCCATCTGCAATACCGCCCTGAGATTGAAAACCAAAAATTAATTACCAAAGTTCACACAACTAAGCCTAACTCAAAGAATTCGAACAAAACAGTAGAACTGAGACCTGCTCACAAAGACTCAAACAAGGGCTATAATAGATTCCTCAAGGGCTCCTCCATTGAAAGCCCTACACACGTACACTGCAAGTTCAAACAAAATTAGAGCCTTATTAATTCCAGAGAAATTGCCAAGAGCAATAGCCATGCAAATGAAAGCAACGTTTCCAACCAACAGTCTTAAACAGTTTTAGCACTAACGTCATAAATATGTTTTTGTATCAGATATGTTCATCAATAATTGCAAAGTGGTATAATTTATAAGATCAATTCATCAAGGGGCCACAACTAACAACGAGAGCAACATCACCAAGAAAAAAGAAATATTTTCCCATATTAACATCATCCAAAAATCCTTAATTTCTTTTTTGGCTCAATTTTTCTTCTTCAAAATCTAGGTGCTTCCCAATTTCATTTTATTTTCACTACAAAGGGAAATTGTGAGCTCCAGACATGTTTGTCAGCGAGATTAGACGCCGCACATAATCGAACAAGATGTTCATAACTTGAACAGAGGACCAAAAATTATAACATAAATTCAAAGAAAATGAGATGTAGAAACATGATAAATCAAATGCACATCCATAGTTGGAAAAATCAAAGAAAAGCAGCAGTTTCTACATTCAAGAAAAACGTTATTCAAGTATTAGTTAATAGTGATGCAGCCTTCTTTTCGTAATTACCTAAGTATACAATTAAGTAAATCATCGCTAGAAACACCTGTAAAGATTATCATACTAGAAACTTTAAAAAGCGAATCATTGATCATAGCTGCGAAATGAGAAGATAGTTTATAAGCTAAACAAATTAGAATACGGGTCAACTAATATAGAAATCAATAATATGAAATGAGTTCAATATAAAAGAAGAGCTGGACTATGCTGAGTTGTGAAGTGTTCCCATATTTGAAATTTTCTATATAATTCAATGTTTAGGAACAAGACTGTGTTTTGGTAAATATGCATGTGCATCTTTTACAAAAGAATGAGCTTGAAAGATGCAATGCAAGGATACTTGTCAACATCCTTCATTGTAGGATCGATAGCAAAAACCAGACACCAGTATAGTATGTACGATAACACCAGTCCCTTGTCCCTACATCTTTCAAGATTAGTAAGTAATACTGATGTACTAAAATCAGAAGAGAAAGACTTTGCCTTATTGCACCGCTTGAGCCTTGTTCCTTCTGGTCAGCCCTCAATTCTAAAATGGAATTCACTTTACCTTCTAAATTTTTTTTTTTTAATTCTGGTACTACCAAATTTTGCTTCAACAAGAATGAAACAACATCTAGCAACATCATAAAAGGAATGAAACAATAGAAATCAATAGTTTAACTTTTCTTCCATGGATTCTCCCCGTAGTAGTATGCGGTGCCAACCATAAGTGCTACTGTGGACAACCACACGAGCTCTCATTAGCTTCTGGCCTAACTGAGAATTCCCTTGCCTGAAGCTGATTAAGCCGGCTGTGAGCACATATCGGGGGCGGAGCTGAGAACATCTCCACCACAATACTCCATCTTCCCAAAAGTGAAGAACCCGAAACCTTCCAGTTAATCAAAACTCTGAAATAAAAAGTGAAGAACCCGAAATCAAAAGTGTCATTTGTGATTTGTGAAGAACCCGAAATCCTCCGGTTAATCAAAACCAGAAATCAAAAGTGAAGAATCAGAAATCAAGACCGTGATTTGTGAAATCGAAACTCGTGCATAGTGAGGACGAGAAGACGAGAAACCAGAAACCCCCAAATTTTAGGGCTTACCAGATTCGAAGACAAATCTCGGATTTAGGGCTTCGGATTGGTACCAGAGAGTTGGGGTTCAAGGCTTGAGGGCTTCGGAGGTAGTGGATTTAAGGTCGAGGGCTTCGGAGGCGGAGGATTTAGGGTCGAGGGCTTCAGTGTCGGAGAGAGTTGGGGTCGGGCTGGTAGTCGCAGTGGAGTTTTGGAAAGAGAGAGTCGGGGTCTGAGTCTGACCATGAAGTTTTGGAGTCAGTGTGTCTAGGGCTGGTAGTTGTGAGGTGAATGATTTTGTAGGCTTTTTTTTTTTTTCCAAGTTGGTCGGAATGTGTAGTGGTCCAGGACACATGGCTAGATAAGCCATTAGTTGATGGATGCACGTACGAGGCATCAGACCATGGTTTTTCACTTATGTGTTGTCTGAATGCAACTTTTAAATTTTCAATTTGCCTCCTCTTGTTGCCTGGATGGGAGGGAAATGGGAGAATAGAGGGAAATATTTTGCAACTTACTCTCATACAACAGATATAGCTATACTGTTGTACAAGGTCAGTTCAAATTTCGACCCAAATTTGAGCAAGGTGAGGGGGAAATTTTTTTTACATTCAGACAACAGAAAAATCCTTAAAACTGTTGTACAATAATCTTGGACCCAAAAAAATTGATGTACGACCTCCTTATACAACGCCAATCTCATTAAACCTGTTGTGTGAAGCAGTTTCAGTGATCACACAACGGAAATTTTTTTTTCGTTGTCTAAAAAGTGTAGTGTGATGCAGTTTTTGGCATAGTGAAATATGAACACATTTTTTCTTGTTTCTGTTGTTCTTTGACGCGTCCAACAACATCATTTTGTTGTTGCTTTCTATTCCAGATGTCATACTCGTATCCCTGTTGTGCCATAATCATGTAAATCTGGGAACAACACAATGCATTCATCAAATATGAAATCCATTCACAAAAATACCAATATTTGATCAATCTGTTCCTGCAGCTATACATACATCCATCATGGAGCTAAACTTAATAAACATCAGTTCAATAACCCATAGCAGTTGGCATGATCAACAAATGTAACCCAAAAAACACTGATATCTCATACTACTGATCATAAACTGTACTTGCAGGCCAAAAATAGATACTTAGACCAACTGCATAACTAGTTAATATGGGTTATAGATGATGCATGTCCAAAATTAGAATCTTCTCGACACACTAGCTTTGTTGAAATTGGCTGACATACTTTGCCCACTCGGCCGGGACCTGATCAATGTCTTTTTGTGTGTAGAAGTGATTTGCTTTCCTTTCCCACTGCAAGTATTAAAAAAAAAATACAAGTTAATGTGAATGGATATGTTTCACAACAGTAATCAAAATTGGAAGGAGTTGATATTTATATATATATATATATACTAGAAATACTACCCGCGCTTTGCTGCGGAATTTGTTCTTGTGAGTAAATTAGAAAAATAACATACAAAAGGAAAATCATCACATTTCATTCAAATAGTGAAAATAGTTTTCATACATGTTAGATTTTAGCTGCAGTCTATTCGAAAGGAGATGATGCAAACATGCTAGCTTTGGCATATGATACCAACAGATCGAGAGAGAAAGAAATTGGTAAATAGGTAGCAAGTAAAAGAAGCGAAAATTAACAAAGTTTATATGCACACTCATAGTCAACAGCTTTAAGCACTTCATACATTGCTGTCTTTATTTATCACAAATAATCCTAAAGATACAACAAAAACTCTGGAGGCATGCTTTTAATTTGACCAAGTAAAAGTTATTATCAATTACCTGAAATAACTTGGGCAAAATTCATCCACTTTCAAGGTCAATCTCCAATATCTTCATGACCTCCATAACCTGTCAGAGAGAGACTTATAGGATACTTTGGAAAACAATAATGGAACATAAAGAGATTAATAGATTTGTTAAATGGTGAGAAGTAGAGACTAAAACCAGAGACCTAATAACAAACTCTACTGCATGTTTTATGAATGAAAAGAAAAAAAAAATTAAAACTTCATCATTATAGTATACTAAAGAGCAGTTCATGAATCAAAAATGTATGTCACTTCGAATATCCAGTCTGCCTTCAGCAGGACCTTGGCACATGTTTATGTGCACTACTAGGCAGCACCCAGATATATTGACTGGCTTTAATTAGCAGTAAATTATGAAAGTACACGTTTTACCTTCAAGCCAAATAGGGCTAACTTTCAAAACAAGAATTCTGATTTTACTAGAAACTAATAGGTTAAACCCCACAAAGCAGTTTCCAATATCCTAGGCTTTAGAGGGTCCAACTTACTGCGTGGTGCTATTAAATTGCAAAGTAGGAGAATAAAAGAAATAAATGCTCACTATGCACATTCACTCAATTTCCCTGAATTCTGGCTCTCAACAATCTTCAGAATCAATGACTTGTTCTCGTCCAAATACTGCAGCAATACATAGTGAACTCAGGAACAATTTAAGTTATAGTGTACATGTAAATAATAAAGAGAAGTATAGTAAAAAGAAAAAGAATACTTTCCTTAAGTGAGAAATGCATAATAATTAATGTTTATTCCAAAAAAAAATATTGATTTGAAGAATGAAGAGGGTTGCAACCAAATTACAGGCCAATGATCTGGCCACATCTGTAGCACAACAGTAAACCAACTCGCACAAAACAGGTATTGACAGCAACATACACATTTTACATGCAGATGATTTCCCACTTGAAAACCAAGTCACTAATACTACCACATCAACTCACATTTATTACTAAGCATAGAGAACCAAGTAGAGTAACAGTATTGAGATAACATTGGAGAATGATGAATTTGAAAGAATGGGGAACAACAGAATCAAACGGTGTTGTTTTTTGGTGGCGAAACGGTGCTGCTCAACTGATCTGAAAGACGAGAACAAGTCAACAACTATCAGACAATGCTGGGGCACAGTTATGGCAGTTCATATGAGGAATGCATGATTACAGTTTGAGAAAATAATTTTCATTCCATACAAGGAATGCGAGTAAACATTTCACCTAAAGCATGAGATTGAGCCAAAGATCTGCATAATTAGTACAGTGGCGATACAATAACTAGAAACAAGGTTCTTGACATGTGATTAAGAACCTTTGACACAAAACAGCCCAAATTACAAATGCAGTTCCCACATGATCAAAACTTTTGTTCATTAGTTCTATTAGTTTGTGAAACATCTAGTATAATCGACAAAAAAGCTGGGCACACTTCTTAGCTGAAAACCAAGTATGGAAAAGATTCTTTCAGTGAATGATTCACAAAGTCAGAAGGAGCAATGACACCAGCAGAAGCTTAATTCCAAGATGAGGATGTGTATAATGTTAACCAGTTGGATATGCTGATTTGGCTCTAACTTATAGAGAAGAACTTGCCCAAAAGCTACTTTAAGCATACTTTTTAAAGTCTTCGAAGCATTTCAGTATTTCACAGTTTCAATTATAGTTCTGGAAGTACTTTAGGAGGCCTTGTACATCCAACTAACTGCTTCCTTTAAGATTTGAGTATGCTTTTATTCTTTTACCTCAATTTCAATGCCCTTCTGAAAATAATTTGGTCTTTCATGACAGGTTTTCCAATGGAACTTATAACCAAAACAAGATCAGCTAAATACACCTTTTTTTTTTTTTTTTTGAAAACAAGAAGCACAGATCAAACTGTAGACAGTTTCTGCAGACTGATCACCTAACTTATAAAACTAACAGAATCTTCAACTTATTCCTACAAAACTACTGGAATCAAACGGACGACCAAATAGATCCACATAACATTAAATGCAAAAGATTAATCATGTGACATTATTCAAACAACACAATCCTAACATCAGCAGGGCATACACATAATTTCTTATAATGAGATCCACAACTGAAGCAGGATGATACCTTATGTGTTCGAATCTGGTTACGCGATTCTCGAATTGAATCTTCCATTTGCCCCAACTGATCTACATTGTTGATCATATCAGGGTTCGTCCAACAGCTGCAGAATTCAAGATTTGCATAACATTAGTATGGGATTATTAACCAAGGGCTCTACAGCAACATAAGTGAATGAAACCAGAAAACACAACTCAAACCCCAATTTTCTAGCATTCACCTTAATCTCTTCTTTATTTCGGAACGTTGGGTTTGCAATAACCTAGGTTGGTTACTCAGGTCCTTTGCAGAGAATAATATGAGTCGAAGGGAAAAAAAAATTGCAACCATAAACAGTTAAGATCAAGATACTTGTCTGGAAAAAAAATATATTAACTTTTACCGATCTATATATTAGTGTCTCAGCCTGATATATATATATTAACCTTTACCAATCTAACAGTCCCCATTTTAATGGAAAGGAATACATATCTAATTGGCATGAAGAATCTAAAATTCGAGACCTCAAACAGACATAAATTCCTCATCCAACACATCCAGCACTAAATCAAGTAAATCATGAATCAAAAAGTCAAACTGTATTCACACCAAATAAGCTAACCTTATACAATGAACCAAAACCCTCCTCCTTGATCATGGTCCTGGAAACTTGTCCAGCTGATCCCAGACCCAATTGAATTCTCAACTACACCAAAACCAATACAACAAAAACCAATTAAACCATCGATCCCACTAAACCACATTACACCACTAAACCAAATCAAAATCCGAAATAGACCCACCAATCATAGATCTGAAACCCATCAAAAGAAACCAACTTTAAGCTCAAAGACCCGAGTTGGAATCATGGGTCCAATCCAAATCTCACAGAAATTACTACCTTGATGCATTTCAACACTCACCTTTATCATATCGATGGGTTGGATGATTTTAGCAACAGGATTTCCCTCCATCCCGTCTTGCAGATTGCACTAATGAACAAAAGAAAAAAATTCACTACCATTAATAAAACCAATCATCCACGAAATGCAAATATAAATTAAAAAAAGGCCACTCTATACCTTAAGATCGAGCAGGGAAGAGTAGGACTGTCTGCTTAAAGTTGGAGCTCCTCAATGGCATCGCGGAGGGGGTCGGAGGCGTCTAGGGATAGCGGCGAGGTTGGGGGTTTGGAGAGAGACGACGGTGGAGGCATTGCTGAGAGGATTTTTGACCTTGAGGTTTGGGCTTGGCATCTGCGGAAGAGTAGATGAAAAAAAAATTAAACCTCTAGCATCTCATCCACATAAAGGATTATGAATCGACCATCTGGCATACCATCTAATTCCGATATGGTATTAGATCACTATATGTTGATAGAGGCTGGATAATAGATCACTATATGTTGACAGAGGCTTCCCCAAGATGATGGATTAGCCGTTTTCTTATTCAAGTAATAGGATTTTGGTTCATTACTTGTGGTAGCATATAGTAAGTTGTAATGCATTTTGTTACAAAGTTGAGCCAGGGTTGTGAAAAATGGTAGAAAAGGTTGGTGAAGTTTGAAGAGTCAAAGCATAAGGACCTTAGAGATATCATTGGATGATGAATACATAATGAAATAACAAAAGCATCAATGAATAGGCAAAGATAATGAAAAGGTAGCAAGAGATTAGTTTGCATCATGATTCCTGACATATAGATCTTATTGTTTCAAAGCAAATAGAATCCATTTATGTTAACCAAAGAAAGAGGTTTAGTATATGTGCTTTATTTATATATATATATATAGAATCTATTTCCTACATTTCTATAGTACTTCAATTCCTGTCAAACATTAATTTGACATAGCGAGCTCATCGCTCAATCTCCTTGTTTCCAAGTCATTCCAACTCAATAGAAGAAACTCTCATCGAGCTTATTTGCTTTCTGTTTTCCTCCGATTTAAAGAACAAAAGATTCATCAATAATCAGAAAACAAAACTTAAATACCTGATTCACAGTAGCACAACCAAGTAAAACCAACTAACAACACCAAAAGAACAACCCAAATACTCCTTTGCATAAAACCTACACAATAAGAACAAAATAATCATCACCATTCAAACAACAAAACACCCAAACATCTATAAAAACTGACAATCCAAACCTCAACAAAAACCACCCACTGAAAACCACAAAACCATACCCAAACACATAGAAACCAAAATCATTACCTCAACAAAACATAAAAACCAAGATCAATTGAAACCCAACCACAACAAAATCCACTGATTCAAAACCACAAAACTACAAGCATCAATAAAACATCACCTCCGATGAAAAACCTCTTCTCCTCCGATGCTTTTCTCTTATCTATAGATTTGGCACGGTAAACATCTAGAAGTCATGGAACTTCTGGAAGGGTCAGTGGAGGCTAAAAACAAAGAAAGTACACGGGTGGGTTACGATTCTCTGTTCTACGGGTTTCTAGACTTTCTGTGGCAACCCGAAAAGAGATGTGTCGCTGCCCGTCATGCAACTGTCGTCGATCATCGATTCGTCAAGGAGATTAGGAGAGAAATCTGGGTGAGAGAGGACTGGGTTTCAGAAATTAGATTTGATTTGAGAGAGGGCCGATTTTTGAGAGGTATAGAGTTTCTGGTTGGCGCAAGAGAGTTTTAGACAAAGATGTTTGTGGGAATGAAAAACACGAAGCTGCTAGGTTTTGTGTTATGTCAAAACAGATCGACTTCAAATAAAAAAAGTCAAACACTCCTTATTCAAACAACAGAATTTCTTAGCTCTGTTGTCTGAATAGTTTTACATTCACTGGTCACCGATAGGGTTTGGACAATTAGGAGGGAAAAGAATTAATCTTGTTGGAGGGAAATCTAAACTTTTTGCTAAAAAAATTTTCATCTTTTCAGACGACATTTAACTGTCGTTTGAGTCTGACCATATCTTCAAAATGAAACAAGCATGGTTTCTCATTGTAATCAAACAACACATTTAATTTATGTGTCGTCTGAGTTTAGTCTGAAACACTCAGACGACAGAAAATGACTATTCTGTCATCTGAACTCTGTTGTCTGATAGCTTTTTTGGCATAGTATAGTCAAAAGGCTCTCTCTGTCATTGAGCAGGTGATGACACCAATCATGAAATGGCCTTTGTTTTCCGTTGAATATTAAACAATTGGGTTGGAGAAAAGGCTCTTTCTTTGTTTCAGAGGAGAGAGTCTGGATCAACACGTAATCTGTTTAACTTCAAGGTACACCCTCCTGTTAATCTTCACATTGATTCTTGTGTTTGGTTCATGTTCAGATCTGCTTCTTGGAAGTTGATCACTTTTTTGTTACGAACAGATCCATCCATATGTTATTACTTTGATTTTCCTGCTTCTACTTCTTGCTAAATTGTAGGGCTTTGTGATATTTGAATCATCAAGATGAATTCTTTTTATATTTTCAAGCGTTTATCTTTCTTTTGAAAGATTGTTAATGAGTTGTGTTATTAAGAATTTGTATTGGTTAGTGACAAACACTAGGATGGAGATGTACGACCTACTGAGCTTGATATGCTATTTGCTATTGCTCTAGAAAGGTAATTTCATTAATTACACCTTATTTATTAGTTTGATGTGGTATACATTGTGTTGGATTTCATAGATAGTTCAGTTGTCTTCCAGACCCCTAGGAAAAAAAATCAATAAATGGTTACCAGTGTATAATGTAGCTTGTGCTAGATGATAATTGATAATTGGTAGAGGCCTCCTACGTACATTTCGTGGTGGTCTTATTAGTCGCATAGCTGGAAGGTCATGACCCCTAGTTTTTTAGCCCTTCGCATGGACTAAACAAGACTAACCATTCTGTTTTCTATACCAATTGCCTCCAATTGTGGTGACACATGTAATTGCCATTAGAGTAGCTGATACTCAAACATATTTGTTAAAATCTCTTTTAACAACCATTTGAATTTTGTATTTAGTTGTTGGTAAATATGAACTATATGGGACTTAAATATAGTGATAGTAGTTTTTTATGCCTATGTTAGTATCTTTTCAAGCTGATGTCAGTAGATTTTCTGTTTTCGTTTTGATTAATTTCAAGTCAGTAGCTCTCTATCTATTGTAGTGGTTTTTTAACACAGCGACAATAGCTTTCTACCTTTATATTAGTATCTTTTCAACCTGATGTCAGTTACTTTTTTGTTTTTATTTTGATTGATTTCAAGTGGTTTTTTTATCAATAGCTTGTTAAATTAGAAAAGCATGATCTTGCATGAAATTCAATTTTCTTCTTGTTGTGATTTCACATCTCAAGCATTTCTTGTTTGGAATTTTTGTAGCACTATCAACATGTATTATCAGCTGGTTTTGTGTAATCAATATATATGTTAGTAGCTTTTTATTACTGGTCTAGTAGCTTTGTCATGTGTTATAGTAGCTTTCTGTACCCATGTCAGCTAAGAAATGTTGTCATTTCAAGTACTAATATTTTGTTGTATCTTTGTTCTTGCAGAATTCTTCTCAATTGCATTTGTAGTAGTAGATTTCGAAAATCATGTGAATTTGGATATTGAAGCCTCCATTTATTAGAGATCATTCGACCAACTAAGAAATGTTGAAATGAAGTCTCGTGTTGAAGGTGGCAAAAATTATGCCTATGGGTTTAGAGCGTCACCATTGCAAAAATGACAATAGCTTTATACAACTATTGTAATAGATTTTCACAACTATGATAGTTGTTTTCTACAACTATGGAAGTAACCGTTTACATAGTTACATCATTGTTGGACTCTGCATACATTTTGTATCATTGAATGTGTTTTTTTCTTTCGATTGTAGTAGCATTTTTATTTTAGTTGTATCATTTATATTTCCATAGCTTTGTTAGTCTCTAAGAATAGCTTTTTCTGTCTCTAGGAGTAGCTTTTGTTCTATTTGGTAGTACTTTTTGTTCTACTTGGTTATTACTTTTGGCATTGATGAGAGTAATTTTTTGTTATGGTGAGAGTAACTTTTGTTGCTGGTGAGAGTAGCTTTCTGGTATTGGTGATAGTAGCATTTGTTGATGATGAGAGTAGATTTTGGTATTAGTGACAGTAGTTTTTGTTGGTAGGGATGGTAGCTTTTGATTTTGGGGAGCGTAGCTTTTGTTAGTGACAGTAGTTTTTGTGACCTCACCGGAGGTTGTCGAAAATCTCACATGAGTAGTTTTTGTACGTTGCTAGTGACAATAGCTTTTCGTAATAGTGACAGTAGTTTTTGTGGTCGCCGGAGACTTCGCTGTAAGTCACCAGAGACCTCCTCGAAGTTGGCCGGAGTTAGTCGGAATTTGCCGGAGGTCGGCCAGAGAGATGAGAGAGAGAGATTGTTGATTTTTATATCTAAAATTTAATACAATATTTAATCTAGTGCCGGAGGCCGGCCGGAGAGATGAGAGATAGAGTGATTGTTGATTTTTTACTCTAGTGGCATTTATATAAATATATTGATTTTATATCTAAAATTTAATACAATATTTAGGCTCCGTTTAGGATTGCTTCGCTTTTAAAAAGAAAAATCAGCTTTTGTTCAAAATTTTAGATTTTATTGTGTTTGGTAAATAAATAAAAAGCAGCTTTAATTGAAAGTTATAGGTCATTGGCAGTAGATTTTAGAAGCAGCCTAGAGGTTGCTTTTAGAAGTTGTTGTGGATCAAAACACACTCTGCAGTTGTTTTATGTACTGACAACACTTTTAAAAATATTATTCACCAAATACAAAACTGTTTTAATTCGCAACTGATTATTCTCACAACACAACAGCAAAAGTTTTTTTTAAAAGTCAAAACAATCCCAAACTAGCCCTTAGTCTAGTGGCCTTAAGAGAGAAAAAAGTAGTTTGTGGCCCTATGGCTAAAAAAACATTTTAAAATGCACTTATATGTAATTAACCCATAATAAATAGAAGCAGCTTTAATTGAAAATTATAGGTCACTGGCAGCAGATTTTAGAAGCGACCTAAATGTTACTTTTAGAACCTGCTATGGATCAAAACACGATCTGAAGTTATTTTATGTAATGGCAGCAATTTTAAAAGTATTGTTTACTAAATACAAAACTGTTTTAATTCATAGTTGATTTCTCTCATAACACAGTAGCATCAATTTTTTTAATAAAAAAACGTTATAGTAATCCCAAACTAGTCCTAAATTGTACTTTTAAAAGTGATGTGAGTATAAAAGCGGTGTTTAAGTGTTTGGTGACCTTTGGTATAAAAGTACTGTGAGTCAATAACCAAAAACAACACAAAGTTAAAAATGGTGTTACTTATGAATATTTGTGAGCCCCAAGAAAATTTAAGAAATTAAGCCGAGATTAATTGAAATTAATTTGATTTCTCAATAAGTCGTAACGACACTTGGAATTTTTCGAAAACTTTTATTGAAGTGGATCTTCAATTTAATGACTCGGGTATAAAATACACGTCACGACGAGTTCGTGGAAATTTTAGTGAAATTTTTAGGAAGTCGATCCTATTTATTATGAATTTCAGAAGTTCGGAGAATTAACAAATTCATTTTAAATAAAAAATAATAATTACGGTGCGATCTGGACCGTTGTTTCATCACCGCTTCATCTTGGGCGTTGATATGGGCCTATAAGTACCCTAGAATCTGATCAAATGGTTTAGAAGGAAGTCAAATATTTAAAGAAATTTTAAAATAATTTTAAAAATGAATTTTTTGAATAAACTTATTAAATTTCCTTTTCAAATTTCCATAGTTTTTTGATAATTTCTAACAAAAATTGAATTTTAATTTTTAAAAAAAATTGTCATATTTTTATTTAGAAAGAAATGTTTAGCAAGTTAGAATGGTTTTTGTCCATTTACCCCATTTTTAGAGATTTTTTTTCCCACTTACCCCATTAAGTTTTTTTTAATTCTCTCTTACCCAAAACACTCTAAGGAGGTCTTCCCTAATAACCCATTAAGATTTTTTTTTTTGTTTTAATTTTTTTTTAATACCATTTTACCCTTATCCTTTTTTACTTAGAGAGAGAGAGAGAGAGAAACCATATGAGACTTCACCGGAATCCCGTCGCCAGATTTCGGTCACCAGCAGCCGTCCACCGGACCTTTTAGAAAACCTCATCGGAAATGTTTATTACCCCAATAAACATCGATTGCCCCCCAATAGAGGCGTAATAGACGTCTATCAGCCATGTATTGCCTCCCAATAGATGTCTATTGCCCTCCAATAGACCCTTTTTTCTTTTTCTTTTTTCTTCTTTCTACCTTCATTTTATCTCTGTCATTGGGAAAAAAAAATGATGAAAGTGGTACAAAGTTCAACCGAAATGGAACAATCTCTGCAACATTATTCTTTTTTGACAGAATACATAATTAAAGCAATTGCTCAACAAAATACGCCACCATATATCAAATAGTGAATAAGAGGATGGGAGGATGGATATTAACTCCACAAGTCTAAGGACCAGTGCAAGCAAAAGAATACAATACTTGAGGGAGTTCTAAAATTACAACTATACCATCTATGGAATTAATTTCTCACTATCGTCACATGCTTCAAAAGCATCTAGACATCACCACCTATATCTTGAACCCTCTATCGAGAGATAATTGATCTTTTCCTCAATTTCCACTCCAAGGCGCTTCACATTAGCCCCAAATTTTCCACTGCTCGCTGCAAGTTTCTTTTGGAATTCACGCTCCACTTTGGCATTGTAAACCTGCAATTTTGACCAGATCTGGGCATCAAAACTAAAATAATCAAACCTGCAATTTTGACCAGATCAGGGCATCAATGGACGCCCCAATTTCCCATGGCTAACTGTAATTCGAAGCTCTCTCTCTGTAAAGCGACACCAGGGAGCTAGGTAGAAGCAGCGAGCACGAAGAACAAGCAGAAGGCAGAAGAAGATCCATAACTGTTTCTGGAAAACCCGAGGATGCTGTTGCTGAAACTAAGACCACATAATGACGTCGGCGAGAGGGGGGGAGAGAGCTGCAGTCGACAGCGGCGAGAAGGGAGAGAGAGAGGGGGGGGGAGAGAGAGAGAGAGAGAGAGAGAGAGAGAGAGAGAGAGAGAGAGAGAGAGAGAGAGAGAGAGAGAGAGAGAGAGAGATGTAGTAGACGACAACGACAGCCGGCCCTTGTGCGTCGGGGTTTCAGCCCACAGCGGCCTAGGCGAGCCAGTCGTGGAGTTAGCTATGGCGCTTTACAGGGCGGAGAGAGAAAGAGAGCGATATGAAAGAAATCGGAGAGGGACATGAGAGAGGAGAGAGATCAAGGGGTTTATTAATTTGATTAAGGGCAAAATTGTCATTTTACTTCAAATTGGGTAAGTGGGAATAAAAATCTCTTGCTGGGGTAAGTGTAACTTTGGCTCATTTTGGGGCTTTTGGTCAAGGACCCAAGTTAGAAATGTATATTTTAGTGTTAAGTGAGTCAACTTTAATGACTTCTAACGTGAGATTTAACGGAAGTGAGTTAAGTGTGAGATAATGGTAAATATGAGTGAGTCAAGTGATATTTTTGAAAAGTCAGTGAATTAAGTGTTGAACATGTCAAAACTCAATGATCATTTGTGATTTTTTGCTTACTTTTTATTCCTAATTGACTATGCCTTTTTTACCATGTTTGTGAGTGTGCTCTATTTCAATTCATTTATTGGATCAAAGCTACACCACTAACAAACCGCCTTTATATATTTTTTTTTCCAAATCTAATTTATTGTGTACATTGTCAGGAATACCCTAATGGAGATAATTTACATATTGATAAGTTCTCAAAAAATACAACGGTATCCCTAAATTCAATATTGACAGAGAAAAATGTTGGAAAAACCCCAAAGAGAGCATTCTTCTCCCAGGCGGATGCTCTCTGCGCCCTCGCCATCACGCTCCGTCTCGGGAGGGAAATTTTGTCATCGCTTTGTGTAGATACCTCTCACTATACATGGATAGTTTGCTATCTCACCAAGCATAAACAACACCCTCATGGGATCCAACCACTACTTGCATCTTGTAGCCCTATGTTCAAGCTACGCTACGGTATCCGGAAGAGGCAAATACGTCGCCGGGAAGCCACCTTCCCGACCTTGCCAAGTTGCCTTCACAAACATGCTTTCTAGACTAGAATAGTGATTTCTACATCCCACATTTAAGAAAATGTAAAAGAGATGCCTTCCTTCACCGATAAAAGGAACTCTCCTCCCACTTACTCAACATCCCATTACACACTTTGTAATTTGCGGCCCAATCACACCTAGTACAATATTCAAGTGGACGTAGTCTCCCGCTAAGGCGGGAGACGAACCACTATACTTCTCGTGTGTGCCTCTCTCTCTCTCTCTCTCTCTCCCCTCTTTCTCTCTCTCTTTCTCTAAAGCTAACTAGAGACTCCCGCGGATTCTAACGTTAACATTGGCGCTAGAAGCACTCGGCCTTCCTTGCCTTGTATTCTCAATCAAGCCTTACATCCGTCGCTAACCATCCTTGGCGGTAACAAAAAAAATTTAAACATAAATTTGTTCCCAGTGCTTGCAAAGTTGCAAGGTTTCAAGTCAAAGCGAAGTCAACGTAACACCCGCTCAAAACTTGAGCTCAGTCAACACCAATCAAGGTTGGTCAACGCTGCACCACTCAAAAAAAAAAAAAAAAAAAACTTTAGCAACCTGGGTGTCCAACCTTCCGAGCTCCGCCGAAGTCAAGCGGCACACTGACCTCTCACGACAACATCATGCTAGGAGTTGCAATCCCAGCGGAATGAGGATCCCAACGGAGCTGCAATCCCAGTGGAGTTCAATCCCAGCGGAGGTCAATCCCAGCAGAGGAGCTTCAATCTTAGCGGAGTAGGAGGATCCGAGCATCAGTTGCAATCCCAGCGGAGTTCAATCCTAGCGGAGCTGTAATCCCAGCGGAATGAGGATCTAGCGTAGTTCAATCCCAGCAGAGTTCAATCCCAGCGGAGCTTCAATCCTAGCGGAGTAGGAGGATCCGAGCATCGGTTGCAATCCCAGCGGAGTGCAATCCCAACAGAGCACCAATCCCCTTGGCGGAGTACGAGGATCGCAACATCAATTGCAATCCCAGTGGAGTATGAGGATCCCAACATCAGTTGCAATCCCGTGCCTTGCCCATGGCATTTAGGACCAAAACAAACTATTTGCGGTCATTCGCCGATCACATGGAGCGTTATGCTTAGACAACTCCAACATGATTTGGGTACTTACATCAATTCCAACTCCAACTCGCTCCAAATTGGCATAAGATAAGTAACTATATCTTATCTCTTACGCTCTTGCAATTAGAGCCTTTGCGTGACTATACATGCCTCCATGACTCTTAAGCATGCCTACAAAATGTTATTAGCAACTTTACTACAAGTACATGCTATACACATATGCCATGCTTCTATTTTAATTGCAATTCAATTAAATAAACATGTGACATTCATCTAGAATCTTGTGACACTTACGACTTAATTAAACATGCTCGGATAAATGACTTGCTCGGGTTGCGACTCGCTTGGGTATCGAGTATGGCCACGACTTGCACTTGGGCCATGCCCCGCATGCTCACACAGCGCCTACACATTCAACTACACCCAACTTGCTCAACTACACCCAACTTGCTCGATCATATCCAACATGATTTACTTAAGCCCCAAGTTCACAAACGCTTCATACTATGTCACTGGGACTACTCCCACAATTTTATATGGACACCCATTACACGTCCACTATCTATTATGCGTGTTATATGGCCATAAGATTCACATATACAAATACCAATATTTTACATGTTCATACACATTAATGGAATATTGAATTCTTCTACCATTTGTCACTTGCAATAAATCAAATTCTTTTCGCATTCCATTAATACGAGCGGTAACCAATACAACAAAGCATTCTACATATGCACGTTTTTTGTCTCATTGTGTAGGTTAAACGAGTCCCTTCTTGCTTAAAGAGTTAGAGGACTTGTAGGGGTTAGGCGCCTCTCGGACATTGTTTATGCTTGATGACTTCATATAACTCCCCAACCAAGAAGCTCCTCTTACTCGGGGACTTGTAGATACCTCTCACTATACAAGGATAGTTTGCTACCTCACCAAGCATAAACAACACCCTCATGAGATCCAACCACTACTTGTATCTTGTAGCCCTATATTCAAGTTACGCTACGGTATCCGGAAGCGGCAAATACGTCGCCGGGAAGTCACCTTCCCGGCCTTGCCAAGTTGCCTTCACAAACATGCTTTCTAGACTAGAATAGTGATTTCTACATCCCACATCTAAGAAAATGTAAAGGAGATGACTTCTTTCACCTATAAAAGGAACTCTCCTCCCACTTACTCAACATCACATTACACACTTTGTAATCCCCTTTGGGCCGCAAGGCCCAATCACACCTAGTACAATATTCAAGTGGACGTAGTCTCCCGCTAAGGTGGGAGACTAACCACTATACTTCTCGTGTGTGCCTCTCTCTCTCTCTCTCTCTCTCTCTCTCTAAATCTAACTAGAGACCCCTGCGAACTCTAACGTTAACACTTTGTTATTGTCTTGTGGCAGAGATAGGGAGGTGGCCTTCATCCTCGAAGTTTTTCAGCTTCCGCTGTTGTTTTCTTCGATCTATCTAAGCTTTGAACCTTGATGGTTTGATGGCAGTCGGTAGTGGAGGGTTTACAGTTTTTAGTTTTTGTTTGTTTGTTTAGTTTTGATAGGTGTTAGAGGTTGATTCTGGAGCACATCCAGTAGTGGTAGAGGAAATCATCATTCTAGCCTTCTGGAGGGTAGCTTCCATCTGGTTTTAGGTCGGAGGTGATGGCGAAAAGGAGCAGTGGAAAAAAAAAAAAACTTTCAAATTCAAAATTTAGAATCCGAACTTTATACTCACAACAATTATTACGGAAATCCATCGAAATCAACAATATCGTCAAAACAAGCAAAAACTTTATCCCTTATTCATTGAAAGAATAATTAAAAAAATCCATCGTCGATGCCTCAAAAACTTTATCCTTTACATTTTATTCTCAATCGACTATGCCTTTTTAATTTCGTGTGTGAGTGTGTACTATTTCAATTCATTTACCAGAACAAAATTGGACCATTAACCTAATTCTCACTTTCCCTTTATTTTCTATTTATTTTAAAATCATAAATTATTGGTAATACCATATGGGAGATTTTAAATTCTAAATGCAAAAAAAAAAAAAAAAAAAAAATTGAAATTCAAAATTTTTCTTTGCATTGCTTAGTACCATTTAGTCTAGTGACATAGTCTCCCTTTTATAAGTGAGAGATTGTGAGTTCGACTCACGACATGTTATTTACCTGATAAAAAAAAAAAAAAATTCTTTGCATTTGTATGTACCTAAATTTAGAACTCAATTTCATCCAAAAAAAGAAAAAACTTTAGAACTCAATCTCTGCCCTTCCTTAATGACCCACAAAGTACCATTAAGAAAATCCATCAATATCATTAAAATTGCCAAAACAAGCAAAAACCTTATCCCAATCCCCCAACTTAGTACGCACCAGTTTACAGGAGATATGATCAGACTGTGCACTTTTGGACTTTTCTCTGGACTTTAATGGGCGGTGGGTTTTTTACAGCGTTGTATTTAAGAAAAGTAACACTCCCTTTGCTGTCGTCATTTATAATGACATCTATGACGAGCATCCTATAAAAATCCACATTTCCACCAACCCAAAAAAAAAAAAAAAAAAAAAAACCCCGGTTCTTTGCTCAGCCGATTCCATCACTGATCGGCTCAGCTGCCCCCCCCCCCCCCTTCTCTCTCTGAAAACCAAACAAGAAGACGAAGCCGGTTCAATAATGGAGCCGCGGCTAAACTACGCACCCGAGAATTCTAAGTCTCTTTTTTTGCTCTCTCTCTCTCTCTCTCTCTCTCTCATTTTCTTATTTAAATCGAAGTTTCGAAAACTACAAGACTGTCTCTCTTTCTTCTTGTTCTTGCGTTCCCTGACTTTCCTTTCACTTTCACTTTCTTGCGGTCCAAAACAGTAACAAGCGAGCTCATTCCGGCATGGATACCGACGACGTTGTCGAGGTCGCCGCTCCGGTTTCTTGCTCTCGGAAATTGCGAAAGAACAAGGAGGTTCGGTCGTACGCTGTTTCTCTTTTTCTTTTTTTTCTTTTCTTTTTTGAATGGCAAAATCAAAGTTTCAGTCTTTTTGTTTGAATTTGGAATTTTGATCGGACCCGATCATGTGGCTGTAGTGAAATCAGTGTTCTGATGGTCTTTTTTGAATGATCGAGTTGCTGTTTTTGATTGGTATTGAATTGGGTAATGGTGATGGGTTTTGTTTTGGTTCTGATCAAACTTGGTTTGGGGATTTGAGCAAAAAGAATTGGGCTTTGGTTTTGTGTGCTTGGTATACATAGTGGAGTATGTTGTGCAATGTTATGAGATGAGTGGTGTGGTTGTCTATGGCAGTGAGGAGTCTGCTTGTGTATAGATGAAGTGTTGTTGAAATTGGAGTATCAATCAATCATGAGGTGATTGTATCGTTAGAACAGATGGTTCATTAAGCGACCCAGATAGTGATTTCTTGGGAAACTGCAACTGTGCTTTGAATTGGGAGCACGGTTTTGTCAATGAATTTGGCAGTTCTTGTCTTTTTGTAGAGAAAGAAAATAGGTAAAATGGCGAGTTAGTTAGAATGTGTCGACTGCAAAGGGAGGTTTTGAGAGGAGGGCTGAAACATGGTTGCCCTCTTTTCTCTAAAGTCATCATTCCAATACTGTGAATGCGATATCTTCCCATTTTTGTGACTGTTTTGGCTATTGGTAGAACAATGTCTACAACACATTTCCTACACCCAGTGCTGTTTATATTGTCAGACAATTTCCCGATATGGTTAGTTTTCCCCTCTTAGAAGCATTGAACCTCCATGCGTGTTGCCAATCTGTCTGTTATACAACAAAGTAAGTTTCTATTACTGTGAGTTGCTTTGATATTTAAATGAGTCTGGACTGTCCTGTATGCATAATGACATCTTTTCTAAACTGTCTATCAATCTGTTGATACTTAATTGTTTTAACTTTTCTTTGGATGGTGCTTGACATGTACTAGCGCTTTCCTGTTTTTAAGGTGAATGTAAATTTTCTTGGTTATATATGTTAGATTTAGGGTATCCAATCCAAAACCAGCTGATAGTGTGTGGAGAGACCCAAAATCTCATTTATTGTATTCATGGCTTACAATTCTCAATGTGAGATTCTGTAAGGTCATGTACACCCTGCAGTGTGATACCATACAATAGTTGACCTATCCCTAATGCTTGGCATCTTTACAATAGTTGGTGTTTTTTGTGTTTTATCAGCTTTTGACATGAGACTGTTGGGTCTCTTTTGTTATTTAGTATAACAAACTTTACTATCTTGTAGCATATAAAACCGTCATTATATTTGGATTTAGAGAATGACTAACATCTGTCATATGTATTTTTTCTTTTTCAAGCTTGACAAGCATTTATTGTTTTTGCTTTTGTTTCAGATAAGTGGGATTATCGTTAGATAGTGAGGAGGTTGATTCCCTCCTAAATACCTACATGTCCTATTTATATGTTGTTCTCTTGGTCTCTTGTTTTACTAACTCATTGACCTTGCCCTTGGTTTATACTCCTGGACATGATATTTCATGGCTGCCTCCATTTGTTGATATGTTTTATTTCTTTCTTTTTTTATTGCTCTTTTGGTAATTTTTCCTAATCAACTGAACAGTGTATATTGGTTTATTTCTTTTCTCAGGTGAATTTGCAGGATGTGATTGAATTGGACAAAGATGATTCTGCTGCTGCAATGTTTATTTATGAGAAAATTGACAGAAGTATCAAAGGAAAGGCAGTGGAAAATTCTTCAGATGGTTACCATATTCATCAATCAAAGGTTTATGCTTAGTTGGAAATGGGATTCTTGCTGTTGACTGCTAACTTTTTGCTATGCGATAGATATTTTGTGCAGCTATATCATTCTCAAGTGTATTTACTTTATATAATTACTATTACTTTCAGGAAGCTGTCCTCCATACTTCTGTTGGTTCTTCTGGTATGGAAACCCTTGGCTCAGTCAGTGGAATTGAAATTGCTAAGGATGTCGCCCCAGCATCAAATCACTTTATTGACTTGGATGGTCCCAATTCTGATGCATCTGCTGACGATGTTGATGACTGTACTGATACTTGTTTTGAAGAGTTTGATTATGCCTTCTTGCAATCCCATTTCGATAATGTGGGTATTCCTCCTGGAGTAGAGGCGCCTGTCCCTCATATTCCTTGGTTGTCAGATCCTCCTAAAAGTAATGTAAGTTCAGTTTCTGGAAGTAGTTCTGTTGATACAAGGTATCAAATGAAATCAGATTATGTTGGCCTCCATGGAAATGAGCTGTTTCCCTGGACAGATCCTCCTAGTTTCAACTTTAAGCCAACCGTTGTGGGTAGTTCAAGCTTGAAGACCCAAACAGACAGTATCGGTCACCCAAATGGACAGTACCAGTCATCTTGGAAACTTCCAAAAGCTGCTAGAAGCAGAAAGAAACAATCTGCTTCACATCCCCAAGTTAGTGCTCCTAGTCTCCCAGTTGGAGCAGAACCATCAAAATCTCAAAGGCTCTTAGGAGCTTTGCAGCGTAAAAAGAAGCTATTTTCTTCAAGTAGTTCGACTAATTATGATGCAATGAAGTTCGATACTGGAGCCGAGACATCTTTTTTTGGACATAATTTACCCTACAGTCCAATTTATCCTCATGGATTACAGTCACCCTGGTTGTCAGATTCTTTGTCAGCAATTAGTGCTAAACCAAATCATTCAAGTTTCTACGGTCCAATTGGTTCCATATACCCTCCTGGAGAGTTAGTAGGTATCCCTTGGGTTAAGGGTGTTTCCCAAACTCAACACAATGTCACTGCTGCAAGCCTTTCAACAACCCCTGCTAGACAATTGTCTAGCAAGGAAATAGATGAAATTATGCAGAAGTACAAGGGTTTTAAACAATTTGATACAGTTGAAGATCATTCAGACCATCACTATATACTCTCTGGTACACTCAATGGTAATTCAATGACTCAGGTGAGTTAAGACAATTCTTGCATGTCTTAGTTTTTCTTTTGGTACATTTTCAATTTTAAATCTGACGCTATTTTGCTATTATTCTTCCTGAAGCCACCAAAGAACTGGGCAAAGAGAATTCAGGAAGAGTGGAAGAGCCTGGAGAAAGATTTGCCTGGTGAGCCCTTGTGCATATTTTCATGTCATGGTAGTGGTAATAAGATTTTCCATTCACTGCCTATGTGCTTTTATGTGTACACTTTTTAAAAATTACTTTTGAAAATACGGACTATTGGGAAATTATAACATCTGGAGTATAGATGTTGGACAAACAATAGAAACTATGTTGCGGAACCTTCTGCTAAGTAAGTGTATGAAGTGAATTATATTTGAACCCTGAACCTCCTCCTTGTTTTTCAAATTTACAGACACAGTATTTGTTAGAGTCTATGAGACAAGGATGGATCTTTTGAGAGCTGTAATTGTTGGAGCTGAGGGTACTCCTTACCATGATGGTCTCTTTTTCTTTGATGTTTCCTTCCCCAGTGGTTACCCCAATGTGCCACCGGTATGTAATTGTTATTTTTCTGGCATGAAATTATATATACATACATCATGGGTCTGACTTGGGCCTTGGTAATGCTAGCATGTCCACTACCACTCGGGTGGCCTTCGACTAAATCCAAATTTGTATGGTTGTGGAAAAGTATGCCTCAGCCTTCTCAACACCTGGTCTGGGAACTCAAAAGAGATGTGGATCCCGGGTGTGTCCACCATTCTACAAGTCTTAGTGTCCATACAAGGGCTGATCTTGAATACAAAGCCCTACTTTAATGAGCCTGGATATGCATCTATGAATGGTTCAGCAGCTGGTGAAACAAGGTCCCAGCAGTATAATGAGGATACCTTCCTCCTATCTTTAACAACGATGGTATACATGATGAGGAGGCCTCCAAAGGTAAGATTTGTTATCATGGTCCAAGTGTATCAATATATATAATCAAACATTTGATTGTGTGCCTAGTTTCCTGAAGTATTAAACGGACACTTTTCGTCTTTAGTTTCTCTAAATGCTAATATTGTTTGTGAAGGAATCAATTTTACACTGAAGTTTCTAGTTCATTCCAAATTCATCATATTACTCTTTCTGGTGATTTGCAAGGGAATCAATTTTTTTTTTTTTTGGAGTTAATGTGCTAAACAGAGAGAGACACAAATTTTAGACTCATCTATTCTGAATGAAGATCCTCATCACCTTATCGTAAGTGTGCAGGATGAATTACGAATTCATGATGCACAGCCAATCAGTTCTGATGGTTTTTCATAAGAAAGTTGTTTTTATCTACACACACAGGGGTGTGTGTGTGTGTCTAGCCCCTATAGTTTATTGTTTACACAAATGAAATAAGCAGTTTATTGTTTAACAAAATGATTTAAGTGGTTAATGTTGTTAACTATATATGCAAAGACTCTGAACATACAATATATGGCTTTTCCTCTCTTTTTTGGCCAGTTTATATAGGGTTTATTCGCAGTTGTATTTGTTGATCATTATGACACATTATGGCAGTCCAAACATGCTGTGTTGGTTCAGCTGGCTACATAATATGGTGGATATCATTCTTAAAAGTTGAGCCCTAATATAACTTATATTTGGATGCAGCATTTTGAGGATTTTGTTGTGGGGCATTTCCGGGATCGTGCTCATGACATCCTGGTGGCATGTAAAGCATACATGGATGGTGCTCAAGTGGGATGTCTGGTCAAAGGTGGGGTTCAGGATGTTGATGAGGGTGACAAGAGTTGTTCTCAGCGGTTTAAGGATTCTTTAGCAGGGCACATGCCGATGCTTGTCAAAGAGTTTACACATATAGGTGTCAAGGATTGCGAGAAATATGTATCAGCAGCTGTAAATGGGAACGAGCAGATTGGTAGTATGCCGCAGGCTGCAACATCAATGGTTTCATGTTGAAAAAAAAAAAAATGATTTGACAACTGATTGAACATCTCATCTATCTGAGAGATGCGGACTTCGATTCCTTTCTTATATATTTTTGACTCTTTGGCATCCTCTCCTTTGAACCTTCTTAGCATTAGTGGTTAGGACCATAGGACGGACAGGTTTCCTATCCAAAATAGGACGGACAGGTTAATTTCAGATTTTGAAGTTCCCTTGGTAGGTTTCTGAACTGACAACAATATAAGTAGTTTATGGTGCTTCAAGAGGCATTAGAATTTTTATAGCACTTTCAGTTCCCTGTGCGTACATATGTTTTCTTCAATGCCATTATGGACGGGATTGCTTAAAGTGACCATGTTAGAGCATGAGTTAGTTTCAGAAACCTCTTGTTTATCATAAATTCGTAACCATTACTCCAAGTTGTACATCAATCGGCTATGTGGGGATTTATGGTGCTGAATATAGAGAGTTTCTCATATGCTCTAGTTTCTCGTGCTTGGGTATTTTGTATTATGCGACTGTTCTTTGGGAATAAAATCTGTAGAATTGGAATATGTAGTTTGGCGATACAAATATATGGGTCTGGATCATTATTTTACATAAGTTTTAACGCTTCCTTATAATCATTAGATCTAAGTTCAATGGTCTTGACCTCTTGATTAATCCTCACATGATGTGGCAATGACATGGAATTAAATTAACTTCAACAAATGACATGGAATTAAAATTACTTCAACCAGAAAGTAAGTTTTTTTTTTTTTTTGAATCAATTCATCAATGATTGTCATTAAAATACTCAAGCTAGAACGGCCATTACATACCTCTCCGCTACTATTCAAATATAGACAAGAAGTTGTGGAAGTACCACCTGGTACATAAGACTAGACCATTCAGTAGAAAGTAATAACTTATTCATTTATTGCTTTACGTTTTTGTAGTAGATTAATTACTTACTATTTACCAAATAAAATAAATCAATTACATTTCTTAGTAATAACTATGTTTCTTAATATAATTGATTTTTTTGGGGGGGGGGGGGGAGGAGAGGGTATCTAATACTTAGAGTAAGCCCATTTTTAATATTACTAAGGTAAATAAGTAACTAAAATTTAAGGGTTAAAAAAAATCTTAGAGAAGAAGAGAACGCACTTGCACGCACTTCAACAAACAGAGAGTTTCCCTCGTTGTCCGGCGGCGGGCCCCTGTGCTGTCGTCGGACAGGCCATTTTTGATTCCTTATGGGTCATGTGTGTGGCTGATTTCCTCAATTGACTTTCGGATCGGGGAGATCAAGATGGAGGTGTGCAAGGTGAGGGATGGGGAGATCGCGACAGTTTTCTGGCTTTGGTTCACTCCTCGATGGCTTAGTCAGCGGACTGGTTTGGTGTCACGACCAGAAGCTGATCGGAGGTTGCCTATCAGTGGCGTGTTTGTGGCGGCTCAACCTAGAACTGATCTGACTAATCCAATTTGGGTCGACCTGAGAATGGGTTTGTCTGGGTGGAGCGGCACTTATCCATGGCATGACGGGGATGGCGGTAGGTCGATAGCAGTGGTCCGATGACAGTAGCAGGGCAGCGTGGCGAGTGGCCTAGCAGCGGTGGCTATGGTGGGGGGATACCAAGCTTGGAGGGTGACCCGTGGTCTCCTCGCTTCTTGGGTAGAGGCTTGGGCCCTCTCGGGCTCAGCCTGGGCTTTCTGCTTTGTTTTTGTTCCTAGCTTTATTTTTATTTGTTATTTAGTTATGTCTCGCCTTTGGCATGAAATAAATCCCTGCATGTATTTTGTAGGGTTAGTCAGGCTAAATGCTTGTGTATGCACTCTAAGTGTCTTGTCTGGCCTGGCGAGACAACGATTCATTGTTAAATGGTCGCACCTCCTAGTGGCAGGATGAAACTAAGTGTCGTCAGATTTATTTTCCGGCGGTAACATAGTAAGAAAGCTGTGATATTGGTAATTATGCTTCGTTGTAATCGAATTATCTTTCCGTTATGTCACCGCTATGTCAAAACAAATGGAGTAGGCAATGATGCACTCTTTCCTACTTGGTGCTTGTTAGAATACATGTATTTTGTAGAGACTCCTAATATCATTTCGGGTTGTTCTCTAGATATTTATTGTAATAAGAGGTTTAGGCTCTATGTCCCTCCCTTGTATTTGACAGTTTCATTAATCAAACCTTGAGGGCAGCCGCAGCCGCACCAGCCCTTTATTAAAAAAAAAAAAAAAAAAGGTAAATAAGTAACTAAGATTCAAATATACCAAAATTTTGGGGAAAAATGAAATACATAACCAATTATTTAAATACAAAGACTAAATTTTTCATTGGATAACATTAATCTTCATCTTCATCTTCATCTTCATCATTAATTACTTTTCTTTGTCTTTTTGTTCCCTCCTCATCATTAATTTGTTATTCAGTTCGCAAAACCATTAATGTTTAATTGCTTCATCAAAATCTTTCCAATACTTTTTAATTTTTATGAACACCGAAAGTAAAAATTTAAAACTGTTTTAAGAAATCAGAAATTAGGAGAGAATGATCTGTGCTTTCATTGATAATAGAGGCATCTTTATATAGAGGATTACAAGCAGAGAATATAAGTCTTATAAGGAAACTGAATCATACAATAATTAGGATATCTCCAAAGATATCTGTAAGACTAACCCTATTACAACTTGGACAAGTCACTAGAATTGGGGTCAGACACATAAAATAGATGTCCTTAAACACACCCCCTTGTGTCACCCAAACGTGGTGCTCCTCTCGTTGCCTTGTCAAAAACCTTGCCAAGTAACAAAAATCCAATGGGACAAAAATAATCTCAGTAAAAGGAGAAAAAAAAGTACAATACACCCTTCACGTTTCAAGACCAAACATGTAGACATCTCCCCTTGATGTTTGCATCTCCTCCTGATGACAACGATCATGGGAGTTCGGACAACTTTTGTACATCGATGCTTGCAACATGTTTCTCAAAAGTGGATTTAGGCAGTGACTTAGTAAACAAGTCTGCCATATTGTCTTTAGATCAAACCTGGTTCACTTTGATCTTGAGGAGATTCTGTTGTTGCTGATTATGCTTGGTGTTATAGCCTTTGATGTAGCTTTACTTTATTTGTTCAATGCGAGCAGCATTATCCTCATAAAGGCTTGTAGGCTCATCTGTGGTAGACTTCAAATCACAATTGCTTCGGACATACGTAATTATGGATCTAATCCATATACATTCACGAACCGCTTTGTGAAGAACAATAATCTTTGCATGGTTTAAAGATATAGCGACTAGGATCTGTTTTGTAGACCTCCAAGATATCGCGGTCTTACCTATGGTGAATACATAACCAGTTTGGGAACGACATTTGTGTGGGTCAGAGAGGTACCCAGCATCAGCAAAACCTTCCAAAACGCTAATGTCATTTTGGGATGGGGATAAGAGACGCAGGCCAGCGTTAGCGGCATTCCTGGTGTGTGATGGGTCCGAATCCATCATCTCTCTGTAGGGATAGAATAAGCCCATTTCAATCGTACATCTCAAGTATCGAAATATATCTTTAACACCAGTCCAATGGCATCGCATTGGCGTAGAGCTAGGTCTACCTAATAAGTTCACCGCAGATGAGATGTCCAGTCTTGTGTATTGAGCTAAGTACAATAATGCGCTTATTGTTCTTAGGAGGGCACTTCTGCCTCTAGCACATCTTCGTCATCATCCTTTGGACGAAGAGGATCCTTTTAGGATCAAGACTACAGTCGATCATGGACGTGCTTGAAGGCTTGACATTGTCAAAATGCCTAAGCATCCATCAATACGGTGCTCAAGTTCCAAACTGAAGCAAAACTGTGTTCTCCCAAGATATTTCATCTCAAACTCAGATTTCAAGTGTTCAGTGGTTTCCCTTCACTCTTTAAGGGCTTCCAATGAAGATAATATCACCAACATGAACCGCAATAGAATTCGAAACTTGTCATAGGAAAGCGCGGGCATTGACATATCTCTTTCCAATCAAGTAGTCACTTTGTAAGCATTTCGACCTCTTTGCAAACGCGCTATGTGGTCTAGAGCCACTTAACTTGAGTAAATGAAGTCCACCAGGAACCTTCACATATATTCCGTATCTATATCGCCATAAAGATACATAGTGACCACATTCGTAAGTTGCATGTTCAGTTATTCAAAAACCACCAAACTAACAAGGTAGTGAAGTGTAGTGATATCCATTACGAGAGAATATGTCTCCTCGTAGTCGATTTCAGGGCGTTTTGTGAGAAGTCTAGCA
Organism: Rosa chinensis; assembly: GCF_002994745.2. NCBI lineage: Eukaryota > Viridiplantae > Streptophyta > Magnoliopsida > Rosales > Rosaceae > Rosa > Rosa chinensis. The sequence goes on from NC_037092.1 coordinate 27,737,751, forward strand.
CCATAAGGAGAGATTACATTCTCTTTTTCTCATCACGCTTTCTAACAAAGACACATTAGACAACAAATTTTATGTTAGGAGGTGTCGGCATCACTGGCTTGAAAAATCTTCCTCTTCGTTAGAGAATCCAACTCAACCTAGATCTCATCTTTCCATTTAGGCCAATTTTCTCTACGTTGGCATTCATCATTCATCAACAGAGAGTGGTTCGATATCACAGGACTCAACAAACTCATGCGCAATGAAATGCTCAAATGTATCATCAATCATGATGGATTTTCTATCCCACGACTCATGTACACTAGTATAATTATCAGTAGTACGTAGGTTTTGACATTAAGCCATCCCCCAATGATAACCTTAATCCGGAACATTCTCATGAGATGGATTTTGAGTGTCGATGATGAAAGGATTAAGTTGTGCCAAAGTATCCTTCGAACCCACGGGCCTCCCACCATCCTAGCTAAGGCCATGGCCTGTGACGCCAGATTGCCACTCTCTATGGCGTTGGTGTTATGCCTACCTCCGTGTAGGGTGTCGCTATGTCCTCTCGTAGGGACGTCCATCTCGTCCATCCTTGCAGGCACGTTTACAATAGATATATGTGATCTCGTCACTTTAGCGAGGATTGAGATGAGACATAGTGGGGACATACCACGATAATTTCTATTGTTCCTGTTGAACATCCGTGTTCTTATCTCCTCCTAACGACGGGAAGACTGTCTCATCAAACTGACAAGCCGCAAATCTAGTGGTAAAGAGATCGCCTAGCAGGGGTATTAAGTGGCAGACTATTGTCGGAGTCTCAAATCCAACGTATTTACCCATTCTTCTGTGAGGACCCTTCTGTGTGGCAGCGCAATAGGAACATAAATGGTGCACTCAAATATGCATAAGTATGACATACTGGTACCCAGTCACTAGCTGTAATGCAGAGATAGATTAAGTGGCAGTAGGTCATAGACAAATTAGCATAGTTGCATGCAATATTGCATAACCCCAAGCGGATATAAGGAGATTGGTGCGCACTACCAATGTTCGGGCTACCATTGTAGTCGTTTTCGCTAGACCATTTGGGTGTGTACATGGGAATATGATGTCCAACATCAGTCCCAATGAAATAATCATCGAAAGTCTTCTATGTAAACTCTCTAGAATGGCCAGGTCGAATTAACTGAATGGGATGATGCGGGGAGTGAGCCCGTCACCATATGATCTGTGCTAGGAGTGTAGTATAAGCATGCAACATTACAATTGGACAATGGCACAACACATGACCAGCGCATGTTTGCATGTCAACCAACAACCTGAAATATTTAAACGTCCGCAAGTTGGTTGAATTGGTCTACATAATCCCCTTGGATTCTGTGTAAGAACAGAATGAGTATTTTCGTATCATTTTCGTAGGACAATCTTAGTCCTAATCTTCCTAAGGAATAGGCTTTGCAGAATGAGCAGGAGGCTTAAAACCAACCAATGAGGATTTTGGTTGGGTCTAAGTATCTGAAACGCTAGTGGAAGCAAAGTTAGTGATTACAGCATCACCTGAGGAGCCATCACTATGATGCATGTCATCTATGGCATCATGGATATGGATTGCGCCAGCCCTAGGCTGGCGGTGGATGGCAGCGGACGTCACACTTAGTCCAGGAATCAACCTTTGATTCTTGCTTCATTTCGCTCGAAAGAATGGATGTTTGTGTAAAGTCTTTAGTAAACAGATTATCATATCATGACTAGGATGACCTATCCTATCGTGACAAAGCCAATATGTGTCTAAATCCAAGAGATCTTCTCTCATAACTTTATTGAATTTAATAGCTCAAATAGTGGTAACATAAAATCCACTAGAGAGACACATAAGTTTCTCTAAGATGTGCCTTTGTTAGCAATCATTAGAGGTAATGCAAAGAAACTCTTTTCCGTTCTCTATATTCGCATGGAATTCGTTGGCCCATAGGAGCTTAGAGAGTTTCTGCAACAGTAATCAAGATGCCATTAGGCAAGAGAAATTGGCCATTTCATGTCCTTAAAATAAACCTGATGACCCAGCTATTGTATCCACTGAGTAATATGCTCAGAATTTAAAATGGAGTCATAATGAAAAGAACACGAAATTTTACTCATAAGCCAACTGTAATACCCCGGAAATTTGTTATTAATTTCTTGGAATTTTTGGAAATTAATAAGTGGTTAATTAGTGCGATCTTTAGTTTTGTGGTGAAGTGAAAGTGTTTCGGACGAATAATTACTCGAAAACGTTTTATTTCGAGGGGTCAATGGGTTTACTTTTTATTCGTTGAGTTTCTCCCAAAACTTTCTTACGAAATTCATAGAGCACGCCGATACGAGTTTGTAGATATGTGGTACGCGAAAATAGGAGATTGTATGAAAAAGTTATGAGCGACGTAAGTTATTTTCATTTTTGAAAATTTGGCTATAAATAGGATTTTTGAGAAAATTAATTTCACTTTCAGAAATTGGAAAGTTTCCGGAAAATTTCAGAAACCATTCTCTCTCACCTAGACGACTCGACTCGCGAACCGGCGACCCAACCCGCTTCCACATTCTGTTTCCGGTGTCCTCTGGAGACTAGACCAGCGCCAACTGGCTCAGATTTTCTTCCTCTTCTTCCCCTAGCCACTAGTTTGCTCCGAGGTGTACCGGAAGTGGCGGATCGAACAGCAGAAATCAAGGCTGCGGCGGCGGACTCGAACTCACCTTTGTTTTCCCGTAACTTCACGGCTTGAAACCGGTAAGATTTTGAAGCTCTCCTCCTCCTGATCATAGCCATACAAGCCTTGAAACTCGATTCAAAGTGTGGTGGCCGGAATCATGATTTGAAGTTCAATGGTGGAGATTTTTCTAGCTTGTTCTAGCTCGATCTAGTCCTAATCGACCTTGGTGCCAATTATGAAAGTTGTTCGTCGTGCTGAAATCTACAGGATGGGTGGAGCTGATCTTCCTTGTTCTAACTTTGATCCAGTGGCACATGAGGATCACTAGCAGCCGCTTGTGGAGGCGCGTGGCGGCTTTCTTTGGAGCAGTTCTTTGCTCCGTTAGCCTTCATTCGTCGATACGAACATGTGGGTATGTTACTTTTGTGTTTGCTCGTCTTTTTGGTTGAGTTGGGGTATTTTCGGTTTCGGTTCTTTCGGTTTTCTATCCGTGAGGATCCGACAGTTGGATTGTCCTCTTGTTTGGGTAGTTTGATCCTAGAAGTGTTTTGGAGGCCTTAGGTAGTTTCCGATAAGGTTTTGTCTTGATTAAAGTATCCTTTGGGTTATAGTTCACGTGATTCGAACTTTAAATGCTTGTGTACCTTATGTTATATTGAGTGTGATATTGATGTGATTAGGTATTTGACAGGATTGTATGAGCGGAGTTTAATGAGTTGAGCTTTATCTCGTGTGGCATGTGAAGACGCAGCTGGATTTAGAGGTGAGTAAATCTCACGAGGTTCATTTATGAACAGAGTTACTTTATTATTGAAATTATTTGTTAAATTGTGAAATCATTTTAGAAAATAAATATTTGTTTTAAATTATATGAACTTGATCGTCTACGGTTCATAGGTAAGTAAAGTGAAGTTTTATTGTAAAATGATTTTTCACTGGTTTTGTAGTTGTGAACTATAGTTGGTATTAGTAGCATCTCTGAGTGGATGACTACATGTGTATGTGTGTGTGTGTATTTACGTGAAATATATATATATATATATATATATATATATATTAAATGCATGTCTAGGAGATTAGTCAACTCTAGGGTGTGTGTTTTGAGCATATTTAGGATGGAGTTAGAGGCTTGACCCCCTATAATTCCTAAGCTAGAAACCCTCAATTTCGTATTCTAGGGGTTATAAGCATGGTGATTTACACCCGTTGCGTGATTGTGCGGACGGGTCACATAGTTGTCTAATTGCTCAATCTCTAGGCCTCTTGATGTGACTTAGTGACCTTGAACTGGCTCTAATTCATGTCAAGTGAGTTTCTACGACCCTTGAAGCAGAGTAGGAATACCATCAATAGTTTAACAAAATCAAATTAATTGGTTCATTGTACATGTCAATAATGACCAAAATTTAGTGAAGCTAAGAGTCGTGCTATGATGTTATTGCAATACGATGATGACATAAAAGGGTAATAAAAGTAAACTGCTATCTCAATCGTTTGCTTTATTCAATTGTCAGACAAGGATATAATCCATAGCTATGATGACTGTTATTCTTTTTCAATTTAGTCAAATTAATGACCATTCTTCACACGTGCTTCAACAATCCAGAAATCAATAATTCAAAATTGAACAATCAAAAGCTTCAGAAAACAAGGGGACTCTGATACATGAAATTGGAAACAAATATCTTGAGAGAAGAAGAATCATACCTTATTTGTCTTAGAAATAAAAAAAATAGGGAAATCAAAGGTGATTGTTTCTTCGAGCTATCTAACCAAATATAAGCCAAGGAGAAGCTTTACTCAGCATCTGAGCTATAAAGTTTCATTGGGTACTTTCATCGAACAGTTAATGGGCATATTTCACAACTGAAGAAGAAATCCACTTAAACGAGGAAGCAAATTACTCTGTATGAAAAATAGTTTAGGGAAGAAAATATCTGTAACCGGGCTCTTGGGTTTTCTCTCACTCTTGTTTCGCGCTCTTTTCTTTTGCGAGCGCCAAATAGGAAGACAAGAAATTGGGAATTTGGAAACTGAACGGACCTGAGTTGACGAGTTGGAGGCTTAGAAAAGGGTGAATCACTTGACTTAATCTCAGCCGTCCAAGCTCATTAAAACAGATCCAATGGTTGTGAGTGTGTCCCTCAAATTGGCAAAAAATGTGGGAGATTCCTTTTTTTAGTCTTTTAGCATTAGACCAACTTTCTAATCATATTTTGGCATCTCAACCGTTCAGATTTTAGGTCCTAATGTGTAGATCACTTATGCAAATTTTCAGCCAAATTAATCATCGTTAAGACATTCAAAATGGCGATTTAAAATTATAAGTATGAACGGTTCAGGTTTGACAGATTTGGTTCGTCCATCGATTTAAAATAGTTTGATACCTTAACGATCACCGATTTGGCTAAAAATTTGCAGAAATGATCAATACATTAGGACTTAATAATTGAATGGTTGAGATGCTAAAATGTGATCGAAAACTTGGTCTAATACCATGTTCCTAGAAAGACCAAAAAAATGGATCCCTTCGTGGAAAGACCCTTTATATATATAGAGAAAATTTTTAAATACATACCCTCAATTACTCAATGCACATCCCTTATATTTTTTGTCTCATTTTTTTCATCAAAATTTCATCTATGCCCCTCCTCATTAAATAAATAAACGAGAAAAACTTTATAAAAAAATTAGGTCGGCTATGTATCATAAATTTTTATTTAATACATTCTTTTACTATAATTGATTTATTATGGAATTAATTGCTAATTAACTCAGGAACATATCAATATGGTAATTACTAATTACTTTTCTTCTTTTTTACATCAAAAATTTGGTATATATATCGCTAGAAGATTGAATAACTTAACTTTCTTACGTTTGTTGTTCTTCAAGTTGAAAAACTTAGGGCTTGTCCGGTAACGTTTTTAAAAATGATTTTTCAAAAATCGATTTTGAAAATAAAAACGAGAAAATAAGATTGGATTTTTGAGATCCGAAAATGTGTCCGGTCGCTTATTCCGAAAACAATTTCAAAAACGAGAGAAGATGGCAACTAGAGATGAGAGAGAGACCTGAGAAGAAGATAGCGACGTGAGAATATGGAAGAAGAGAGCACGTTCTTTTTTTTCTTTGTTTTGGAAAATATATCTCCGTGTTTTCTAAAATATGAGAATGAAAATGTGAAAACGTCTATTTGTCATTTTCCTGTTTTACGAGTAAAATAAAAAAATATTTTCAAAAATTATTTTCTGCATTTTTGAAAACAGACAAACGAACGCATTTTCAAGCCATTTTCATTTTATAAAATGAAAAAGATGACTTGAAAACGTTACCGAACGCCACCTTAATGCCTCTAAGATTTTAAAAGATTTAATATATGTCAATATCTTCATGATCCATATAGTCATAGCCAATATTAAAATCGGTAAAGAATGAGCCATAGTTGTAGTTTTGCAAACGCGTGAAGTGATTGATGATGATATATTCATGTATCCAAGATATATTTGATGGTTTTATAATTTATTTCGATATGTTTCAACCAAGGGAAGTTCTATTCATACCTCCTAAAATGGTATTTAGACCTCCAACAATTTTTGGAAGTTTTTAAATCCAATTTTGCCCTTCTAAAAAATGAACAAAATGAAAGATAAAAAAAAAATTAAATAAAATATGCACATTCTCTTCTCCCCCCTTCTCCCTCCCTCATTCTCTTACAGCCATACATGAGGATTATTGGGAAATTTTGATTAAGGTAGAATGTTAAAGATTGCAAAATGGAATAAAGGACAAAAAATATAGAGAAGAACAATTGAGAAAATAATGATCAAAAAGCAATTTCTATTTCCTATTCTTTTTGTTTCTTTCTAGTTTGGCTTAATTGCTTCACTTCATGGAGTTGATCGTTAATTGTTATCTTGGTCTCTTTTTATAGTTTTTTTTTTTTTTTTTTTGCTAGAGTAGACTATGTTGCTAGCCTGATTTGGGTTTAGGGAAATTGATTTTGATAATAGTTCTCTTGTGGTATTCTAAATTGCATGATTTATTAAGAAATAAAAGGAGGTTCATAAGAGTATCCAAGCTTACAAGGTGAATGGTGTTAAGTCTTGGCTATGAACTGAGTTTTAAGTGATGAAAAAAAGATATTACTAGTAGATTTGTATTGGAAAAAATTATGTGGATACAAAAAAGGGCAAGATTGGAAGTTTTGTATAAATTTTAGAATGGGAGGTCCAAATACCAATTTAGAAGGTATGAATAGAAGCTCCCTTCTACCAATTTGATTGCTTGTTAATTCTTCATATGGACTACAATTATTTCATCTGTCATTGACGTTCGAGTATGATATTGAAGAGAGGCCGATTGTATCTTGAAGACGAAGAGAAAATTTAACTATAACAATATTAAATTAATTATTTGATATATAAAGCATTTAATTCTTATTTTATTTTTGTAGAATCTTCTTTATTTTTTATATTTATTTATTAATGAGGAGAGGTAGATATGGAAGTTTGATGATAAGGGGTCGGTATATAAAACTTCACACACACACACACACATACAAAAACAATATGGAGACAACTATCAATTGAAAGTTTTTTTTTTTTTTTTTCCAGCTTAATTGCATCAAGAGTAAGATAATATTGTGAAATGTTCAAAAATTGATAGAGGTTCAACTACCGATTTTGGAGGTATATGAATAGAACACTCTAAAAAAGAAAGGCTTTTATTGATATTATTGGATGATGGGTATTATGGGAAAATTAGCACTACTAGAAATTTCCTCACTAGCGCCCCTTTTTTAGCCACTAAAAACATTAGTGCCAAAAATGAATAGTATCACACTGATACAAAACATTGGTGGATTCTTTTTTCCTCTCACTGAGCATCAATGTGTATAGTATACAGTGGATGCAAGGTATTATTTGTTTAATCCGTCTGACACTGTTAATGTGGTCAAAATTGTAAAATATGCATCTAGAGGAACTGACACACATGCTTTTAATCCTTTTATCAGCTATCGTGATCTATTCTAGCCGTCAGATCTGTTAACAGCTGATCGAACGCTCAATTAACAGAAGGCACCTTTCCTTTTAATCTCTATCGAGACTCGAGTTTAGACCTAAAACCTGATCTAGTTTTTTCTTACCCTCCTCTGTGTGTGTGTGTGTGTGTATATATATATATATATATATATATATTTTATCCAGAGCGGAGCTCCGCTTTGAAATTAACGTGTGAAGTTCGAGTTTTTGGTCACTTTTCGGTTGCATATCCACATCTCGATCATTCAGTTTTTAGGTACTAGTGCATAGATCATCTCTGCAAATTTTCAGCCAAATTGATGATCGTTAAGGTATCTAATTCTCTTAAACCAATGGACAGATTGAATCTGTCAACCTGAACCGTACTAGCTTTAAGGCTGTTATCAATGCCTTAACGATCATCATTTTGGCTGAAAATTTGCAGAGATAATCTATACACTAGTATCTAAAAACTGAACGGTCGAGATGTGGATATGCGACCGAAAAGTGACCCAAAACTCGAACTTCACACGTTAATTTCAAAGCGAAGCTCCGCTCTGGATAGGATATGTGTGTGTGTGTGTGTATATATATATATATATATTCCCTCGGAGTTCAAACCTGAACAAGATCTAGTTTTTTCTTCTCTCATTTTAGTTCGATTCATAACCTCTCTCCTTTCTAGTATTTTCTCTTCTGGGTGACTTGTTACTTGTTTGAAGTCGGCGAGACACGCATTTGGCTTCGGACTATATATCTTCTCTCAGCCCAGGTGACAATCTCAATTTTGAAACTTTATCGAGGATAATACTATGTTGTTTTGTGTTTTGTATGTCTATTCATTGAATTTGGTTGACTCTGATGACATTGATTTGCCTCAGTTTGATTGAAATTTCTGGGGTAGGAACTTTTAGGTTAAGCTATATGCTTCAGATTACTATTCCGTGGTCTTGGGATTTAGTTTGCAATATCCAAACATGTTTAGCTTTATAGTATGGAATAATCAATGGCTTTCTGGAGGGTAATAGACATGCAATATCCCTTGTGCCGAATCCTATAATTGTGTAGTACAAAGATTTTTGAGTTAAAGGATGAGCTGCTCATGAGAGTTATTCCTAGGATTTGTTAGGAGTTTATATTCTTTATTTATTAATTATTCTTTGTTATTCATCATTGTCTAACAACAACAACAAAAATATATAGTTTATTATTGTCTAGATCTATAATTGATGCATCTCTACTTTAATTTTTAGGGCTGTTCTGTGATGGAGACATGTAAGATTTTTTTTTTTTTTTGAAATAGAAGTTGAATTCATTAGATCAACAACCAATAGGCTAGAGTCTACCATAACTTACATAAGCAAAACTCGGCAAGAAAATCTGAACTAAACTATCTAAGCTAGAGCAAATCATTAAAATCTCTAGGACGCTCACATTTAAGCGAGCCTATACAAGAATGAAAAAACCTCGCCTCTTACGGAAAAGAAATCATTCAACTAGTCCCCACTTGCCAATCACGCAATTGTGGTACAAGCAAGATACTAGAAACGTCATAGAAGTTAATCCAACCTCACACAGGCTCAATACCCTAATAAAAATTAGGGCCCAGATTGCCTTGACCTGAGCCCAAGCCCGTAGGCCCGAGCCTAAATCAATTCTTGCTCAGTAGGCCAGCTCCCTTGCCTTATCAGCCCAAGATTGAGCCCAGGCCCAAAGACCCAGTCCCAACCCCAAGCAAGGAGGGCAGCAGCCTTAACCCGCACTGGCCCAATTTCTTCTGCCACCATCCTCCGATGCCGCCCCTCTGGTGGCCGACCGGTCCACCTTAACATCAATTCCGGCAGAGAATCCGAACAGAGACTGCTGAACCCGATCGAAAGTCTGTCCACCTGAAACCTACGAAACAATCCGCGGCCAAGTCGACAAAATCTCTTCACCGAAGTTGCCTCGACCAGCCTCGATATTGTTACCCGCCAACCTTAAGCGCACTCCGGCAAGCCAAGGTTTGCCAGATCCAAATCCAGAAAGCACAAATCTACGCCACGACCCATTTGCAGAACTCTGTGCCTACCTCTCTGAGCGACCAAGCAAAAGCCTTGCTGAAGTCAATACCTTGTCGGCGTCGACCACTGGCGCACACCGACAGGCTAGCGACGCGACGACACCACTGCTAGAGCCAACGGAAGACGTCGCTGCTCTCTGTTCTCAACGCTAGGGTTTGCGTTGCTAGGTTGCAGAAATATTGTAAGGGATTAGACTAGATTGACTATAGGAGACATGTAAGATTTGCTTCTTGCTTAAATCTATTAAATTTATTCTAATTTATCTCTGCTGCTTTTCTAACCTTTTCATTCCACTGCTTGTGTTGCACAGTACAAAGCAGAAGCTTTAAAAGACCAAGAGTCTTCATTGTCACCAAATATGCACCTTATGCTCTGATACCAAACTGTCACGCCCTTGATTTTTTAACACAATTAAAAATCGATATACAATCCCATAATTATATATGCGTGAACGTTCAGCCATCAATACAAAATACCTAGAAACTTTTTCCTTTTAACCCAAGTACATATTGATGCCCTGAACCCACTATCAATATTGACCCGCTCCAGAGAGTCATATATTACATAAGCTTACAAATTAAATTGTCAACAACAAGATAAAACGTAAATGCTCCTCAGAGTTTACTACAACGGAAGTCCTTATCAAAAGTAAGGTCACAGAAATTATAATGAGAAGGTATACACAATTGTAATGGTACCTTTTCATTCCACTGCTTGTGTTGGCTATTGTTGCTTTCTTTGGTGCAACCAGTCCAGATGAAACAAAGAATGCCATGCATGTTATATGGGAGTACCTCAATCCCGAGTCCGGCTATGATGTATGTGTTACTTTGGCTATGCTTGTGTTTCATCTTTGGTGCAAATTTTACCAAATTCAGCAGTAGTTACAACAAACTTGTAAACTTCTCCAGTTAACTGGTCATTATTAAGTTTCTCAAGTATTCATAGTACCTTATACTTGTGGCTCCTGTTGTTACTACCTTTGTACCTTATAATTTGTTTCTAAAGTAGTTTTTGTTTTAACTATTAGGTCAACACAAAAAATAATTCAGCAGAGTTACTAGTTGCTGTTGGAACTTGTGGGACTCTAGTCCCACATGGAAGAAAGTTTGAAAGATCATGACCTTTTTAAGGACACACCCATGTATAGAATTAAATGGGCAACAAGTCAAAGAGTGGGATTCGGTGGGCTTTCCTATTGGGCTTCCATAGGAATATGGAGATATATATATATATATATATATATATATTAAGTCAAAGATGGGCCTTGGGCCTTGGGGCTCTTGGGCTCGGTTTGACTAAATATGATATTCTTTTTGCTTTACTGTTTTGAATTTCGGATATAATCGAACAGTTGCAGCGGATTGAATTGAACAACGTCAAACAACTGCCGACGCAACCGACGTAACTCCTCGTCTTGGGTTCTATATGAGGACGACCTTCGGTCGTCATTGATCAATCAATCTTCTTCTTCCTCCTCCAAAAAAGTTATTCTGAGAAACATAAAGTAGAATTCGTCAGGGTCAAGTTCTTGTGCAAGAACTTGTACCAGATAGTTGTATCCTCTAGATAGACGTCCGAATCTACAGCACAAGTAGGGGCGAATTTCTGTCTTAGGTCACTGCACTGTAAGCCTCTATCTGATCAAGTTAGTAAATTCAATTTCGAATTAACGCTATTTGATTTCTATTAATTACTTGCTATTATATATTCAATTTGTGTTCTATATTAGATTATATACACTGCTACTATTCGTAGATACTGATTGGTTCTAACAGTTGCCACAGTATATGCTTAGTTGTTTCTTCTTTCAAGCATGGAGGGATTTAGACTCAGCAACACCTACTGGAAAAGGGTAAAGTGCATCTCCAAATTATGTAGAATGGTTGTGAATTGCAAGCTTATGTTTAATAAACAATCTTTCATACTTGAAGGGATATATACAAATAAATAAATAAATAAATAAATAAATATATATATATATATATATATATATATATATATATAGAGGGCTTCCACTAAGGGATCCCTTTTTTGGTCTTTTATAGGGATAGGCATTAGACCAACTTTTAGATCATATTTTCACATCTTAACCGTTCAGTTTTTAGGTCCTAATGTATAGATCACTGCTGCAAATTTTCAGCCAAATTGGTGATCGTTAAGGTATTCAAAACTGCAATTTACACGAACGGACCGAATCTGTCGAACCGGAACCGTTCGTGTTTATAATGGTAAATTGCAGTTTTGGATGCCTTAACGATCATCAAATTGGCTGAAAATTTGCAGAAGTGATCTATACATTAGGACCTAAAAACTGAACGGTTAAAATGTGAAAATATGATCGAAAAGTTGGTATAATGCCTATCCCTATAAAAGACCAAAAAAAGGGATCCTTCACTAGAAGGGCCCTGTATATATATATATTCCTATATAACAATTGTACCTATTGATAGAGGGCCATTTCATACTTCACAAATTTACTAGATCACGACAACAAATTAGTATGTGGAGCAGCTAGTGAAGCATTAGCTTTAATTTTTGAAACTGGCTCTCTTGAAAAGTTCTGGAATGAAGAAAGTGGTTTAAGCCCCAGTTACTCACAAATGCAACAATCACTTAGAGCCCATCTTTTGAAGAAAGTTAACTGTGCTTACAAAAATCTACGAACTTGGAGTACTAATGCAGACAAAATCCGCAATGTTGTAAGATATTTTGAGGTAACAATCAATCTTTTACTTAAGAGTACATTATTATAGAATTACTTGCGGATTTTGTCGTTTGTAGACGTTAAATTTATGGACTGTTTTTCTTTATCGGAGTTCTCATGTCCTGGCAGAATCTTTAGTGGTCAAGGGGAAAGTACTAAGGTTGTCATCATGGTATCCAATAATTCAGGTAAGCTTCATGTTCCATATTTCTGTATGATTACTTGATACGACTTTGCAGATCTTGAAGTTTTCTGATCAATATCTGATACTCTATTATAACAGCTGCTGTTTTTGAAGAGGTTTCTAGCTGATGGATTTAAAAAACATATGGACGTTAGTTTTTACTCTATTATCAGTAATATGTTCGTACTGATTTTCTTAGCGACTTTAAGGCCAATTACCTACTTGTTTGTTTCTGACCATTTCATATTTGCATTATAATGCAGTTGCAGCTGCTACTGACAAGAGACGACTTCTATGCTATAAGATTTATGTACTGCCATGAGCCTCCTACTTGAGGTACTTGAACAACAGAGGTACTTTCATCATTTGGTATGCATCTATACTGCATCTGGTTTATGCTTGTCTTCTTGGCTACCATAATGAATATTATGAGCATTAATGTATATCACTTTTCTATATAATTGTTAGAATAAAAACTAAATACAAATTATATCTTGCAGGTTATCCGTAAGGAAAGGGTGCAGTGTCAAAGGAATGGTTGCAGCCTTGGGGAGGAATTAAAGAGTCTTGATGTTTAAATTGTGATGGGTTTATCTGTAATTTTTTAGTTTGTGTAGTTTGATATTTTTTAAAATACAGTATACAATACATTAATGTAGAGGTGCCAGTTGGCACCTTATTTTTTTAATCCAGCTTCATAAATGTGCCACTGATATTAGTGGCATTCCAAAACCACCATTACACACTGATAATGGTTGATTTGGCACTGATTCAGATGCAACTTTGCTTTGGTTAAAGGTATCCCACTGTTAAATTATTGGTGTCTAATATCCCAATAGCACCTGCAATAGAGGGGACTGATTATTCATTAGTGGCTGCATAGTGGCTAATGCACTGTTATCAGTGTGTATTAGGACAAAGGGGACTAATTCCCATTAGTGTGGAATGGGGAAATTTCTAGTAGTGTAGGGACGTGTAGATAACATATTGGTTATTTGTAAAAGTAAGTTGGAGGTCTATTAAGTAAGGAGGTCTAAATATCAATTTTAGAGATATGAATAGAATCTCACATTCAGTATTCTTAATTTCCGTCTGATAAAAAGGTTAACATTAGTGCTTCAGTTCTTCTTCTTCAAAGATTGGGTTGTTTTTCTTTTTTATTTTCCTCGGTTAATCACCTGCAAATTGTGATTTTGTAAATCCAAGCCCTCCCCTCTCATCTTTCTTCCTCGTGTTATTCTTCTGCAGTTCCCCTCCAAGTTTGGTGGCTTGCTCATTTGATCTACGTCCCCAAGTTCTAGTCAATTTCTTGACTAGCTTGTTTTGTCTGCTCTTAATGGTTTTTGATTTTTCGGTAGTGTGCTTTTTCTCTTCTTTTTTTATTACAAAAATGGTGGCTGAGTGAGCTACCACTCCGAGGCTGAGAGCAACTTGGATATGGCCTCTCCCCAAGAGATGTTTTTCACAAGTTGGGCTTCGAACTAGAGACCTCCTATTACCAAGAGAAACCCTGCAGCGTCCACCCCACTTGCAACCTAGCATGCTTCTACTAGACCAACCCCATTGAGTTCGTAGTGTGCTTTTCACTTGTTCTAGTCAATGGATTCAGAAGAGCTAGAGAGAATATAGGAAGCAAAACAACAAAGCAATAAAATAGAGACAAGCTACAGAGACGGAAATAGAAAGCAGTACAACAAACAAAATGGCCTAGTTACCAAACAACTAGTAACTAGAAATTCAAATTGCTCATTTATTTCAATAATAGAGAAAACCACATAAGATAAACGGTATCAAATTAACCATTTGACCTCAACCTCAACTGTTACGTACATACACAGACTTTCTGCAACACTATTGATTTTGATGGAACCATCAAGATCAAACGTTCACTTAAACAAATAAAGGATCTCCATTAATGGTAGTAAATTAAAATACTTGGGCCCCTAGCGTGGATATACTTCAGTAATATCTGAAACCACACTTCTTGGCACAGAGCTTCCAGATTTATAAGATGTCTCTGTAAGTCTAAATCTCGACCCTGATGTTTCTGAATCAGTGTTATAATGCCAATAATATGGAGGTCATGAAGGTGTTGAGAGTGTGAGAGAATGACTGTTAAGCATGGAAACAACTGAAGTCATGGTTGGTCTGTCATTCACATTTTCTTGGACACATAATAAACCAATGTGGATACATCTGATTATGTCATATCTTGAGCTTGTTAACAGGGGATCTATGATATTTGGAATTGTATCATCCCTCCAATTTCTCCAGACCTATAAAAAATTACAAAATATTTAAGAAAAAATTATGCAAGTTAGTTGCAGGCTATAGGGAGAATTAGAGAAGTAATGTAACAAGTTGATTATATATTCTTACTCACATAGCTTAACAAATCGTCTTCATTTTCACCATTCTGAAAACTACCACTCTTCTTGCCACTAATTATTTCAAGAACTAACACACCAAAACTGAAGACATCTGACTTAACAGAAAAGCGTCCATGACTTGCATATTCAGGTGCCATGTATCCACTGTATAATTACATCCAAATTAGAAATGCAAGTATTTTGGTTGGCAGAAGCGTAAATTGTAAGGCAGAAGCGTAAATTGTAAGTTAGAGTGCCAAGTTTACTTACTAGGTCCCAATGATGGTCTTTGTATCTCCTTGAGTTTCATCCATCACAAACAATCTTGCCATGCCAAAGTCTGCAATTTTAGGGTTCATATCTTCATCTAACAAAATGTTGCTGGCTTTTAGATCACGGTGAATAATTCGAAGTCGAGAATCTTCATGGAGGTAAAGAAGACTAAGAACAATTCCTCCTATGATTTTGTAACGTGTTTCCCAATCCAAAATTCCATGATTGGTTGGGTCTGAAAACAATTTTGTTAGAACATATGTTACGTGTGCTTGTGTTAATTGTTGTGTAACTTACTCTTATCTACCACATATAAAATCTAGAAGAAATTATAACTATCAAAAATATTAATTAAGGAGGTAGAGGTTACCATACCAAAAATGAAATGATCAAGAGTTGTATTAGGTATATATTCGTAAATGAGGAGCTTTTCCTCTCCTTTCAAGCAAAAGCCTAAGAGTCTTACTAAGTTTCGGTGTTGAAGTTGAGCAACTAACGTGACTTCATTTTTAAATTCACGATCACCCTGTTCAGAACTCTTGGAGAGTCTTTTCACAGTTATATATCGTCCGTTATATATATAGCTTACCTTGAAAGTAAGTTTATAAAATGAATGGAAAAAAAATGATTAAAAAAAACAAATATTTGAGAAAATAGTCTTTCTTATCACATAGTGTCCACAACAAAAATAGTTTTTACCACTTCAAAGGTTAACAAATTAGCAAAGCACAATTGCAATTGAAAAAGTAAAGCAAAGTTTGTTTACCTTGTAAACAACTCCAAATCCACCTTGTCCAAGCTTATTTTCATCAGAAAAGTCATCTGTTGCTGATCTAATATCTTCAAAGTCATATTGTAACGATTCCATGAGACTAATTTCTTCCAAAGTATCATCTGAGAAAGGTACAACTTAAATAATAATAAACATCATCTAAAAGCACCAAACTAAGACAAATACATTTCTAGACAGTTCAACTTACCGTCAAGTTTTACCCTTGGCTGCTTGACTCTTAAGAAAATGCATATGCCACTGAGAAGCATAGTGACAAAAGCAATCACAACCACAATTATGATGATGATATTTATTTTTGTGTTATTCTTCTTTCCTGCATAAAATCAGTAGGGGGATAGGGGTCACTTCATGACATAATTTTGAGGGCACCTTGTGTACTGTATGGTTACTGGAGTGAGGATGAATGTACTTTTTCTAAGATAAGATGGCCTTCTGACATATACATAATATAATTATAAGAAGGGTAATTATCACAAATGGTACCTAAACTTATCATCTACCTTATCGATGGTACCTGAACTTCAATTTTGATCACAACCAGTACCTGAACTTTTCGATTTTATTTCAAATGGTACCTATCACTAATTTCCGTTAATGTTCCGTTAAAAACTGACATGTGCCAAACATGTGACTCATTTTTGAAGGATAAATTTGTAAAGTTACCCTTTTTTTTTTTAATATCACTTAT
Source organism: Rosa chinensis (assembly GCF_002994745.2). Classification (NCBI taxonomy): domain Eukaryota; kingdom Viridiplantae; phylum Streptophyta; class Magnoliopsida; order Rosales; family Rosaceae; genus Rosa; species Rosa chinensis. The sequence goes on from NC_037092.1 coordinate 27,754,530, forward strand.
TTTCACTTATATTGTGGCAATATGGCTATAAAAAATGAGACTATCAAAAGGAAAAACTTTCAACTTCAATTAAAAATATATATGACTGACAGGAAAAAAAATTACTAAAGTTTTGATAAGCTTTTGGTTTTAAATATTTTATAGTTTGTCAAAAAAAAAAGTTTTGTAATTTTATTTGAAATGTTTTGTCTGTATCTATAAAACAATTAATTTTTGTTGAGATCTTGTTTTTAAATTTTATTTTCATAAGACTATAAGAGGGTAGAGATACATTTTTAATTTTATTTTTAATTGAACTTATATTTTTATAAACATATTAATTGATCAAAATATCTAGTAAACAAAATTATTTTATTGCATATTTTAGTCAAACTACTCTTGAATATAGGTTATGTGTTTTGTACATGTTAGTTTTTAACGGAAGATTAATGGAAGTTAGTGATAGGTACCACTTGAAATGAAGTCGAAAAGTTTAGGTACTGGTTATGATCAAAATTGAAGTTCAGGTATCATTTGTGATAATAACCCTTATAAGAACATAATATTATGTGTGTGTGTGTGTGTACCTCGTGTAAGATTAATGTGGACTTATCAATACTCAATATGGAATGCAACTACTTAGCTACATCCCTTACAGAATAAGTAATTGGACAATGTTGGTAATATTCTGATTCATTTCCTGATTCATTATGGATACGTATATTTATGGCCATTACCTGTATCATAAGTAATCATATTTGTACATGTATGTGTTCATTAGGCCTATATGGAATAGGACTAGGAATCCTTTATGGGAGGTACCTAGTTCTGTAATGCCTATATAAAGAGATCTTGGTCCCTGCTCTAGCAATGAGAAGCACTTTATTAACACTCTGCCCCATTGAGAGATTGCCTAAAGAATTGCTCAGAGGAGAAGTACCATGATCAACCATGTATGTTGCAGGTTAGTACCAAGTACAATAAACATTTATCTTAACTGTAATGAATAAACATGTTCTTGGATTGAGTACAATATACATATCTATAATCTTTATTTACACCTCGCTCAGGTGGAGATGGAGTTTCTGGAGTCGTTGGAGTAGCTGGAGCTGGAGCTGGAATATTTACTTGTGAATCGGCTGTAGACATATAGAAAAGATTGTTCTCAAACCGTATATTACAACTTGGTTTAAGAACTCTTGCTCCTGACTTTCCACTGCAACATGCTGGAAGAGCAGAGATGCAATTCTTAAGTCAATTACTGCAATTGACTTTTTCTATGTCCGGAGTGCACTGCGCATGTGCATATATCGTTTCGTATCCCGGAACAGTTGCATGTCCTGCTGCATATTTTTGACGAGAATCCCCCGAAGCAGCTTTGTCACTTAAAATTTCCAGCAAGGGGTTCAGCACCAGCCTGAATGCTTGCTCATTTGACGCGTAATTCGGGCTGGGCAGATACCTAACAGGATCCTCTTCCTTAATACCAAATATTAAGTCTTGAGAGTACCGTACCATGCTAGGCTCTGCCCATAAGATTGCTTCCGTTTTATAGGAACAGTTTCGGATGAGACTCTGAGTGGAATCGCTGAGACAGCTACGACAGCCTTCGAGTCCGAGGTCTCCTCTGCACAATGCAATGGCATTCACTTTGTTGGAGCCTTGTCCGAGAGAAGAGTTGTGAAAGCCGTAGTTGGCTTGGTTTTGGGAAGTGTTGGAAAAGGAGGAGAGAAGGCTGATGAGGTTTTGTTGGAAGATGCTGCCATTAGTGTAGTTGCCGAAATCGGCACATCTCCAGCAATATTCAGCTTCCGAAGTGCACAAGACATCAGTTTGGGTTATGGTGGGAGCAACAAGGTGGTGTAAGGTTATATGAACGACGGAGAAAAGAAGCAGCCATATTGAGGATCCCATTTCTCTTTTAAACTCAAAACTAGTTCACATATTAACATTCTTTAGATGTATTGAGCTTTAAATTAAGACTAGTTAGCTAGCATAATCAACCCACTGTCCATTCTATAGAAACAAAAATTCTATGTTGTCTCTATCTCAACCCTCTCAACCCGGCGGGACTAAAATATTTTAGTGCCATGTCGCTATTTTCTGAACTGTTTATAGTCTAGTCCTATCACATGTGGTTTAGGTGGTTCGTAGTACAATATTGACTAATCCTATTATAACCTAATAAATTTATTATGCACAGTGAAGGTTATTAGAGCTTCAAAGAAACATGGAACCAGGGACATCAGGCTAAGGCCATCTCCAACCCAAAGGGCTAAAAATGGCCCTGGGGCTAAATTTTAGCCCTAAATTCTGTACTATTCATTGATCTGACATCAACCGTCTCCAACCCGTCAATGCTAAATTATAGCCCTAAAATATATTTTAACATTTTGGATTGGTTATATATATATATATATATATATATATATATATCTGTGTGTGTGCTTATTTTTTAAAGTCAATTGACTTATAGTAATTGAAATAAATTATATGATAAAAAATATTTTTTCGGTTATATTTTTTTTTAAAGATAATTAAAAACCACTTTATTCAGCTTTATGTCATTCTTTGCCTTCACGTACAAAACCACTTTATTCCATTTCAAAATTTTCTTGATATTAGACTTGGATGCATTACAAGACTTGACAAGGAAAATTTATTAATAAAAGATAAAAGTTACAAGCAAAATTTATTCATAATAAACAAAAGTTACAAGGAAATTTTAATAGATTATAACAATTTATTTGGGCAACATTAATTAGTCATCCGAGTTATTGAATGGCATTTACGGGCGGTACTCATTTGATGTCGAACCGGATGACGGAAACAACTCACGGCGCCGAATTTTCTCCATTATCTCCCTTTTCTTTCCGTCATAATACTCTTTACTCAAAGGAGTAAAATTGATGGTTTGCATTGCTAAAATAGCTTCTTCCCTATCACGTTCTCTTCTCTCTTCCTTGAGTCGATCTCTTCTTGCTCTTTCCTCCTTTGATTTCTGGAGATCTTCTCTTAGTTGATTGTGCCACCATTTCTTCTCCAACGTTACTTTCGGCTTCTTTTCTCTTGGCAAGTCTTCTTCTTGCTGCATTTCGCCCAATTGGCCTAGGATTTTCAGTTGGAGAAGTTGTTGGTGGAGAATGGGTGGAACTTGTGATGATAGGTTCAACATCATCATCTAATTGGAATGAAGAATTTTGTTGTGATGTTGGTGTGTTGTAAATAACTTGTGGTGTATCTTGAAAAGTCGCCCAATTACATTCTTTGGCCAATTTGTAACAATTGAGAAAATTAAAATTTTTTCCTCTATTGTCGTCCCGAAAATACTCTTCAGCTTGGCGTTTCTATAAAATGTATGTTGTTAATTATGAGCATAATTAAATATAATCTACATAACAATATGATACAAAATTTAAAAAATCACATTGTATTTTAAAATAAATTTTTTCTTTGAAAAAATACTCACTTGATCTTCAAGATTGCCTCCACTTTGGTTCGTCCTCTCGGCACGTTTGATGCAAGAGTGCCATTTGTTCATTTGAGGAAAAATGTGTTTTTGCCACCGAGATTTGCAACTCTCCCACATCCTTTGTACCAAAATAGTATTTTGGATCTCCATGAATTTTTGTTGGACTTGGACCCAAAGACCATCTTCCGATTGACTTGTACCATTGACGGAATTTTGGGATACTTTCACGAAAGCAACGGTGAGTGCTTCATCTTCCAACGGTGACCAATTCACACTTCTTTTCGACGAACTAGCCATTTTCGATAAAAGTAAAATAAATGAGAGATTAAGAATAGGGAGAAAATAAAAGATTTAGAATAGAGAGATATATATATGAGGAAGTAGAAGGAAGAAGTGAAAAAGAATGTTGAAGTCAAATGTATTTATAGTGTAAAAGTTTTTTTTTTTTTTTTTTTTAAATTTAAAGCCAACAGCTACAAAAGAAAAAAAAAATTTAATTTATTTCAAACCAACGGCTACATAGCCAAAGGTCAAAAAAAAAAAAAATTAAAGCCAACGGCTACAAAAAATAATAATAATAATAAATAAATAAATAAAAACCCCAACGGCTAGCTGACATCAGCAACTAGCCGTTGCTGACGTCATGCACATGTCACGCAGCACTACACGGGTGGGCCTCCCATTTCTGATCCATTTGGCCCTAAGGGCTAAAGGGCTATCTTCAAGGCCATATTTGCCCCTTTGTTTGGCCTTTTGGCCCTAAATTTTAGCATTTTAGCCCTCACTTGTTTGGGTTGGAGACCAAAAAGGCTAAAATAAAGCCCTTTAGCCCAAGGGGTTGGAGAAGGCCTAACTAGCCATCAGGGGCTGTCAAAAACGAGTGACCGCTCAAATAGTCAATCAGGGGCTGTCAAAAAGAGTGACCGCTCAAATTGTTTGTGAGAAGAAACAAACACTGGTGGTGTCGACATGGTTAGTGATGAAAAGGGTGAACACACCATATTGCAGTGCCAATATAACTATTTACCATATTGCCTGTATACTATTTACCAAGTCTCAATAAACATTCATATGTACCAGACGGATGAGTGCATTAGTGCAGAAGCTAGTTTAGAGCATTTTATTCCCCAGATATTATATTGATGTAGCTTACTTAATGGTAAAATATAGACGAAGGAAAAAATAATGTGAATTTTTGCAAAATCACAGTTGGATTTGCAAAATCACAGTTATATGTAAAGTCAATAGCTATCATAGATGAGAGTCGAGAGCGAGAGCGTGCCCTCTCAAAACCCTAGCGCCGCCTCCTGTAGGCTGCTTCCAGGGAGGTCTTCGGCACCTCCAGTTCTGGGGTTCCTCTCAACGATTATGCCTTGCGGCGGTTCGGCTCCATTCTCGGTGCAAGGAATGGTGGGTTGTGGTTTGTGTAGCAGCGATCCTCTTCATTCTCCGGCTGAGACGTAAACGACTTGGTGATCATAGTCTGAGGAGGAGATCTGGGATCTAGTATGGATCGGGGCATCATTCCTTTAGGGTTTGTCAGGTCTTTGATGGCGGGACAAGGCTGCTGGTGGCGATGCTGCAGAGCGGTGGCAGAGTCCTACTTCGGTGGATAGCTATAAGGCATTTGATGCTGAAGCCGCTGGTGTGGTCAACGATGGTGGTCTGGATGCATGTAGCGCCGGAGTTGCTTGCATTCTGGATTGATTTGCTGGTCGCGCTGGCTTGGCTGTTCGGAGTCGCTCTTTTGGCTGCTCGGAGTTGCTAGTTTGGCTGTTTGGAGGTAGTTGGTATGGTGATTGTACTGTGTACAGATGACAACTGCATTCGGCGACGATCGACGGTTTAACTTCTCCTATGGGTTGGATTTGGGATCCAAGAGACATTGTGGTTGAATTTCTGCTCAATTTTCAAGATGCTTGCCCTAAAGAAAGGGCAAAAGGAAACTCTAGTTTCCTGCTTTTGTGACTAGCATTTGAGGTAGAGTCTGGTGCTATGTAGGTTGGCTTATCTAGTTGTACACCAATTGAGATCTCTAGGCGACTAGGGTTGCTATGGCAAGAACTTAGATAGTTTTGGAGTTTTGTTTCATTTGGCTAGGCACTATAATAATTGTGCGTATTTTGTTTACAATGAGGGTCACCTATCATATGTTTGGCGGCTTGTGCCATTCAAAATCTCTTGGTATGAGACAACTTATGATGTACGTGCCTTCTGGCCATGGATAAGTAATGAAGTTATCTATTTCTCAAAAAAAAAAAAACTTTAACGAAAAGGGACAGTCAAAATTTGAAATTACATAAACTATACAAAAAGTATATCTCCTCCACTGAAAGATACTTTGGATTGATCGAGCTACCAGCCCTCCACCAACATTATGAGTTCCAAGTCCATCCTTGCATACAAGATGTAAAGAACAAAAAATTTAATTTAACTAATAGATAGACTTCTTCACTTGCATACTTACCAAGCAGAAAGCTTTAGTTACAACTCTTTCTCCACCTCAGTTCTAGTCTTAACTTCCTCAGAGAAGATAGTTGTCACCACGTGCTAGAAACACCAGAAATGACAATATTAGAACAAAATGGTATTCACCTGATCAGTAACTGACTAAGAAAATTATGCTAAATTTGAATGTAATGGTTCCTCAACTTTCTGAATTTATTAATTTTAATTCCCATTAGATAAAAAGGTACAAATCTAGTGCTTCAATTCTTCTTCTTCAAAAATTGGGTTGTTTTTCTTTTTTTATTTCCTCACTTAATCACCTGCAAATTGTGATTTTGTACATTCAAGCCCTCTCCTCTCATCTTTCTTCCTTGGATTATTCTTCTGCAGCTCCCTCCACTTTGGTGGCTTGCTCATATATTTGATCTACGTCCCAAAGTTCTAGTCAATTTCTTGACTTGTTATTTCTTTCTAGTCAATTCTTGACTTGTTATTTCTTTTTTTTTCGATGACTCTTGACTTTTTCTGCTCTTAATGGTTCTTGATTTTTCGGTATTGTGCCTTTTACCGATTCTAGTCAATGGATTCACAAGAGCTAGAGAAAACAAGGGAAGCAAAACAACAAAGCAATAAAACAGAGACAACCTACAAGGATGGAACTAGAGAGCAGAGCAGCAAACAAAACAACCTAGTTACCAAAGAACCAGCAACTAGAAAATTCAAATCGATCATTTAAATCAATAACAAAGAAAACCATATAAGATAAGAAGGACATCAACTTTAACCATTTGACCTCAACCTCAACTGATAGATATATACATAAACTTTCTGCAACACTATTGATTTTGATGGAACCATCATGCTCAGACGTTCACTTAAACATATAAGGCTAGGGGTCTCCATTAATGGTAGTAAATTAAAATAGTTGGTCCCCTAGCGTGGATGAAGTTCAGTAATATCTGAAACCGCAGACACATACACAGAGCTTTCAAATTTAGCAGATGTCTCAATAAGTCTGAATCCCGACCCTGATGTGTCTGAATCAGTGTTATAATGCCAATAATATGGAGCTCGTGAAGGTATTGAGATTGTGAGAGAATGACTGTTAAGCATGGAAACAATTGCAGCCATGGTTGGTCTATCATTCATATTTTCTTGGACACATAATAAACCAATGTGGATGCATCTGATTATTTTAGATCTTGCTGCTGTTAACATTGGATCCATGATATTTAGAATTGTATCATCCATCCAATTTCTCCAGGCCTGTAAAAATTACGAAAATATTTCAGAAAAAAATATACTTAGTTGCAAGCTATGGGGATAAATAGAGAAGTAATGTAACAAGTTTATTATATATTCCTACTCACATAGCTTAATAGGTCGTCCATATTTTCACCATCCCGGAAACTACTACTCTTCTTGCCAGTAGTTATTTCAAGAACTAACACACCAAAACTAAAGACATCTGACTTGCACAGAAAAGCGCCCATGACTTGCATATTCAGGTGCTACGTATCCACTGTATAATTACATCCAAATTAGAAATGCAATTATTTTGGCTCTTAAAATAAATAAATAAACTGTAAGTTAGAGTGCCACATTCACTTACTAGGTCCCAACAATGCTTCTTGTATCTCCTTGAGTTTGATCCATCACAAACAACCTCGCCATACCAAAATCTGCAATTTTAGGGTTCATATCTTCATCCAACAAAATGTTGCTAGCTTTGAGATCACGGTGAATAATTCGAAGTCGAGAATCTTCATGGAGGTAAAGAAGACCACAAACAATTCTTCCTATGATTTTGTAACGTGTTTCCCAATCCAAATGTCCATGATTGGTTGGGTCTGAAAACAATTTGGTTAGAACATATGTAATGTGTATATGTGTTAATTGTTGTGTACCTTACTTTTATCTACCATATATAAAGTTTAGATGAAATTATAACTATGAAATACATATACTAAGGATGTAGAGGATAACATACCAAAAATGAAGTGATTAAGACTTTTATTAGGTATATATTCGTAAATGAGGAGCCTTTCTTCTCCTTTCAAGCAAAAGCCTAAGAGCCTCACTAAGTTCCGGTGTTGAAGTTGAGCAACTAACGTGACTTCATTTTTAAATTCACGATCACCCTGTTCAGAACTCTTAGAGAGTCTTTTCACAGCTATATATCGTCCGTTATGTAGTCTACCATGAAAGTAAGTTTATTAAATTACCAAAAAAAAAAAAATTAAAGAAAACAATTATTTGGGTTATCATATACAGTACCACAACAAAAAATAGTTGTTACCACTTCAAAGGTTAACAAATTAGCAAAAGCATATACAATTGCAATTGAAAAAGTAAAGCTCTGTTTTTATTACCTTGTAAACAACTCCAAATCTACCTTGTCCAAGCTTATTTTCATCAGAAAAGTCATCCGTTGCCGATCTTATAGCTTCAAAGTCATATTGTAACGATTCCACGAGGCTAATTTCTTCAGAAATATCATCTTAAAAGGTACGTACAACTTAGATGGAAAAAAAAATCGTTTGAAAACACCATACTAGACAAATTCGTACATTCTCCAAACACCAGAGACAATCCAACTTACAGTCACATTTTACCCTTAGCTGCTTGACTCTTGAGAAAATGCGTATGCCATCGAGAAGCATAGTGACAAAAGCAATCACAACCTCAGTGATGATGATGATATTTCTTTTTGTGTTATTCTTCTTTCTTGCAGAAAATCAGAAAGGGGTATAGGGGTCACTCCACGGTTCCCATAAATAATTTTGAGGCATGATACCTTATCTATTGTATGGCTACCAGACTACCGGAGTGAGGATGGATGTGCTTTTTCTTGAAAATATGGGTAATTAAAGATCTTGGGAGAACACTGTTTTTCCTTGGTTTGGAACTTGAGCAACTTGAAAATGGTATCTTGATTCATCAATTAGCTTATACCCAAAAGATGCTCAGGCATTTCAATACTGACAAAGTTAAGCCTTCAAGCACCCCAATGGTCGTCCGTAGTCTTGATCCAAAGAAGGATCCATTCCGTCCAAAAGGTGTCGATGAGGATGTGCTAGAGGCAGAAGTGTCTTACCTAAGTGCAATAGGCGCATTATTGTACTTAGCCCAATGCACAAGACCGGACATCTCATTTTTCGTGAACTGTTAGCTAGACATAGCTTTGTGCCAACACAACGCCATTGGACTAGTGTTAAAGATATCTTTCGATACTTAAGTGGTACGATTGATATAGGCTTGTTCTATCCCTACAGAGAGACAATGGATTCTAACCCATCATATGTTAGGGACGCCACCAATGGTGGTCTGCGTTCCCTCTCCCTATTCCAAAACTACATTAGTGTTTTGGAAGGTTTTGCTGATGCTGGGTATTTCTCTGGCCCACATAAAGGTCGTTCCCAAACTGGTTATGTGTTCACCATAGATAAGACTGCGATATCTTAGAGGTCTACTAACAGACCCTAGTCGCTACTTCTTCGAACCATGCACATATTATTGCTCTTCATGAAGCAGTTCCTGAATGTATATGGCTTAGATCCATAGTTACGCATGTTCGAAGCAATTGTGGTTTGAAGTCTACCACAGATGAGCCTACCAACATTTATGAGGATAATGCTACTTGCATTGAACAAGTGAAGCAAGCCTACATCAAAGGTGACAACACCAAGAACATATCGCCTCAATTCTTCTACAATAAGCAACAATAGAAGTTCCTTAAGATCAAAGTAAATCAGGTTCGATCTGAGGACAATGTGGCAGACTTGTTTACCAAGTCACTACCTAAATCCACGTTCGAGAAACATGTTGCAAGCATTGGTTTGAGAAAGTTATCCAAACTTCCATGATCGTAGTCATCAGGGGGAGACACAGACATCAGAGAGAGATGTCTACATGTTGATCTCGAAACGTGAAGGGTGTGTTGTGCTTTTCTTCCCCTTCGACCGAGGTTATTTTTGTCCCACTGAGTTTTTGTTACTTGGCAAGGTTTTTAATGAGACAACGAGAGGAGCACTACGTTTGGGCGACACAAGGGGGAGTGTTCAAGTAAATCCAGAATTAGTAGATATGTTAGAGATATTCTTAGAGATATTAGTAGATATCCAATCATTGTACGATTATGTTTCCATGTACAACTCTACCTCTATGCTTGTAATCCTCTATAGAAAGAGACCCCTATTATCAATGAAAGCACAACAAATTCTCTCTCAAATATCGATTCCCTAAAATAATATTATGATACTTTCTCATATTTTGGCCCTTTTGTTGGTTTGAACATTTATGGTCTTATCCCAAGTCATCATCGACTTGGAAAATGTTGGCATGACAATACGTCGCTATTAGCTTTCATTTGGACCGACTTAGGGGTTAGTCAATGTTAACCAACACTAGCAACCCCAAAAATAAAATTCTTGTGCATTCCCCCAAGTCCCAATTCATATGATGCAATTTTACTATTTTGTTTACTTTGCTGAGATTTGAGAACCAAGTTTTCCTTTGGTGAGATAGAATGTTTGCCGACTGTCAAATAGTTGAACATATTATGTACCGTCACTTAAAATTACACATTCAGACATATACTTCGGTCTAGTTATTGGACTAAATTGAAATTCTGATAAGAGACTGGTGACGATCACATCATATCATTTGTTCAAACTCTTTTTTTTTTTTTTTACTTTGTCAAGGGGAACTCAAAGGCTTCCTAGGCCCAAGATAAACCCCTTTGGCGCATGTGAAATGCTCCAACTATGCATTGCAGCACAGTATCTGGCCACTTTGACAGCTTCGGGGTTCGAAGCTAGGTTAGGGAGAACACCCAACTAGGCAAGAACCACTAAACCACTTGCAGTGGTTATCATTTGTTCAAACTCTGAAACATGTTCATTAGCATAACTTCTTATCATCCTTTTATTTTGTCTTGGCATATAGAAAAAAGTTGTTTTCCTTGCAAATTTTCTTGTTTCTGAGCAGTAAACAGAGTGCATATATTAAAAGGTAGAGTCCAATGGCACTTCTGATTTCTAAACAAGAGGATAAAAGTAAGAAACAAAAACAAAATGACAAGACTTTGACTCATTCTAGTCCAATTGGATGAGCAGAGCAACAGATGTTGTTGATATTTTCCTTGTCGATCAATCCCATAAACTTGTTCTGAGAAGTTTCCTTGTTTTTGGGTCCATATCAAAGTCTATAACATTGGCAACTCCGGTGCCTTTAATTATTTCGCTTTCGCTGCCTCTAAATGTAAATGCAAGAAGTCACCAAAGCTGATGCCATAACCCATGTCCATAATGGTATTGGTCTTCCTGTCGATCTCCATCTTAATACTATCTTTCTCAGGAAGCAGATCCCTTAGTCAAGTTTAAAGTTGTCATATCATTGCTCATATTTTAGTGTTTCTTGTGTCCTAGTATCAAACTCCATATCCTAATATATACGAAATGAAAAAAGCAGGCCGAATAAGATGAACTGATGGATTTATATCCAGTTTCATTATCGTATGAGTTCCTTGGTAATATAACTATATTTTTGGGATGATAATGTGGCTATGTCTAAACGACATCCTTTTTTGTAAAATTCAAGTTAATTATATTTCTAAATTGTTGCTGTTTCTGACCATTACATATTGAATTGTTAATTTTCAAGGACTCAACAAAACACAATGCTTAGAAGTTAGAATTGTGTAGTAAATTGTTAGGCATTAAAATTAAAGTTAACTTGAGTGGAGATCACAGGTCTTGCATAGGAAGTAGGTGCACTCGCAGACACTGTCTAAGTACATTGTTTTTTGTTCTTCTAGTTGTTGTGCATCTTTAAGTCTTCCATTACCCATGCACAGAGAAGTTAATGATAATCTGCAGGAAGCAAAGGCATCTAATATTCTTGTTTGTTTCAACCACCCTGTGTTTGAATGATTCTGTTTCATTCTATGCTGCAGCTATTCAAGTCCCTCATGCTCACCATTGCATTTCATTGGTTCCCGAACCACTTTGTCCATTGGCAGACAGGTTATACTACACTAGTGGTGACATGGGCATTGTTGAGCTCTGATCTGCCCTTCCAAATCTGTCGAACTGTCAAATCAAATTTCCAGGTTCGTTTTCTTGTTTGATCGACTCTTTGTGAGTTTACATTAACTGGAATTTGGATTTTTGTTCTTCACTTTATATACAGTGATTGGCTTTATAGCCAAGTGCATCAAGCTTAGAATAAAACTTGATCGATCAATCAAATAAGTGCCTTCCCGATTAGTCGTGCATTGCCTCGTAATAGTTTCGACCGACTTTGATGCATGACAATAGTTTGATATTGCATGTAAACTTTCAAAACTAAAGTGTCTCATGCAAGAGAAAAGTGCAAGTGCATACATAAACTAAAAAGCATAAAACTTACATTTTTTTGTATTCAATACCAAAAGCCTAAGCGTTTAAAGTAGGAAAGGAAACAAAGGGCAGAAGATATGAAAGTTGTCCAATTCTATCTATACTCTATGGTCTACATGGACTATGATTGAGCTTCCACTGACCATGAATCCATGATACCAGAAATGGAGTGCTGCTGCACTAGATTAGGTTGGCAATTCGGCTTCAATAACGGAAGGGACTTTCTCATATGAACCCAGCTCTCTCAACTTCTGAGGAAGAAAGCAACGACCTCCAAATTTCTGCTGCAAGAAAATGATCAGAGAAAACAGTAGACCTCCAATAGGAATAATTACATCCCACGAAGTAGAGTAGAAATCTCCAGCAGGACTGGCATAAATGTATGACTCATCAAGTTGTTGATGAACAGAGCTGTGAGTCCTGTAAAGGTCATAAGCATGTGGCAGCACTCGAACCAAAGTTGTTCCAATATAGAATGAAACAGACAGAGCCCTTTCCTTTGATTTGCAGACCACGTTGAGTAGAATTTGAGGCAACAGATAACCGTCCAAGACCAAACCAGCATAAGATTTCAAGTCCATAGAAATGGGAATCACTGCCCAAGCAACTAAATACCCAATTGGATACAGCGGTAAAACCTTCTTCTCCACATCCCAAAGCTCCTTTTGCTTCCCATTTGCTGATCTTGCCGACCATGTCTGCTGCAGAAGACGGAATTGCAACAAGAAAGCTACCATTGTTATAACCCTTACAATTACCTCATGAACTGCAAGCCATCCACCACTTCCCAGTGGCACATATTGGCGGTTGGTCTTGTCAGTGAACATAGCATCAAAGTTTAGCATAAGAGGTATCATGTAGCCAACGGTTAGAATCAGTAGCATCAGGATGGAAATCGAGGGAAGCACATCAGGATGTTTTTTCACATGAAACTGTTGTAATGCCACAAATACACATGCGAGTGTGGTAGATACAAGAACCAAGATGATCTCCATGTCCATCCTCCAGATGGATCGTTCTGCTTCACTCATGTAACCAGCAACTGATGACAAATCCAATCGCTCGAAATGAAGAGGATCAGACTCTTTTCGTGTGCTTTCAATCCTCACCTTGATATAACCTTTATTTTCACTGTGTTGATTGTCTGGAGGGAACTGGAAATTGACAAGGATCTCACAATCTACAGAATCTTCTGTGGTCTGGTGATCACTGTTTAAGCCAACATTTCGGCAGCCTACCATGCACAGGCTTCCTTCTGTATCATATATCCCTTCAGCAGAGATGTGCATTTCCGTCATATGCGTTGTGTTGCCCAACTTTCCAGCAGATCGCCCCAGCAATTGAATGCTGATTCTGTAGCTAATATTGGACGGGTTGCTGTTGTTGTAGCTGGAAATTATCCCTAGAGAGTAATTTTCATCTTCATCGATTGCAGCTGAACCACTATATTGCGTTGAAGAAGGAAGCTCCTCGTAGATCTTATCGCCGACAGAGACAGGTTCAGAACTTCCCCATGCATCTAAATATCCCTTAGATCTTCTAGCTGACATACGGAATCTCATCTCATAAGAAATTGGACTTGGGTACACATTGGTTTTGTGACCATTAGCAGCAGTCTTCTTTCTTGAGCACAACTTGTTTACTTGGTCAAGTTTTGTATACTCATATTTGGTGCCTGGAACTACAACCCTTCCGGCCTCACGCTGACAAGTTTCGAATCTGATCTTTTCGAAGTAACCAGACTCCGTCTTGGATTTGTTGCTCCAAATATGCCCCACAACGGTACTAGTGTTTCCGATTGTCCATGTTGCAGGAAATCTCAAGCTCAATCTTGTTGAACAGTCACCCACATGAGAATTATTGAAAGAATCTGTTGCTGCCTCTAAGAAATGACAAGCAACAAATTCCAGTTGATTTTTCTTTGCATCCCATGAGCCTTCCGCAACCAGAGTTGTGTTGGGATTGAAAGGCCTTTGAAACCACATGTTGCTGCTGTCTGCGAACTCCACCAGAACTCTCAATCTTCTATTTCTCTCCCTACAATCAATATCCTTAAACGACACGAGTCGAGGCAAAGGATCTACCCCAGCAAGTGGAGTACAATTCCTTGCAGAAACACATTTGCTTGAATATTTGAGATCAAACTCATTCTTTAGTACTACTGTTGAGAGTTGTGAACAAAAGTTCTCTAATTTCAAAGAACTCGAGGGATCATGATCATCAGTGTCACCAAAAGAGGTGTCTTCAATAGAGTTAGTTGAAACCAAAGTGTACTGGTAGTTCATCCGAGGAAGCATCAAAATAGAGGTTGGATCAAAATATCTTGGATCCTTGACAATATCAGAACTCGGGATCAAAGACTCTATGGTTCCAGTAATCAAACTTGTAATACTACTGGAATTGATGAGATTATAGAGCTTAAGGATAGCAGGGTAACTGAGTGAAGTACCTTTCTTCGAGTAACTACCATATCCAACCATACAAAGCTTCCCAGAAGATTCTGACCAGAACCCGTGGAGTCTAAAGTTGAGTGACCACCTTGGATGTGCATGAATTGATCGAGACCTGGAGCTACTACTACTTGTGGAGTTTCCCACGTAGTAATATGTTCTGGTCTTTGGAAATTGAAGATTTGCTCGGAGCTTGAACAAGCCTTGTACAGCAGTTTCTTCGAAACTCCAGACGTGGAATTCAACTGAGTTTTGGAGCTGATAATAATAACCATATGGATCACTAAGATCACCATTGCCAGTGTCACCACCAGTGTAGTAGTAACCTGTATGGAGATACTCATGGCGATGATCTCTGCTGTCCGCTTTCAGGGTTGACTCGGGAACAACTGAAGCACAATTATCAGCATAAGCGATTTTCTTAGGTAGAGCAAAGGATGAGATTGAGTTCAAAGAAAAGGTGGTGAAAACACAGAAGAAGAATATGACCAGCTTTGGCTTTCTGAAGATAGTCATAATTTCTTGTGAAGGGGAGAAGATGTGCAAGATCAAAAAGCAATGCAATTTTGAAATGTCGTGATGCTCTTATGGACTAAACATAGTCTCAAGTGCCTAGTCAACCATCACCCACTAGTACCTAGTCTACCCCTATCCAGAAAGAATTTGATAGTTTAGTTGAAAAACCAATCTGATCAGTGTTTAACTGTATCACAAGTTTTTACCAAAACCGCAATTATCCATTTGTCGATCGTCGTTAAACAAATTAGAGGCTCTTATCCTTCCTACTGAACACATTGACTGATTGACCTTTCAACGGTTTGGTTAGGGCGTAACCGCGACTGTCATTACTTAACAAAATAAGTATGATTAGTGAAGATAACACTCAAAAATGACAGGAAGAATTAAAAATTATGCATAGAAAGGGTGAACGCATATATTTGTAATATTTTCTTGTTATCTTGACCCTTGTGTTAGTTGGGGAAATGATCATTTACCCAATTTTAGACACCAAATTGCCCACTTGCTTCACTAACAGTTTTTTAACCTCATTTACCCAAAACACTCTAAGGGATTATTTCCTAATACCCAATTAATTCTTTTGTTATTCTTTTTATTTATTTTTTGGGACTTTTTTGCCCTCTCCTTCTTTCTCACTTAGAGAGAGAACTCTCTCTCTCTCTCTCTCTCTCTCTCTCTCTCTCTCTCTCTCTCTCTCTCTCTCTCTCTCTCTCTCCATCCCTCCAGCAGGTCGCCCACGACGCTGGCTCTCGCCATCGCTGCGCTGAAACTCGTCGTCGTGATCTCCGCGGCCAGGCTCGACGCCAAGCTAACGGTCCTCGTCGCTAAGAAGCTCGGCGAGGTCGGGTTGGAACTTCTGAAGGAATCGACAACCGCCAGTAGAATCGGGTACGTCTTCGATTTGCTTCTGTCTCTCTCGCCGGCGACTGATCATCACAGAAATCGCAACTTGATTGTATTTCCGGTCCCGGGCTGCAATCGGAGTCAAATCAGTGTGAAGGCAAACGGTCAACCAGAATTGTTGCAAAACGACTGGAATTGTGGGCAAAATCGTCAACCGGAGTCGAGATTATTGGGGGCCAATAATCTTCCTATTGGGGGGCAATAATGTGTCTTAATTGTTATAAAGTCTCTATAATTGTGTTCAGTGATGTTTTCCTTTGTTTTAAAGACTGCTTCTAATGTGTTTTGTTATTTCTGATATATTATTGGGCGGCAATAATCTGTTTATTGCGGGGCAATAATATATTTGTTTTGTTATTTTTTGCATGAATATGAGTGATCCTTTTGTTGTTAGGTGCATTTATTCTTGCTAAGAGGCCACCCGAGAGGCCTAGGGTGAAGCAGTTCAAGTGAAGTGGAGAGTGTAAAAAAAAGTCAATTCGTTGTGGACTTAAATTCACCAAGTATTGAATTTGAATACCTGTACTTTTGTAAACTAATTCAAAACCAAACTGAGTTACTTCTAACCATCTATAAAAAAATTATTGGGGGGCAATAAACTTTTTATGACCCCCCAATAAACCTAATTATGTTGGTTAATGAATCTAGCAGCATTTTGTTGAAATGACCTGTAATAAATGAACCACAGTTAAGACATTATTGCAGGGCAATAATCTATCTATTACCTCCCAATAGACCACCCCAAAAATCACCAGTTTCTGTCATTGACAGATTATTGTACTTTAATAAACTCAAAACAACATAAGACTTATCAAAACTCTAATTTCAGTGATTAATTAACCACAGTTAAGAAATTATTGGGGGCAACAATATGTCTATTGCCCCCCAATAGACCACAGTTTTGACATCGTCCAAGACCTGAAAGCGAAGCCCAGACCCGATTCCAGCATGGAGCTTCGGAGATTCCCGAACATCTGACAAACAAAACCGGCGAAGCCCAGACTAGATTCCGACGTGGAGAGTTTCCCGGACATCTGACTAACAAAACTGGCGAAGCCCAGAGGGGTTGGGATCGTGGAGTTGGATGGCGTCATCCTCTGGTGGGACAGAGCGGCGGCGGTGGAGGCCGACATCTACGGTGGGCGTGGTGGGCGTGGTGGCTTAGAGAGAGAGAGAGAGAGAGAGAGAGATCGATGAGGGGGAGGAGAGAGAGATATGAGTGTAATTTGTTAATTAAAATTAGGGCAATACTGTCAAACACAGTTAGATTGGGTAAATGGGGTTAAAAAACTTTTGGTGTAGTAAGTGGGTAATTTTTGAACTAAAATTGAGTAAGTGGTCACGGCCCTTAGTTGTTAAGGTATCATATACTAAAGTTTATTAATTTACTTTTTGTCTGTTCTGATCACAAGTCTTCATTGACTTGGAAAAATCTCCATGTGCCAGTTTCTTCTCGACGTCGCTATTAGCTTTTCATTTGGACCAACTTAGGGGTTGGGGGGTGGCAAAGACGTAATTTTAGTCAACCTCAATTATTAATATAGGTTTTAGGTCCAGTTTATTTACTTTGCTGAAACTTAATTGGCTCTCAAGTGTCCTATTTCTTGCCAGGATCAAATAGTTTACATTTCATATATGGTCAATCAGCTTTCGAAAATTGCATAGTACTGATCAACTGTCCTCATTGATATTCTAATTTGTTCATTATCAGAACTTCTTGTCATCAGTTTTTCTATTTATTATTCTTAGCATACAGAAAAACAAAAGTTTTAATTAATTGCAAATTAATTTCTTGTTTTTCAGCACTAAACAGGGTGCATAGATTCAGAAGTAGAGTTCCAATAGCAATTCTGAACAAGAGAATAGGAACCAAGAAAGAAAACAAAATTACAAGACTTTGACCGAGTGTAGTCCACTTTGACAAGCAGAGCAAGAGAGGTTGATATTTTTCTTTGATCAATCCCAGTATCTTGTTCTGAGAAGTTTCCTTATTTTTGAGTCTCCGGTGCCTTTAATTATTTCAGGGCCCTCTATATGTACTTACGAAATGTCACCAAAATACTATACCGAATTCGATGCCGTATGCAATAAGTTATAACCATATCCATGCCATAATGGTATTGGTCTTATTGTCCCCTTCTTAGTACTACGTTTCTCAGGAAGATCAGCCCTTAATCAAGTTTAAAGTTTTATATCTTTGCACATATATCCTAGTGTTAACCTAGTGTCAAAAACTCCTGATCATAATATATCCACAAAACTCAATGAGTAGTTCAGTACAACAAAGAAATACGAAATGAAAAATGCATGCTGAATTAGACTGAGAAATTTATATTAAACTTTATTATTATATAACTATCGATTTTTAGGATGATATTGTGCTTATGTCTAAACGAGCATCAATTTAATTTATCTTTCTAATTGGTCATATTTTGTTTTCTGACCAATTACACATTAAATTAAATTTGTGTAGAAAATTATTGGCATCAAAATTAAAGTCACTTTGAGCGGACAGTTGGACATCACGGATTCACGGGCCTTACATAGAAGTAGGACCACTGGCGTTTGGAATTCCTGGCAATAATAGAGTTCTTATTCCAGGCCAGAAATATGAGTACACTAAAATGGACAATGTCAAAAAGTTGTGCCCGAGAAAGAAGTTTGCTAGAGGCAAGACCAACATATATCCACATCCATTTTCTTATGATATGATACTCAACATGTCAGAAACTCTAAAAGGAAATTGGAATGCAGAGAGATTGTAGGGAGAATTGAGAGAATAGTTGTATGTATTCATTGATAATAAGAGCCCTATATATAGGGATTATAAAGTACATAATCTTGGAGTACAAGGATTATTATTCTAACTTGGAGTAGGAAATCTCTCCTATTACAACTACATAACTAATCCTAATTTGACAAGGCATACTAAAGTCAACATTCTTCAACACTCCTCCTTGTGCCGCTCAAACTTAGTGATGATGCTTTGATCGTTGCCTCGTTAAAAACCTTGCTCGAGTAATAAAAACCTTGTGGGACAAAAACAACCTCGAGGAGGAGAAAAAAAGTACAACACGTCCTTCACTCTTCAAGAAAAAACATGTAGACATCATACCTCCCCCCTGATGTCAACATCTCCCCCTGATTACTACAATCATGGGAGTTCGGATAACTTTCTCAATCCGATGCTCTTTACATGTTTCTCGAATGTGGATTTAGGTAACGATTTAGTAAATAAGTCCGCTACATTATCCTTTAATCGGATTTGATTCACTTCAATCTTTAGGAGTGATTGTTGTTGCTGATTATAAAAGAACTTAGGCGATATATGCTTGGTGTTGTCGCCCTTGATGAAACCTAACTTCATTTGTTCAATACAAGTTGCATTATCCTCATAATGCATGTAGGTTCATCTGTGGTAGACTTCTAACCACAAGTTCCTCAAATATGTCTAATTACAGACCTTAGCCATATGCATTCACGCATAGCTTCATGTAGAGCAATAATTTCTGCATGATTCGAGGAAATAGCAACAAGGGTCTGTTTTGTGGACCTCCAAGCTATCGTGGTGCTTCACATGGTAAAGACATAACCAGCTTGGAAGCGACCTTTATGAGGGTCAGAGAGGTACCCTGCCTCAGCAAAACTGATCAAAACATCACAGTCATTTTGATGGAGGGGAGGAGGAGGACGTCGGCCACCATGGATGGCAGCAGTGCCGGTGGCCATATACTTTGGACGGCGCCATTTTGGTTAATGAGGTCCGATCTCATTCTTCTGTTAATCATCTTCTCTCTATAGGGATAAAACAAGCTCATATCAATCGTACCTTTTAAGTATCGAAAGATTGTCTTTACACTAATCCAATGGCGGCGTGTTGGCGCAGAGCTATGTCTAGCTAATAAGTTTACTGCAAATGAGATGTCTAGTCTTGTGCATTGAGCTAAGTACAATAATGCGCCTATTGCACTTAGATAGGGTACTTCGGCCTCAAATAATTCTTCGTCCTCATTCTTTGGACAGAATGGATCTTTTCTAGGCTCAAGACTACGGCTAATTATGGGAGTACTCACAGGCTTTGCTTTATCTTCATTAAAGCGTCATAGTAATTTCTAAGTATATGCTGACTGATGGATCAAAATCCCATCACTACGGTGCTCGAGTTCTAGTCTGAGGAAAAACCATGTTTTCCCAAGATCTTTCATCTCAAATTCAAATTTCAAGTACTTAGCAGTTTCCTTTAACTCATCTAGAGTTCCAATTAGGTTCATGTCATCAACATAAACTGCTACAATTGCAAATCCGAAACTTGTCATTTTAATGAACACGCATAGGCATATTTCATTGTTAATATATCTCTTCCCAATCAAGTAGTCACTTAGACGGTTATACCACATCCGTCTGATTATCCAAATAGTGAGCGTTTTAACCTTATAGAATTCACGCTCCGTGGTTTAGAGCCACTTGATTTGGGTAATTGAAGTCCATATGGGAGCTTCATATATATCTCTAAATCTAGGTCCCCATAGAGATATGTTGTAACCACATCCATAAGTTGCATGTCAAATTTTTCGGAAACTACCAAACTGACAAGGTAGCGGAACGTTATTACGTCCATTATGGGATAATATGTTTCCTCGTAGTCGATTCCAGGGCATTGTGAGAAACCTTGCTTCACAAGACAAGGTGGGTTTTATATCTAACAACCTCATTTTTCTCATTACGCTTTCTAACAAAGACCCATTTATGGCCAACAGGCATTACACTTGAGGGTGTCAGCGTTACCTGCCTAAATACCTGTCTCTTTGCTAGTGAATCCAATTCAGCGTGGATCGCATCTTTCCACTTAGGCCAATCCGCTCTTCGTTGACATTCTTCAATAGAGTAAGGTTTGATATCATCATACTCTATAATTCCCTTTGCAATAGAATATGCAAAGGCATCATCAATTGTAATAGATACTCTAATCAACATCTCATGTACACTAGTGTAATTCATGGAGATCTCTCTATTCTATGGAATTGGTTCTGACATTGGAGCGTCCCCCAATGATGTCTCTTGGACCTAACCATAATCCAGAATATTCTCATGAGACGGATTATTTATATCGATGATTAATAGATTATTTTGTGCCAAACTTGCTTTCTTTCTTGGGGGAGAATCCATCGAACCTTTGGGCCTTCCGCGTTTCTTGGCGGAGAGCCCGACCTAAGCCACAACATCCCCACAAGGGGAGACCTTGACGCCATGCCTAGTCTTTCTTAAGGTGGCATCATGTCCTCTAATTTTAGGGACATCAATCCTTGCAGGCACGTTTGCACCAGGTATGTGTGATCTCGTCACTTTAGCGATATCAGAAAACGCATCAGCCATCGAATTTGCTACGTTCTGAAGATCAAGAATTCTCCGCACTTCAATTTCGGACTGTACAGTTCGGGGATCAAAATGAGACAAAGTGGGGACAGACCACGACAATTCCTATCGTTCCTGTTGAACATTTATGTTCTTATCTCCCCCTAACGACGGGAAGATTGTCTTATCAAAGTGACAATCCTCAAATCTAGTGGTAAAGAGATCGCCTACCAAGGGTTCTAAGTAGAGGATAATAGTTGGAGAATCATATCCAACATAAATACCTAAACATCGTTGAGGACCTATTTTGGTGTGTTGTGGCGACGCAATTGGCACATAAACTGCACACCCAAATATGCATAAGTGTGAGACATTAGGCTCATATCCAGTAACCATCTGAGACACAAAAAAGGGTTGAGTGGCAGTAGGTCTCAGACGAATAAGCACAGCTGCATAACCCCAAGCAGAAATAGGGAGATTGGTGCACATTACCAATGCTCTAGCAACCATTTGTAGTCGTTTAATGGCAGCTTCTGCCAGACCATTTTGAGTGTGAACATGAGGAACTGTATGTTCAACTTCAATCCCAATGGACATGCAATAATCATCAAAAGTTTTTTATGTAAACTCCCCAAAATTGTCAAGGCGTATTGACTTAATAGGATGATCAGGATGGTAAGCCCTTAACTTAATAATTTGTGCTAGGAGTTTAGCAAATGCAGTGTTCCTTGTGGAAAAAAGCATGACATGTGACCAACGTGTCGATGCATCAACCAACACCATAAAATATCGAAATGGTCCGCAAGGTGGTTGAATAGGTCCACAAATATCACCTTGGATTCTTAGTAAGAATAGAATATTTTCTTTAGTGTTCTTTTGCGTAGGATGGTCTCAATCCTAATTTTGCTAAAGAGCAAGTTTTGTAGAACAAAAGATGGGCTTTTGAAGCAACCAATGAGGATTTTGGTTGAGCCATGAAGTCACAATGGACTTGAGAAGTAGAGAGGGGAGCCAAATCTCCATACATGGCATCAAAGCCATGATTTTTCCTCAAGGGGATCACGGCGCCGGTGTTAGCCGGCCGCCGGCAGTGCAATGCTCTCTTTGAATCGACTTTTGATTCATACTTCTCTTCGTTCTAAAGAAAGGATGTCCGTGTGAAGTCTTTAACATACGGATTATCATATCACGATCTGGGTGTCCCAAAAGATCATGCCAAAGCCTATATGTGTTAGAATCCCATAAGTCATCTCTCATGACATGGTTGGATTCAATGATTCGAATAGTGGTTGCATACAACCACTAGAATGACACATAAATTTCTCTAATACTCGTATATGTCTGTAGTCAGTAAAGGTGATGCAAAGAAACTCTTGTCCATTCTCACAATGTGTTTCCACATGAAAACCATTGGCTCTTATATCTTTAAAGCTCAAAAAGGTTCTTCCGGCCCTAAGAGCATAGAAAGCTTCACTGACATTAATGATTGTGCCATTTGGAAACAAGAATTGAGCCGGTCCTCGACCATGAATTAATTTAGATGACCCTGCCATCGTAGTCACTGAAGATCAAGTAGGCATCATCTTAAGAAATAACTGCCTATTTCGAAGTATGGTGGCACTATCCATGAGGCATTCTAGCTTTCTAGGAAACATACTTGAATGAATAAAGTTCGAATCAAAATTGACACTTTATTTCAATGAAAGCCAATGATTATGTCAAAGTTTCTAAATCAAAAATGATAATCAAGCTTAGACAAGTAGAAGTTACTCAATCCTTTCGGTAACTCCAATTTGATTGTGACCAGGTAAAGTAAGGCGAGATCTTGGTGGAGTTATGCTCACTTGTAAAACTGTTCTCTCAATTCAAACATTTCCTAGACATCACAATTAATTGGATGAGCCTAGTGAGAAAGAGTTATAACCACTGTCTTTGTTGAT
This sequence comes from Rosa chinensis, assembly GCF_002994745.2. Taxonomy (NCBI): domain Eukaryota; kingdom Viridiplantae; phylum Streptophyta; class Magnoliopsida; order Rosales; family Rosaceae; genus Rosa; species Rosa chinensis. The sequence continues at coordinate 27,777,994 of NC_037092.1, forward strand.
AATTTCTAAAATTTGGATTTGTATTGAAAACAATGACGTTTGTATGGTCAAATTTTGATGCTCACGAACACTCTTAGTCTGTAGCCTACGAAAGCTCCTAGTCCGTAATATTTCAATGCTCACGAACGCTCTTAGTTCGTGGTTTACGAACGCTCTTAGTTCGTGGTTTACGAACGCTCTTAGTTCGTAATTTAGCATGAACTCCCCTCTAACGCTCTTAGTGCTGATAACGTGTTAAAGGAAATTGGAATGCAGAAAAATTGTAGAGAGGATTGGGAGAATAGTTGTGTGTATTCATTGATAATAGGAGCCCTATATATAGGGATTACAAAGTACATAATCTTGGAGTACAAATTCTAATTTGGAGTAGGAAATCTCTCCTATTACAACTACAGAACTAATCCTAGTTTGACAAGGCACACTAAAGTCAACATTCTTCAACATAAAGGAGAAGTTGCATGGGGCAGTTCTGGCCCTCTCTCAGTTGGCAATAGGTTTTACCATTAGCAGTGTTATTCAATGGAAGATCCAAATGCAATTCAAATCACTGCATACTCTTTCGCTCCTGTAGCTCTTCTGTGATGAGCTTGGCTACAAGGACAACAATGTCCACACTATCTGTTACACAATAACCTGTAGAAAAAACACAAACTGATGGTTGCAATTTTCTTTGCATTGAATTGTGATTGAACCTTTACATGAATGAGTAAATATATAGACAAAGAAAAGAGAAAGAAGACTAAGAGGATTCACACTACTTGAATCCTACCTAAATTGATTGCAGTAGAAGAAAGTCAATAAGAAAGGACATCATGCTTTAGACTTGCTTCACCATGCTTTAAACTTGATTGAATGAGAAAGGACTATTTGTACCATCATACCATGCTGCAGCACCACCACCATGCTTGTTTTGCAATAATAAAGGATTCACCACATGCACAAACGTAAATTGCAAGTTAACTATATCTTGACCGTATCACTAAATCTTCAATATAACCATCAAAGTTCTAGGTGATGCTAAGTTCAGAGATGAGGTTTCTAGTTGGAATACAACTTCAATGTCAAATATTGTTTTTCACTCTGAAAACCAGTACGGTCAAGCACTCCATTTCTAGTCCAATTTAATTTTTGTGGTTCTATCATAGACTGCAGAGCAAATTTGGGAGTTTTCTAGATATCTGCGTCTGCTGTTACTTTCTTTCATAGTTCGAGGCATCCAGGCTGTTGAAACAAAAAACTGAAGCTTCAGTTTTTTTTTTCTTTTTTCTTTTTTCTTTTTTTGGCAGAAAGATGAGTGAAAGAGAGGAGTAATCTCCCTAACACTCTATTGAATTAAACAAAAAAAAAGTAAATAACAAGAAAGGGGGACCAAACCAAAACCTCTAGAAGCAAACTAACAATGAAACAAATCTAGCAAAATCGAAACTGAGGAAGACCCTTACAGTCACTATTACAATAGGACAAAATAAAAGGAGGGGGCACATCCCACCAAATCAGTTGAGTTAATCACGTACTGTAATTAGCCAAACATCTGCAACTTTATTGCCTTCACGAAAAATATGAGAAGATCGAAATGTCATATTTGAGATGCAACTTAAACAATTGAGCCAACAAACACGAAGTTGCCAGGGTACCAGCAACTTAAACTGAAGCTTCAACTTATACTTTTGTCTATTTTAACGTCTAACATGCATCAAATCAAACAAGGGCGAGCTTGGTAGAGATTTTAGAGTTTTTTCTTTTTGGATGAATTCCTATTTCAAAGTTTAGAATGACTTTTTAAGCTTAAGGTATGAAATTCCAACATGACATTTCAGATCAAGTATTACAGCTACACGCCCTACCATCTCTATGACTCTAACCGAAGTCTATTGCTAGGCACAGCATATTTTAGTTTCCGAAACTGGTTTTCTTCCCCTGGGATTATCTCCGAGGGAAATTTTCACGAACAATGTATGAAGTATGAATGATTCTACATATTGGTGTATGAATTGTGAAAACTATCATATTGGTGTATCAATTTTGCATTTCAACATCATTTTGGTACTTCAAGTTAACACTGTTAAGTTTTGCCTTTAAGTTGAAATTTTTGCAAAAAATTTTAAAATACCATGCAATCAGCTGTCAAAACATTCCCAAATAAGAACTAGCCTTCAACATGCCTCAATTTCTTATTTTGACCTAACGATCTCTTGTCTAAGTGGTTACTAACAGGGCGCAATCACTGCTGCCTTAGTATGGTACTGTTTTTAAGTTAGAAGCAGGGTACTAAAATGTATGCAAGAGCTTTAACATACATAAACAAAACTAATATCAAGGTAAAATAAATGTTTTTGTGACGATGTACTGGGCACAAACTAAAATTTATTTATTCAAACATATATACATACGAAGAACCCAGAGCCTCACTCTTGGATAAACAGCTAAAAGCTGTTTAGCTACTCATAATTTGAGATTACAAGTACTTACTTGGAGTAAAAGCACACCACTCCACACCAAATCTTACAGGAAGGAAAGGGTCAGCACACTGCTAGCACACTACTATTTTGGCTTTTTTACTTCTTGAGAGAAAATTATTCTGCTCAATTTTTCTGATGCCTTACACACTACTAGCATACTACTATTTTGGCTTTCTTACATCTTGAGATAAAATTAGTCTGCTCAATTTTTCTAATGCCTTACAAACTGACTCTAAGACTTTTTATATAGGGAGCGGAACTCAAACTGGAATTCAAAAACACATAATCTACATGGAAGCTCAATAGTAATTCTGCTTTTGAGTGCTCCAGATGATTGAGGTCGTATGACAAAAGCACATTCCTTCTTGATAAGGTGTTATCACCTCTTTCTTTTTGAAAAGCAAAAGATGTTCTTTGAGCAGGTCACATGTTTTCGTCAACTTTTGAATTGTGGCCTAGTATGAAAGAATTGTCATTTTCCATCATTGATGTAGTTCCATTATCTTCTACATTTGCATCTTCATACATTTTGTAGTGATTGTCACTTTCAATATTCTCGATCCACTTAAAACAAGCTAAAGTGGAATCGGTGTTATCGGTTTCCTTTTTCTTGATAGATAGAAAAAGATTACTGCTAACAGCCTCAGGATGACCACCGTTATTATTAGTTTCTCCCATGCTGCCAGGAATTTATTTTCAGTATCTTCTTCGATGATCTTTTTGGTATATTCTAAGGACATAGTTTTCATCCAAGTAATGCTAGAATTTGGTTGACCATAATATCCTTCGCATGCAGGCTGCAAATAACGTCCTTAAATAATCCTCACATAATGATATGGAGATATATAATCAACTTCTCCGTTTTTCTTTAATTTGAATCCACTCTAGCAGAGTAGATTTGCATTTCAGTCCGGTTAGAATCAAAATTTTGTACTATTATTTCGACTTCGATCGACTTTAAGTCTATCATAATGACTTACTTCCACTTCGTGGTCTTTTAATAAAAAAAAATATAAAAAAAATAACTCCTAAATTATAGAATGATTTTCACTTTCGTAGTCAAGTATTGATTCATCTTTATTACCGTTAAAATTTTGATACTCTATCCATAACAACGTTAAATACTAATGACATGGCAAGATATTTATAAAGTCAAAATATTATAGGTGTTTTAGGGAAACGAGAATTGAGAGATAATCGCTGTGTATTCTAATTGATAATAGGGGCCTCTTTATATAGAGGATTACAATGCATAGAATCTCAATCATACAAGGAAAGTAATTCTACATTGAATAGGATTCTAGATCCTTCTAATTAAATCTTATTACCACTAGGTCAAGTAACCTAAAGTTTGGGCTAAACACAAATTAGGTTTTCCTTGAACACTCCCCCTTGTGTTGCCCAAACGCGGTGCTTCTCTCGTTGCCTCGTTAAAAACCTTGCCGAGTAACAAAAACCCAGTGGGACAAAAATAACCTCGGTCGAAGGGGAAAAAGAGCACAACACACCCTTCACGATTCGAGACGAACATGTAGACATCTCCCCCTGATGTCTGCGCCTCCCCCTGATGACTACGATCATGGGAGTTCAGATAATTTCCGCAAGCCAATTCTTGCCACATGTTTCTCGAACGTGGATTTGGGCAATAACTTAGTAGACAAGTCTGCCGCATTGTCCTCAGATCGAACCTGGTTCACTTTGATCTTGAGGAACTTATGTTGTTGCTGATTATGCTTGGTGTTATCGCTTTTGATGTAGCCTTGCCTCATTTGTTCAAAACAAGTAGCATTATCCTAAACGCTCGTAGGCTCATCTGTGGTAGACTTCAAACCACAATTGTTCGAACATGCGTAATTATGAATCCAATCCATATCCATTCACAAACCACTTCATGAAGAGCAATGATCTCTGCATTGTTCGAAGATAGAGCGACGGTCTATTCTGTAGACCTCCAAGATATCATGGTCTTTTCCCATGGTGAACACATAACCAGTTTGGGAGTGACCTTTGTGTGGGTCGGAGAGATACCCAATATCAGCAAAACCTTCCAAAACACATGTCGTTTTGGGATGGGGATAGTGGACGCAGGCCAGTGTTGGCGGCGTACCTGGTGTGTGATAGGTCTGAATCCATCATCTCTTTGTAAGGATAGAACAAGCCCATATCACTCATACATCTCAAGTATCGAAAGATATCTTTTACACCAATCCAATGGCGTCGCGTTGGCGCAGAGCTATATCTAGCTAACAAGTTCACAACATATGAGATGTCCGGTTTTGTGCATTGGGATAAGTACAATAATGCGCCTACTGTACTAAGTAAGACACTTCTTCCTCTAGCACATCTTCGTCATCATCCTTTCGACGAAGAGGATCCTTTTCAGGATCAAGACTACGGACGATCATGGGGGTGCTTGAAGGCTTGACCTTGTCAAAATGCCTAAGCATCTATCGACACGATGCTCAAGTTCTAAACCGAGACATAATCGTGTTCTCCCAAAATCCTTCATCTCAAACTACGGATTTCAAGTGTTCAGCGGTTTCCCTTAACTCTTTAAAGGCTTCTAATGGAGATCATGTCCAACATGAACCGCGATAGAATCAGAAACTTGTCATAGAAACGCGTGGGCATATCCCTTCCCAATCAAGTAGTCACTTTAGTGAGCGTTTCAACCTTATTGTAAACGCGCTCCGTGGTCTAGAACCTCTTGACTCGGGTAAATGAAGTTCGCCATGAACCTTCATGTATATTCCGTATCTAGATCCCTATAGAGATACGTAGTGACCACATTTGTAAGCTGCATGTTCAGTTATTCGGAAACTACCAAACTGAAAAGGTAGTGGAGTGCAATTACATCCATTACGAGAGAATATGTCTCATCGTAGTCGATTCCAGGGCGTTTTGTGAGAAGCTTTGCGCCATAAGGCGAGATTACCATCTCTTTTTCTCACTACGCTTTCTAACAAAGACCCATTAGTCAATAGGTTCTATGTTCGGAGGTGTTGGCATCTCTAGCTCAAAAACCTTCCTCTTCGTTAGAGAATCCATCTTAACCTGGATCGCATCTTTCCATTTAGGCCAAAACTTTCTACGTTGGCATTCATTCATCAACGGAGCGTGGTTCGATATCATCTAACTCAACAAACTCATGCGCAACGAAATGCGCAACTACATCATCAATTGTGATGGAGTTTTTATCCCACGTCTCATGTACACTAGTGTAAGTTTCATAGAGCTCTATATTCTCAGGAATAGGTTCTGATGTTGAGGCGTCCCCCAACGGTAACCATAACCCGGAAGATACTCATGAGACGGATTTTGAGTCTTGATGATCAAAGGATTGGAATGTGCCAAAGTATCCTTCGAACCCACGGGCCTCCCACGCATCCTAGCTGGGGCCATGGCCTGTAACGCCATAGTGCCACTCTCTTTGGCATTGGCGCCATGCCTACCTTCGTGTAGGGTGGCGCTACGTCCTCTCGTAGGGACGTCCTTCCTTGCAAGAATGTTTGCAGCATATTTGTGTGATCTCGTCTCTTTAATAGGGATCAAGATGAGACATAGTGGGGACAGACCACGACAAATCCTGTTGTTCCTATTGAACATCTGTGTTCTTATCTCCCCCTAACGACGGGAAGACTGTCTCATCAAAGTGACAACCCGCAAATCTAGCGGTAATGAGATCGCCTTGCAAGGGCATTAAGTGGCGGACGATTGTTGGAGTCTCAAATCCAACGTAGTTGCCTATTCGTCTGTAAAGACCCATCATAGAGCGCTGTGGCGGCGCAATTGGCACATAAATGGGTCACTCAAATGTGCGTAAGTACAAAAGACGTGTACCCAATCACTAGCTGTAACGCATAGGTACATTGAGTGGTGGTAGGTCGTAGACGAATTAGCATAGCTGCATGTGATATTGCATCACCCCAAACAGATGTAAGAAGATTGGTGCGCATTACCAATGTTCGGACTACCATCGTAGTCGTTTCCGCGAGACCAATTGGGTGTGTACATGGAAATGTGATGTCCAACATCAAACCCATTGCAATATCCATCGAAAGTCTTTCGATGTAAACTCTCTAGCATAGTCAAATCCAATTGACTAAATAGGATGATCTGGGGAGTGAGCCCTTTGTCATATGATATGTGCTAGGAGTGTAGCATAAGCAGCATTTATAGGTGGACAATAGCACAACACGTGACCGGCGTGTTTGCGTGTCAACCAACATCATAAAATATTTAAGCGTCCGCAAGTTGGTTGAATTAATCCACAAAATCCCTACGGATTCTTTGTAAGAACAGAATGAGTATTGTTATATCCTTTGCATAGGACGGTCTCAGTCCTAGTTTCCCTAAGGAACTGGATTTGTAAAACGAGCGAGAGGCCTTAGAAGCAACCATTAAGTATTTTGGTTAGGCCTGAGCGTTTGAAACGCTATGTGAAGTAAGTTGGTGATTGCAACATCACCTGGGGCACCATCACCATGATGGACGCTATCCATGGCGTGATGGATATGGACTATGCCAGCCCTAGGCTGATGGTGGAAGGAGGCGGTGCCCTACGCAACAGCGTCGGTCACACTTAGTCTAGGAATCAACTTTTGATTCATGCTTCATTTCGCTCGAAAGAAATGATGTCCATGTGAAGTCTTTTGTAGACGGATCATCATATCATGACTAGGATGATCTATCTTGTCGTGACAAAGCCAATATGTGTCTAAATCCAAGAGATCTTCTCTCATAACTTTATTGGATTAATAGCTCGAATAGTGACATAGAATCCACTATAGAGACACATAAACTTCTCTAAGATGCGTCTGTGTTCGTAATCATTAGAGGTAATGCAAAGGAACTCATTTCCGTTCTCTACATGCATGTTCGCATGGAATTCGTTGGCTATTCATAGGGTACGATTTACCCTAAGAGCGTAGAGAGTTTCTGTGACAGCAGTAATCAAGGTGCCATTTGGCAAGTGGAACTTGGGCTATTCCATGTCCTTGAATTAATATTGATGGCACAGCCATCGTAGTCACAAAGTAACATGCTCAGAATCAAAATTGAGTCATAATGAAAAGAACTCGAAATTTTATTCATAAGACAACGGAGTACGTCATTGTTTCTTTGATCAAAGAAAATCTAATCCAATAAAAAGTAATATGGCAATCGCCTACATCTCTTGGCAAAATAAAGACTTAAACAGAATTGGCGATCTATTGATCCCAGCCAGATTTATAGTCTTCAACCCTTCACTCTAGATCATCTTCTTGATCTTCTTGTTCCACATAGTGAGCTTCTCTTGCTTCACAATATGCTTTGTAGGTGGTGACAAGTTCTTCACGAGCTCTATAAATGTGTGTCCAATGATTAGACACTCTACATCGAGAACATACATCTCTTTGCTCAAACTCCATTGATTGAGGCGCTTTGAAAGCGTCATTTAGATGGCTCTTAGTGTTGGTGGCACCACCAACATGGCCAGAGGCGCTGCCTCCCTCTCTCTTTCCACGTTTACCTCTTCAGTTCCGTGTTCGCCTATTTTGGCGGTTACCTTCCTAAGTAGAGCTATTATATGGATCAGAATGTCCAGAAGTATACCTAAAATTAGGGTTTCGCTCTTAGCGCCCTCTCTTAGAGGTGCGACTATAATTGGATTCCAGAATATGCTCTGTTTCCACGGATCTCAAATTATAGTTCTTCACAAGGATATTGTCATGCTTTTCAGCGACATTCATAGCTCCAATGAGCTCATGAAACCTTGTGATCCGTCTTGCATTAACATCGATTCGATAGTTCTTAGCAACCATCAATACAGAGACGGGGAAGGTAGAGAGAGTCTTCTCAATCAACATCGCATCTGTGATCTCTTTACCACAGAATTCCATTAAGGATTTAATGCGAAGTGCTTCCGAGTTATAGTCAAGAACTGACTTGAAATCACAGAAGCGGAGGCTATGCCATCTCACTTCTAGGTCAGGAAGCAAGGAGTCACGGACGTTGCCAAATCTTTCTTCGAGTGAGATCCACAGCCTTCTGGGGTCTTCTTCATTCATACACTCGTACTGGAGTGAATCATCCATATGACGAGTCATTAGGATGATGGCTTTCGCCTTATTTGCCTCTAAGGCTGCTCTATTTGCTTCCAAAGCTTAAGCTTGCTTAACAGTTATCACGTCCTGGCTAGGCTCGAGAATCATATCCAGGATTCCATCAGCCTTGAGATGCTGGCAGATATCACGAACCCACCTGTGATATCCAGAGCCAGTTGTTCCCAATGGAGCAAAGTCCAATTTGTTCAGGTTACTCATCCTGAAAGAGAACAAGAAATTAGGGTTAGTTTCGGAGCGAAATAGGCTACCACGAAAACATATGAGATTTCTAAGCGTAATCGCTTCCAAGAAATTAGGAATTTCCGAGCGTAGTCGCTTCCAAGAAATTAGATTCCAAGAGATATTGGATTAGATCGAAACAATGATGTAAGTGGTCGATCATAAATTCTCTACAAACTTTAAGTTTGGAGATCTCAACAAGCTCTAAGCTTGGAGTGAGCACGAACCCCCACAGTTCGGCTTAATTTGGTCTCCCCTATAATGAAGAAAGGGGGTAGAAGAAGGGAGGTTGCAAGTCCCCGAGAAAAAGAAGCGAAAAAGAATATAAAAAAACTTCAAAAATGGGAACTTTTAGTAAACCATACCTCTTAGGATTGCAGAGCGTATTCGATCCTTATTGTAGGATTGCAGACGAGCTTCAGTCCTAGGCGAATCAAACTTGTTGAAATTCGGAGCAAATTCGCTTCTGAACAGCTCCCACTCCGATTGATGTACAGGTCTCAAAACGACTCCAATAGGGCTTAAATTTGGAGGTTAGATAGAAGAGACAGAGTTGAACAACTTTGATGAAGGAAGAATTTTGATCTGAGGTTCTGAACTAGGGGTTTCGGGGCTTGAAAACTGACTGATATGCACAGGAACGAGCATGCTGAACAGCTCCCACCTTGAATCGTGTACATGTATCAAAAAGACTCCAATAGGGCTGAAATTTGGAGATCAGATAGAAGAGACATAGATGAACAACTTTGATGAAGAAAGTATTTTCATCAGAGGTTCCGAACAAGACGTTTCGGCGCGTGAAAGCAGACTGATCTGCACAGAAACCAGCGTGCTGCTGTGTTGCAGGGGGCAGCAGGCGTGCGGCAATGCTGCAGGGGCAGTAGGCGGCACACGGGTGCGCAAGGGCTGCAGGGGCAGCATAGGGCATAGCTAACAAGGGCTAGGAGCTTGCGGCAGTTTTGGTGAGAAGAGTTTTCGGGTTTTTTTGTTTTTTAGGGCTAGGGTTAGGGCTCGTGCTGATAACGTGTTTTAGGGAAACGAGAATTGAGAGATAATCGCTGTGTATTCTCATTGATAATAGGGGCCTCTTTATATAGAGGATTACAATGCATAAAATCTCAATCATACAAGGAAAGTAATTCTACATTGAATAGGATCCTTCTAATTAAATCCTATTACCACTAGGTCGATCAAGTAACCTAGAGTTTGGGCTAAACACAAATTAGGTTTTCCTTGAACAATAGGCTATTTAAAGTCTGACGGTAATATTGCAAATATCTACTATGAACAGTAATCATGTTTGGACTTTGGAGTAATGTGTTAATGACCTTATCAACAATTTTTATTTTCTACTAAATTTTAAACTAGATTGTAGGGTTTCCAAAGAGTTTCGGTGGAAAACTTCCAGCAATATCTTGCTCCCCAAGAAAACACACTTGCTCTCCAAGTTTCTCTTTTCTGGCGTACTCACTTTCCCAAATCATATACCTATTGAATTCAACTGTCTATAAATAAGCCACACATGTACGTTCAATCTTGAATGGTGTATCATTCTCTCTATCGGTTGGCCAAAACAAAATAGTTGGCCAAAACAAAATAGTTGGCCAAAAGAAAGCTTAAGCTGTACGTCGGAGTGACGCATTCCGGTGTCAGCCACAGCTCTCCGACAGCGCTTTCTCTTATTCCTTGGGGTTCCGGCGGGCATATCTCGCTTTCTTTTAACCCTATATATTCCACAATCAACACAAAACCACCAACAAAATATTTGTATATCGACTTTGATCAGTTGATGATGCTTCGCAAAAGAGCAACTACTCAAACATATTCAAGACCGCACCTTTCAAAGAAATCAAGGAAAGAAGAAGAAGACATGATCACCGAATTACCAGAAGACGTTCGCCGCCACATTCTCTCGTTCTTGTCAACTAAACACGCCGTGTCCACTACCATCCTTTCAAGAAGTTGGAAAAACCTATGGACCTTGGCTTCAACCAAAAACCTAGAGCTTGACGACAGCCTACTCCTCCATCCCGAAAGTAATTCCGAAACCATTCACCACCTTCCTTCTTTATTCTCTAATTTCGTGAACCATGTTCTCGGCCTCATCAGTGTGCCATGTATTCAAACACTCAAACTCTGTTGCTCCTACCCTTATGACCCAGATCACATAAATTGTTGGTTACATACGGCATGCAAATACAATGTCAGTGAGGTTAATATCAGAGTATACAGTCAAAACCCTATCAAATTGCCTTCGAATTTGTATGGTAGTACTTGGCTGGTGGTACTGAAATTAAACGCGAATGTAAGTCTCGACTTTCGGGACTCCATCTCTTTTCCAAGACTCAAGGTGCTTTGGATAAAGGTTTATGACGCAAACGATGTTAACTTGACGCAGAAGCTTTTCAGAGATCACATCTGCCCTATTCTTGAAGAGTTGTTCATAGAGGGTGAAATATTAGATGAGAATAGAAGAGTGGTTTTGTTGGTGATATTGAGTTCACTTAAGAGGTTGAAAATTGAATACCGTTTGGCACATAGTTTTCAGGGTGGTATTGAGTACAATTTTGTGTTGCATTGCCCTAACCTTGAGTGCCTTGATCTCCGTGATGACTTCTTGGCCAAGTATAGTGCTAGGGATTTGAAAGTTCTTGACTATGCAAAGATTAGTATTGGATACCCCTGTGCAGATTATGCAGCATTTGATCTTTATGGCGATGTAAATCCCTCTAATCGTGCGTTTGAGGTCCTCGAAGAACTCTCGAATGTCAAGTCTCTATCATTATCTGGTGGTACTACAAAGGTATGCAGTTCTCCATTCTCTCAGCTAGGTTTTTATAGTACTACTTAGTATGGTATTTAGTCATGGTTAAACTAATTTGGAATTTATCTCATGGCAGGCTCTCAGTTGTTCATATGAGACTGCACAACATACCGGTTTAGATGATGACGATGAAAATGCATTACTCATCCGCTTGAGAAATTTTGAGCTGTATTTTAGATTTTTGACCTTTTTGGAGCTGGGTTTCCGTACCTGTGAGAGCTGGAGTTTATTGCCCTTATTACTGCATAGCTCGCCTAATGTGGAGTACCTTATCTTAAAGAAGGTGAGTCGACCCTGAATGAACCAACTTTTCCTGTTTCAATTGCATGTATGAACCTGTTTTCATGCATGGTGTTTCTGAATGATCCAATTATTGACCCTCTTTTCTTTTCTTTATTGTGACAGGAATTGGATTTAACTAGTTGTCGTTACAAAACAGTATTCTTCTGGAGACCGGAAGAACCTGTTCCGGAATGCATGTCTCTTCATCTCAGAGAAATCGAGATCAGGGGATTTCAGGGGGAATCGCAGGAGTTGGCAATTGTAGAGTTTTTTTTGGGGCATGCAGAAGTGTTGCAAAAGATGACTATTCATGTCCAAGAAGCATCACCAAATATGATGTTTTCCGAGCATGTATTACAAATCCCCACAGTTGCAGAAGCATGTGAAGTGGAGATAATATCAACAAAAAGTTGCATACAATGAAATTTTTTCATAGACCAAATCACGTTTACTGATTGAAAAAAATTTATGAAATCAAGAGTTTTTGTCCACTGATGTGTTTCTACCTTTTCTTTTCTTCATATTTCTAAAATTTCAGCTGCCATTTATTTGTGAGAACCTCCAGTAACAGCAAGTGAATTTTCAAAATGTCGGTTTGTTTGAAACGACTGACATGTTCCCTCTGATTAAGAATCAGCATATAATAATGAACATTAAAGATACAGCCTCAATAATGTTGGTGTATCTTGTAAGCACAACAGAGTGACTTGACCTTCATAACAAATGGCCAAATGGGTAAGAAAGCAGTAAATAATACAATAGAATACATAATTTCCTATGTATCTGCAAAAATGGTTGAGCTAAAAAGTAAGATAATTAGACACATACAGAGGGGTTTCTATGAACTCTTTTGCTAGTAGAAACATGATGGGATTAAACTCCTTAAATTACTCCTTAAAGCCATTGTCATATAGCAGGATCACTCTGCATCAGGGTCCAACCTTCTCTGGATTGCAGCAGCAGCCTGAAATGAAAAAAGGTGACAAAACATAAAAATCAACAACACGATTAAGTATTACACCAAGTCAGCAAAAGTTAGTAATCCCTACCTCAAAGTTTCCGATCTTGTACTGGTAAGCCATCTCTTCCCGGAGTTGAGCTTGCTCTTTCATTGCTTGTGCCTGGCAATTCAAATGGAAATGAAGAGGGAGGAAGTTTATTTACTATGAAATGTACAATAAACAAAGTAAAGCTATGACAACAATAATGAAGCAAAAACTGACCAGTCCACTCTGCATAGAGCGCTTCAGGGCTTCTACTTCTTCTTCCTTTTGTTTTTCACGGACTCGCATCATTTCTTGCCTGAAAGACATTAAGATGTTATTGGCTAAATCTCTTCCAGGCCAAACGACTATTTTCTAATAAATTGCTAAACCCAACAGTGTTATCATTGCAATATATTTGGATTAAAAAATCCAAACCCACATTGTCCTATTCATATCCCGCAACGAAAAGAAGTTGCCTAGACCTTTTGTTTTCTCGGAGCATGAAACTGCCAAAATAAAATGCAAAGAATATTCCAACACAAGTGCATTGACCAATAAGTAAACTGTGTCATGCAATTGGCCAAATAACAAACTACAATGGTTCTTTTTATGTCTTCTTTCAAGGGTGGCTTTTGAAGAACTTTTTTATGCAAGAATATTTCTAAAGAATTATCTCTGTGAGTTCAATTGTTCTGATATAAGATACATAATGAAGTTACTAGACTAGGTCTAAATGCCGGAACACGAGTAATTGAAACATTAGCTATATTAAAGAAAATAAATTACTCTATTTATGAATTGAAACAAAATATTGCCGTAACTAGTCCTTCAAATGAAAGATGCCCTATAATATTCAAATTCACCAAAATTCAAGTTGAAGAGGTAGCTTGACCAAAAATAATTAACATAAAAGAGTTAGCAATGAAGCGTACCGTCGCACTTCCTCATCATTGAATACAGTACGCTCTGTTTCCACAACCTTTTTAATACCTTTTTTCATTTCCTTTTCCATTTTATGCCTGTAATAAGCATCAAGGCTATAATACCTGCAATCACAAAAGTTAAGCAATTACTTGTCATTCCATGGTGCTACATGGTATTGTTTCAAAGTTTTGTTAGTGTGCTGCACTTCCACAAGTTTCTAGTGAGGAGAGTGCAAATTCAAAGGAAGAACGTACAAACACTAAAATAATTTTCAATGAAAACACCAAGAGTCTAAGATATAAACCAACTGAGAGCATGTTCAACCCTAAAATAAATTAAGTTCTTAATTTTGCACATTACCTTCCTTTATTTCCTTCCCCAAATAACAAGCTCGAATGTGTGTGTGTGTGTGTGTGATTAAAACAAGTAAAAGAACTTGTTTACTGTCCCTATACTGTTTGATTAACTTTGCTTCAGTCCTATATGTCATTAGTCATTACGTACCCTTATCCTTGACGAGAAAGATCAATCGAAAACACTTCATTCAATTAGTATACACTGCAAAGATGATTTATAACTTGAAATATCCCTATACTGTCCCTATAAGGGGAGTGAAATCCACACTCCCCATTTTGCAATCCATACTCCATGTTTCCTTTTTTAGTTTGTTTTGTCCTTTTGTAATGTGGATTGTAAACATGTGTTGTTAGGATACTAAAAAAGGAAACATGGAGTGTGGATTGTAAAATGGAGAGTGTGGATTTCACTCCCCATATATATATACTATGACACATATATATGTAATATCTATATATCCCAGATATTTGACTTGTTATTTGCAAAATTATGAGTCAGGACTCAACCACATATTCAAACATGATTCTGCAGGATTATTATAGATCCTATTTCACAGTCAACAACAACCATGCTAGTGTATAGTTCTGCATAACAAGTAAATGCCTGGTCACACATAGTTAAGAAAACAACCCTCAAACAGATTTAGACATCCAATTTGAAGTTCTTTTTGTTTTCTTTTTTATATTATTGTGAATAGAAATCCTTACACTCAAAATAGACCGATGACAAATCCAAATTCATATGAAGGATATTCAACTTAAATTAGATAGCTCATACATTTCATGCTCCTCTAAACGCTTGGAGAAAAGTAAGAAAACTAAAACCCCAAGTTCAGATTAAGCTGTTTGTATAAAATTAGGCTATTTATATAAATTTAATCAGACTAATATAGGTGTCTACTCTCTACTGAAAGGTTTAAGCTACATAATTTACAAGAAACAAAATTTTAACCTAACTCCCTACTAAAAGGAGAGCACAACTCTGACATCATTAGGGCAAGAAAAAAAACTGTACGACTTTTTCATATCTAGACAATCTAAAACTTAGTGTATAAACTAATAGAATAGAACCTTACTTTTTGGAAGGGAATGTAGCTGTGTTGTGATCTTCCATGAACCTATAAAAAGGGAATTCTCAGCTTGCATTGTAAAACTCAAAATGCAAGAAAGGTAACAAATTTCAGTCACCTTATTACATAGACAATTCACACGCAAACACTTACTAAAAGAGAGGTCAAAATGATAAGAAGAAATACATGCATTCCACGCACAAACACTTACTGTTTGAACATCTGCTTCTCTTCCCAATTTGCCAGATGCTCCAGGTTCACCTAAACAACCATGAAACAACTATCCTTAGAGTTCTATTACCAACAAGTAACTGATAAATGCATTACAATAATCATAATCATTATTGTCAAAGAACAATGTCATTACGGTTTCATGGGTTGGCAAAAACAAAGTAGTTGGCATTGAATTACCTGTTTTACTTCTGCCAACCATGCAGTAAACTCCGGTCGTTTGTTCCTATATGACAGTAAACATCAAAAGGGCAAAGTTTAATCAACTAATCCCTCATCGAAAATTCATTTTTTACTCATATACACTCTGCAACACACTAAAACTACCCAAAACAATTTACAGAAAGTAAATTAGCTTCGGTTAAACTAGAAATCAGATAGCAGTAAAAACAGAATCTCTAAACCCTAAAACAAATCACAATATGAACTTACCACATATCAGTCTCTCTGATAATCCCATACTTCCCCCAAGAATCTGTGACCGCTCCTTTCTTACCTTTCTCCTTCTTCTCCTTCCTCCTCTTCTTCCTCCTCTCCTTCTTCTTCTTCTCCTCTTCTCTCTCTCTCCTCCTCCTCTTCTTCTCCTTCTCTCTCCTCCTCCTCTCCTCTTTCTCTCTCCTCCTCTTCCTCTCCCTCCTCTTCCGCCGCCGCTCACTCTCGCTATCACTACCGCCCTCGCTCACCGACTCCGAACCCGAATCCGACCCGCTCTCCTCGGACTCTTCCGACTCCGAATCCGAATCGTCGTCGCTGCTACTGTACCGCCGCCGCGACTTCCTCTTCCTCCCCCTCCGCGCGGGCTTCTCCTCATCGCTCGATTCGGAGACTTCCCGCGCTTTTCTTCTCGATTTACTGCGCCTGGTTTCCTCTCCGGAGTCGCTGGAATCGGAAAGCTCTGTGGATTTGCCGGATTTTCTTTCGCTTCCGTCGTCTTTGTCTGAGGTTTTGCTTGCTTTCTCCAGAACGGCGCCGTTTCGATCTTTTCCCATTTTGCTAATTCAGGGAGAGACGGGGAGGTGGGAGGAGTTCGTTCCTGTGTTTCTCAAGAGTGAGCTTTGCACTAGTATTGATATGGACCGCAGCGAATGAATCATAGGCTATGCAACATAACATAACCCAATTCTTGGCCCAAATAACTCATACCCCTTTCATATTTTTTATTTTGTTTGTGACAAAAAATTTTGTTAAGGGTGGTTTTAGTTAAACAAATTTGGAGGTTCAAAATTTCATTATATAATCTACTTGCCTAGTCAGCTGTGAATTTAGGGATGAGCAAACGGGGGCGCTGGGTCGTGTACCGGCGAGGTCTCCGTATTTGTCACGCAGGTGTTAGGGTGAATTTCGTTACACCCCGTACTTAATTTAACCTGCTATCAGCTTACTGCTAGTAAATGACGATTTTTACTTCCTCGATCTCTGTTTTACCATTTAGGGGACCACCAAAAGTTGACTTTTTCTTTAACCTGATAATTTAAAAATATTTCTTATGAAAGTTGTAGAGTATGTTAAACCGAGTTCGTAGACACGTGCATCACCAAAATAGTAGTTTGTATGGAAAAGCTACAACCTAAAAACCTGAGTTACTATTTCAGACCTTAGTATATAGATATTTCGGGAAAGCCATTTCCAGTTCACATTTGACCCTAAACGCGACCCTATTTCAGTTTTGACCAAACTCAGGATCCAATGAGATCTCCACTGTCAGACCCTCTCTAAGCACACTGCCGGTGGCAATCAAACCCACTCTTTCTCCTCTTTCAATCCACGAAGGTATTACGAGCTGTAGGGACTTGAAAGAATAGAAGAGAAATCCTCCTCCAGAATATATATATAACCAGTTGACAATACCCTTTAATGCTTCATCTAGTCAACAGTACCCTCCAGATGGCAGGAGATGGTTAGTCGACAGTACCCTCTAGTCATTGTCTCCTAGTATTTCGGTTCGCAGTACCTCCGATAGGTCATCTGGTCGGCAGTAATCTCCAAATGGCATGAGATGACTAGTCAGCAATACCCTCTAGTTATCGCATATTTTATGTGGCGATTTGAAATGATTTTTCTTTAGATACTCATATCTGATTTCATGATGATTTACACTTAGCGATGTGATTTAAAAGTATTTTTTTTGAATTTGTATTGCGTGCTCGGATTTTTAGAGACTAAATTAGGAAAGCATTCAAGTTTGCCTTATTTTCTTTAATTACTCATTTACAATCACTCTAACAGTTTTTAATGTTTTTCCCTGAGATTTTTGGTTTTTCATTCGCCCAGTCTACAGATTTGCCAACCTCTTGCCTGAAGGAGTTGAGGCTTAGGATCTATACAATGGCGGAGCCACATTGGGGTATGCTGGGTCCCATGCCCCAGTAATTTTTATATATTCTTAGTTTGCTTATCAAGCAGTTTGAGCAGTGTAGCGTGGTGGATGCTTGGAAATTGCTTGGTTGTAACTTCATGGATTCGAGGCTTCCAAACCATCCCACTTTGTGGGGTAAAGTGGGGTTTTAGGGTTTTTTTTTTTTTGGTCTAGATGTTTATGTTTATACATAATATATTATGTTTTGGACATTAACACTATTTTTGTTTTGCTTTTGAATTATTTTTCAAAATCTTTAATGTAGTTGTCGACAATTTACTTAAGAAATTTACAAGATATCATTTTTGGTGTTTTTCCTGTCCTCTTATGAAGTTTTGATATTTTGTGAATACATTTTTTTTTTCTTTCTAAAAGTTTTGATATTTTGTAAGTGCCCCACTTGAAATCAAATCCTGGCTCCGCCACTGGATCTATAGCTTCCATTTTGATTAGTAGGTTACTTTTTAACCTACTTATGTAATATATTGGTTTAAATTCTTAGATTGCTCTGATCACCAAACTGTTAAATTGTGTAGCTAAGTTAAATATCTAGAATTTGAACGTTATTTATATTTTGAGAACCCTTGACCAAAATAAGGCTCTTAAAACGAAATTGAAGGCCAATCTAAAAGAGCCGTCATATTTGAAAGACTGTCAAAGGCCGGAACTCAAAAACTTTCCTCTTCAACCTCTTCTTCTTCCTCCTCCACCACACTCAAAAACTGGGTTGTAGATGCCTACATCCATGTTAATACATTAGACTAACTCTTATCCTCACTACAAGTCGCAAACTCTTTTCTTTGGCTCTCTCGGCTTCTTTCCTCAGGTTAAAAGAACATTACTCTATCTTCTCAATGTTTTTTTTTTTTTTATGCTTAGTAGGTGCTCCATTGTTGGCTTGTTTAATTTACTGTTTTTGGTCATAGGTACGGTATTTTGTCTTGAGTAGCTCCAAGCACAAAAGGACTTCTTTTGAATGCTCACTTTGTGGGTTGCTCTTGATTCTGTATGAGAATGTATTTGCTGTCTACCATGTTTTTTCAATCTGTCAATTTTCATCGGTAAGTGCTAATTCACATGACTGAAGTATAACCCACATTTTTTATGACATGGTGATAACTTCCATGCGAGTTCACTCAGGGTCAATTTTTAGCCTTGGCCATATATATAAATTGGTGTGTCTCTTGCATGATTGAAGGCCAAAAACTAGTTTGGTGTGAAACACTATAGGAAGTAATTGATGGATTAGTTAAGAATTTGCTACAATCAATCAAATTGGAGAGTACAAAGACACATGCGATTAAATTATAAATTCGGGAGCACAAGCGATTTTAACTAGGTGTAAAATTCAAGAAAATAAAATGATTTTAGCTCTACAATCATTGAGTAAAAACCCAAAAATTTTGTTGAATAGAAATTACAAGAAGTAAACGACGTACAATTGAATAAATACAGTTATTAATTGGTACGTCCCCTTAAATTTCATCATCTAGAGATTAATTAGAACGTCCTTTAAGTAATGAAAAGTAATGATTAATTTCTGATAGCATTAATCAACTAAGAGAACTGGTTCTGGGATGAAAATGTTTGTCCAAATCTCCAAGTGGAAGGAACAACGTTGTAAAACACTAGGGCTTTTCCATCAATCAAAGTGAGCTTGAAAGAAAGTTGTTGATTTCTCAGGTCGATGCTGCTTTGCCAATTCGCACCCCAATTCCTATGCATCGGTATCCATGTGCCGCTTCTCATCCTCGACACCCTTATCCACGCCCCCTTCGCGGCGCCGCTTCCGCCAACATTCGATATCATCACCATGTTAAAACTCGATTGCCCTTTCAACGTGAATCGGACTCCTCCTCTTCGTTTACAAGCCACCCTTTATTTTCATATGCATACACATTAATTAATTTCAGTATATATGATGGAATGTTTAAAGTTTGGGTAAAGCTATGGTACGTTAACATTTCTCATACATGTCATATTTTATGTAATATTTACCACTTTGAGAACTCATGTTACCACTTTGAGAGCTTAAGTGGTAATTAAAAAAAAATCATCAGTCTGGTAAATAAGGTCCTCGTTAGAGTAAAATATGTAACTAGAAAAAAGTTCTCAATAAGGTAAATAAGGTCCTCGTTAGAGTAAAATAAATTCTAATTTGAGCAATTAAGTCTTAAAAGTTGTAATTGTGGTACCTTCTCATTTGAGTAATTAAGTCATAAAAGTGATAATTATATGTATGTCATATGTTAACATATTGTAAAATTTCCCTCCTTAAAATTTAGCTAATTATTGCATGTTGTCAATAAATTAAAAAAAGCCTAACACGTTTTGGACTTGGAAAGGATCCAGAGGTGGGTTTTTTTCCTTATACAATCACGGGCTCACGGCAGAGCCGGGTAGTAATGTAGTATGGCCTTGAAATAGTTCAAACTATGTCCAAGTTCGTTAGATATAAATGAATGCAACCAAACAATATTTTAGTATGGCCTTAATTAACACATTGTACAATTTTTCAACAATATAATATATGCAAATTAGTTTTAGTGGAGACTTATTTGAAGTTTGAAAAATCCGCTCTAAAACCAATTTGCACGTATTATATATGTTCCCTTATTATTTTGTTACTAGAGGGTAATGTTAATGAAGTTACCTTCTGTAGATCACAGGAACAATGCCTTCATTTCCTTGTCGTGCAATGAGAAGAAACGCCGGCATAGACATGTCGAAGTGGTGGTGAGGGGGATTGCACCACCCTCCATTGTTGTTTGGCGGGCAGAAATTGGTGGCTGATACAGTCACGGCTCGTCGTTGAAGGCACCACTTTGGATCCAACTTATAGTTGCACATCACTTGGTAACAAGCACCACATGCCTCGCCACCTCTGAAAAGTATGCCACTAACTGCTGCTGTGTTCACTCCGAACCCCGCAAGCATTAATGTATTTCCATAACCACACGCACCTCCTGTATAATGTAATTGATAATTAACACTAATAATTTACATTTAAATATTGATGCATGACCACCATCATATCTGTGAAATATATAAAAGAGATAGCAACTCTACGTACTATAAACATGTAATTTCACTAATTTGTAATTCATATATAATGATTACCAAGAAGTGTCCTCTTAATAATATAGATAGATAAATGAACCATATACGAAAGTCATGCACTTCATAGTTTAAATGCAAAAGAAAAGATTAGTAGAGTTGCGGATCTTTTATGTACCTCATGCATCCTGCAAGAAAAATAAGTAAAACTACAAAAACGTTGGGGGTTAGAAGTTTCAGAGAACCTCTTGAATTCATAACCGAGAACTTTAATTGATATCATTTTAAATAATTACCGAACTCTAAAAGCTTAATCTAGCTAATTTGTCTCGAGGGTGAATAATGATATATGATCTCCAACTTGGAGTGCAGATTTATCTGTATCTTTTCAAAATCTACGTTGTGACTTACCAAGGGTGGCAGGGTCCTGGTTGACCCCATAGAAAGTTGCATGAGCGTTAAGCCAACCATTAGCTTGAGCGCCATTGATGCCCTCCAAAACTACACTAACAAAGAAGATAATCTGCCAAAAAAGAACACAGAAAGAACCTGCAGCTTTCATTTTCTCTTAACACACGGAATATATCAATTTCTATATTTGTTCTCAGCAGACAAACTTAAACTTGATGTATTTCTTGAAGAAGCAGCAGCTAGCTTCCATTTATAGACTGATGGATCAAATAAACACGATCGTCGTCGGTGAATTAAATAAGACGATATGTAGAAGATTGTTGAAATATACAAATCAGTACTCACAAAACGCGTTCTTTCACGTCCTATGAAGTACGGAAAGACATGTACGTTTGGGAATGACCATTTTAATTTTCAGACACTGAAGAACAAGTGCATGTGAGGAGGTATATATTAGGAAGCAGCTTCTGCGATCTGTTTTTAAAAGTCACAATGTCGGTGATTTGTTGCCCCCTGTTTCTGGCATATTACTGCTGCATACGTTGGAAATTGAAGAACTATGCACTACTAGAAATACCCCTTTACCCTTATAGAGTTATAGTTGAGCAAAACCGGAAATTAAGAAGATTCATTTTATCGCAATCGCAAACACTAAGAATGAATGCTGAAGCCAAATCTCTACAAAACGATCCTGAAGTAGTATCATAAACTCATAATCAGCTAACGTACTTTATCTCTTCATGAACAAAACGGAATTGCATTTGATATGATCGATGCAAGCAATTAGCCCATTTAACTCGAAGTTGCTAAGGTACAACTGTACAAGATGAGGAGAGTGAACGAAACTTGGAACTAGTGAGGAGCCACCCCCCAACCAAATAATCTCTAATTCCGAATTCAATAGGTTTGATGATCGTTATAACCTCTGCTGTAACAAGCTACGGCATATCTAAATTACTACAAAAAGCACTAATAGCACTATATCAATTCCTCTGTAATCCTGAGACACGCCATCCCTATATGACGGTGGCACCCTTCCACACCCTATCCAACCAAAATAAGAGGTGGATACCAATTAACTTCAATAAGCTTAGGTGCCCAACAGCGCCAAAAGCTTGACACTACAAAGTTGCATCCTGAAATAAAATTGAAATGTACGTTTTCATTTCTTATAGGATGAAAGATGAAACTGAAATTTTTCGAACAACGCAGTATATGGTGAAGAGTGTACGTTGATCTCGCTCTGTGCATATTGCATATAGTTAGCCGTATTTATTTGGTGAGTAGATACGTGGGCGCAACACAAAATCAAATGCACTGCTGGATGCTTGGTCTGACCCAACCTATTACTTCCCAGCAACAAATGGATAGACGCAGAGGAGCTTATACAAGTGGATACATAAAATATAAATACACATGGGGCAAATGGAAACTCTGTGGAGGCTGTACTCTCCTATTTTAATTTTAACCGAAGAAAAGAGCTGTCTTAGCTACATAAGTGGACAGATATCTATCTATCAATCAATTATCAATATTGAAAAGCGAAACATTCAAGCTTCACCAAAAATTAGATTGCTCAAAATACCCGTTAGTCTAAAAAATATTTATTATGAAATCATCCAAATAGTTATTTTAATAAAAGAAAAGGCAGAAAAATACATATTAAATAAATTTAAGAAGTGGGTCACAATTGAAGGGCGTTCATCAATCACGGATGCATGACATGACTGTATGAGTATGAGGCTAGTAAATAAATAAACAACAAAAATACTAAAATTGTATAAGATTCTCACTGAAAAAAAACCAAACATTTAACCAATATCTAGATTTAAATTGTACAAGTGAATCCAGTTCATGTTCCAACTTATTGGATATAAGTCATATAACCTATATAGTTGCGCAAGCAAATTCCAGACAGTATGCAAAGGATTGATGCTTCCCAATCAATCGGTGGCAAATATTTTAAAAAGATGTCTAGGAAATATGCTTTCTAGTTGAAGTGTTGAACCCACAGTTTCTTACTAACTACGAATCAGAGACTAATATATTTAGACCGAATAGTTGTGCTCTTCATTTTGCATATAAGACGATCAGTCCGTGGGCTGATCGAAGCTAAGCACGCTAGCTATAGCAGAACGCTATGCACTTGTACTAGATAATCCAGGGGAAATTTGGGGGTTACACAGTGGGAATTTACCATTAACCGTATGGAGTTACTAGCATGTTGAAAATAACAATCAAGGGAAAAACACTTCGATTAATAAGGGAAAAAAAAATGAACCAATTTAGCATTAGAAATTTTATGTACAGATGTCTCGATAATACAAGAGTCCTTCGTGCAAAATCTCTAACAGCATGTCTAATCTATAGGGACGGCCATTTCTTACAACTGTACAACAGCAAATCTACCAAAGAATATGTTCCGACTTCAGAACAAGAGAAGACACAAAATAAAGCAGCAGAAAAGAAAGATGGTGACTCTATTAAGAGATTTGTCAAGCTGAACTTCCTGTCTTCTCATCCTAGGACTGCTGGGCGGGTATGAATTCAAATAAGGATAAGTAAACAAATTTGTGTCTGAGCTGCCAAACATCCTTGCAAACACAAACTCTCCAACCATTCCTATCGTTGGATTGGATAAATGTGTCAACATCGTACTGCCAAGATAAGCTGATTCTGAATTTGTGGCATAACCTCCGTAAGAATAAGGGCTGTATTGATCATAAACTGACTCTGGATGTGTTTGTGCATGGAAATAATTTGAATGAAGTTGCTGTCTTGAAGGTGATGTAGGGCTAGTAGATGTAATCAAAGTGTCCAACCTAGGTGGTGGTCTACGTGGTACGATCAGATCCAAATTGGGTTTCTTTCCTTTTGGACCTGTACCACGGCCATAGAGGGGAACCACTGAGGATGGGGAAATGTTAGCCTTACAGACAGGACAGGTTTGCTGCAGCTGGTTTGTTTCATCAGAAGCACTCGGGACCTGAAGCCATTTGTAAATGCAAGGCCAGCAGTACAGGTGACCACAGAGTGTCACCACTGGTTCATGTGCTGAATCTAAGCATATGTTGCACTCAAAGCAGCCACTATCATTGTCCGAGACTGTACTAGGGGCTGACATTGATTTCCACTTCTTGACCGAAACATCTCCATCTGACTCAAAGTGTCCCTGAGGCTCAAAGAAGTTTTGTTCCATGGCGAGGTGTTCTGTTATAAAATAAAGTAACAACATTAGTAAGCCAATGCACACAAGAAGAGCAGAACAATTAATACCTACTCAAGTGAATCAAGTTCAAATACCAAGCGCAAAAGTATTCAACAGTTGTATCTAGATAAATTCACCTCCCCAAGAAAAGAAATATATATCATACTCAAAATGCCAGCAACTGACAACTTTCCCCAACCAAATTTCTAAACAAACACAAAGCATCTAGAAAAGCAGAAATGAATAAAACAAAGGAACAATCATATAAATTAGTGCATGGTTGTTTAACTTTAAAGTAACAAAATCACAAGAGGATAAAGAAGCATCAATTGGCACTGGCTCCATGATATTAAATTGGAGGAAATAATAATTATCACAGATAAGAATAATAATTATAAGGGACCCTACCTATCTTAGTACCAAACAATTGAAAAAAAAAAAAAAAAGACTAAAATTCCACCAGCATAATCATGGTTGTACCCTCAATTTCACTTTTATGTTTATACCACAGACCTCTATAATCTAAGGCCATACTCCCTTGCACCAAATTCTCAGTAATTTTTTTCTGTATCTCAAATAACAGATCGTGTAATAAGACCAAGACTATGTTTCTTCACACGGTCTAGGGATGAAGAGAGGTGCTGTTGCAATCTTAACAGTACTCAATCCTTTTGAGACAAGAACTTGTTCACCAGTACAAAAGATAAAAGGGGTCACTGCACTAGGTGAATTGTAGGAAATGCGACTTCAAGCACATCAACAATTTAACACAATTTTAACCTAGACAACCATTCTATCTTGCATCTGACTTCTGAGGGTTAGATGACCTGACTTGTTCAACTGTGAATCTTATTAAACTACTTAATACTTCTAGAAAAAGAAGGCCAAATTTCCCACTTGTTTTTCTCTGGATACAACCTAGTTAAACAAAAAAAATACTAACTTTTTTTCTACTGTCCTTAAAGAAATACAATAACTGTACAAATATTTAGGGGAAAAAGGGAAGGCTGAAAAACAATGTTGTATTCTCTCAGAAATGAAATTCTTGATCATCTACAAAATGGTTCTTGATCTGTCAGATGCATAGAAATATGAACTATACAAGACTTATTCTACTTGAGATCATAATGGTTATATTCCAAGTTTTAGCAGTTGCAGCAAGTAATATGAAGGTGGACTGGTCTCAGAAGGAAAAATCTACCTGTAACATATCCTACAAAGGCATTAAGATATAAGCCTGAAAGGGCATTTATCCTCGAAACAGGGGGCAAAAAAAACTATACATTAAGAGGAAATACATTATTCAACGGCAACTCAATTGAAAGTGAGGATGTCCATTGTTTATGAAACTGCTTAAAACCCTTCATAAACTCAATTATCTAGAGCTTACTGTTTCAGGATTGGGGTAGCTAAAGTAAGTCTAACATAAGTACATAACAACCTAAATTTCCAATTCTCCATAGCCAAACAGACTCTGCCGTCATATAAAATTCTCTCTTGTTCCTAGTTCCACAATTTCCCTTCATTATTTAATACATCTATCTTTGATAAGACACATGGCCAAAGAATTTTACATATCAGTTTCAAACAAGGGTTTCTTTCACAAAAAACTCGAAATGGGAAAACTCGCCTCCACAAGAGTCGGTTTCATTGAAAAAAAAAAAGTAAAAAGAAAAAACTCCGATCAAAACGCCAACAAAAGAAATCGACCCATCATCGATCTAATCAAGATAATCAAAATCAAAGAGAAACCCATCAAAGAAAACTCACAAATTCAAGAACTTTGGCACACAAATTCCGGAAACAGATCGAGAAAAGGTGGAAAAGGAATCAGAGAGAGAATGCTTACCGAGAAAGAGTTGAAACCGATGAAGGTAGGGAGTGTAATCGAAGGGAGATCGGAGCGAGCGAGAGCGAGAGAGAGATGTGGGTTTTTGGTTGCTTGCGTCAAAGAGAGGAGGAAGGATAATGGGTTGAGAGCGAAACAAGGAAGAGAGGGGTTTTTATAGAACAGAGGGAGTGTTGGTAATTTATAGAGGGGTATTGGCTCCCTGTTTAAATACGTAACAATCTAAGGAGTTAGGGGTTACTACACAAAGGGGAGAATATGACTGTACTTGTAACCGCGTCTCGTCATTGGTTTTTGGATGGTTCCAATTCAACGTCTTGGACCCGTCCTGTTTCAACTTTTTCTCAATTTATTCTTCTTCCCCAGTTTTATTTTTTCTGTTATGATCCTGAGTTAGTGATGGGATTGTGTGTCACGTGTGAGGAATTTGGTTGGAAGCTGAGAAAATTATATGCAGTAATTATTGTTACTAGGATAAAAGTCCATTATTTGTAGGTAAAGAGGTTTTGAATTTGACTTTTGTAATCGTCTCTACTCTTTCTACTATGATAAAAGAAAAAACACAAAATTACTAACCTCCTCAGTTGCACAATAGTTGTCAAGCTACACAGTTGTACCATCAATGAGACTCCAATGTAGCTTGTCGAATAAGCAGACGTCACAGGCTAAATGTCGCAATGTACCACGTATTGCTTCCTTGGAGAAGTGAACAGTCCTTTCCCCTTAAGTAGACACTAAAAAGACTGTTATTTATAAATCACAAATCTCCAGTAAAAATTATGGAGGGTTTCGATAATATCTGACATCATCATGGCTAATTGTTCATTTGGTTGTGAGTTGGATAACTCACGATCTTCTATTTTTATATGTAGATCTTTTATAGATGATCCAGAAAATGTACAATTTCGATCCTTAAAACCCCTTTTGGAGCAACATATCAAACAAATTGTTGCTAAACATGCATTTGAATATACTCTTTTAATTTAGGGTTGATTAGTATAGGTATAGAATTTAAGTTGATTTTGTTCACTTATTAAGGTCTAGCCTTCAAATTTTGCGTGAAGTTCTCAATTTGAGATAAATATTTAATTTCAAATTCTATATAAACCGCATGTGAAATAATAATTCGTTATGGAGCATATTAAACTCTACATGAAGATAATGTATATATAAACTAACTAAATAAGTTAATTAGTTACGAAACCCTAATGTCCCCATCAGTGGCGGATCCAGAAAAGTTTCTTAGGTAAGGCAAGATTCAAAGCAAACAAGAAAAACCCAACCTAGGTAAGGCAAGATTCATCTAGTTTTGCCCTTTTCTGCTATGTTTTAGGTAGCTTCCTTCAGCCAACATAAATAAATCAAGATAAACAAGAAAAACTCAGTCTAGGCAAGTGCCCAAGCTGGCCTATATGTGGCTCCGCCCCTGGTCCCCATGATGAATGACTAAAAGCATTTGGTCGATTCGACTCTTCTTAAATCTATTTGCACTGGTAACATGCAAAACACGAACCAGTCTATCTAGCTACAACTCTTGTAAATGTTTTACACATGTATGACATATGAGAGAGACTTCTGTACGGCACCCGCACCACGTGGCAATGCAGCAGCCCAATCAGTGCCCAAGCAGGGAGGTATTTTGAGTATTTTACATTAAAAATCAGGGACACTTTCGAAAAAGAAAAAGAAAAAAATTCTAATCGGAGGGCCGCATTGCCACGGCAGCCCGGCAAGAATTTCTCATGACATATGCATTCCCATATGTAAGAAAATTACAGTACCCAATGGGTCAAAAGAGCCAAGCAGCCAGTTATGGTGGACCCACCATCGAATCACCAAATGCCACGTACGACTTCCTAATTTTCCTTGATTAAAGGAGCCATGATGAAAGACAGAGAAGAAAACTCTGTTAGTCAGGTAAAAAAAACGACGATGGGGAACACGGTTAATGGGTTAGTGCATGTTACTACCCTTGTTTTTGACAAATCTATGCGAGGCTGACGAGGTGGCTGAGACCAACAGCAAATACCATTGACCATCGAGAAGAATGTGACTCGAAGTTTAAAGAAAACCCTATAGGGTTTGATATTTGAGGGCTCTGCTGACTAGGACCATTATCTTCTTCCCCCCAGTCTTTGTCTGCAGCATGTGGGTTTGGATCTGAGATTATGCCAACCTTGAGAAACAAGAAAAAGATACTGATGATATTTAATTATTTATACGTGGCCGTCGAAGTGTGTATAGAGCCGTTATGGTTTGCGGCGCTGTTCATGGGTCTCGGGCTGTAGTCAGTCCCAGTGTCCTATACACATTGGTTTTGAGACGTGGTTTGTGATGGCTCGAAAACAACGGGTGGTAAATCTGGAACCTTCTTGGGATTAAAAATCAAACATTTCCAGAAACAACCAACTTTTCTAAACCGTTAAGCAATGGCACCCTGATTCCAGAAGCTTTTAGCTTAAATTAAGCTTAGAGAATAGGAAATTGGATAAAACCGTCAGCAGCAAAAATAGGAATGTATGGAAAATGTTTGGGCAGGTAAATAACTTTTGGAAGCAACCGACAAATAGTATCGGTCACGGGTCACTATACCATATAATCGTACCTAATAAGTTTGTATTTTGATCACCGCTACTTTTTAGTAATAACTAGTTGCTAAGCCCCTGCAGAAATGCGGGGTAGACTTGCAACATACAAGGGCAAAATCGTTCAATCATATTTAATGAATAGTGATTTGGGGTTTACCTTTTAATATAGAGCATAATGTTCTTAGTGTTGCGGTTTGTAGTGCATCAATTGCAATTTACCATTATAAATACGAACGGTTCCGGTTTGACAGATTCGGTCCGTTCATGTAAATTGTAGTTTTGGATGCCTTAACGATCACCAAATTAGCTGAAATTTTGCAGAGGTGATATATACATTTGGACCTAAAAACTGAACGGTTAAGATGTAAAAATGTGGCCGGAAAGTGGTTGAAAACAGAAAATCCGTACCAAAATTTCGGTACGGATGTCCGCACCTGAGAAAAATCCAATATATATATATATATATATATATATATATATATATATAATAGAGAGAGAGAGAGAGAGAGAGAGTTTTTGAAGAGGACGTCCGCAACCTAGAAAAAGTGCGGACGTCCCTCATTTCTCCGCGATCAAGCTTCGACGGTTCCGAATCTGTCGAACTGGAACCGTTTGTATTCATTGTTGTAAATTGCAGTTTTGAATGCCTTAACGATCACCAATTTGGCTGAAATTTTGCAGAGATAACTTATACATTAGGACCTAAAAACTGAACGGTTAAAATGTAAATGTATGATCGGAAACTGGAGAAAAAATGAAAATCAGTACCTTTTGCTTAGGTACGGATGTCCGCACCTGAGAATGGCTATATATATATATATATATATATTTATATATATATAAATAGGTACGATCATCAATTTGGCTGAAAATTTGCAGAGATGATCTATACAGTAGTACCTAAAAACTGAACGAACGAGATGTGGATATGCGATCGAAAACTTGAACTTCACACGTTAATTTCAAAGCCGAGCTCCGCTCTGCATAGGATCTGTATATATATATATATATATATATATATGTATATAATTTTTTTCTTTTCAAATAATGGTTTGGTACTTCAGTACCTGAACTATTGTTATGTCGTACTTCTCTTCTTTCTTTTTAAAGGAAAGACCTAGTCTACTTGAATTTTAATAAGAGTAACCCATCAAAGAAAAAAAAAAAATATATATATATATATATAAATATATATATATATATATATATATATAACTCGCTTAAACCAATCGACGAACTGAATCTGTCAACCTGAACCGCACTAGTTTTAAGGCAGTTATCAAAGCCTTAACGATTATCAATTTGGCTGAAAATTTGCAGAGATGATCTATACACTAGTACCCAAAAACTGAACGGTCGAGATGTGGATATGCGACCGAAAAGTGATCAAAAACTCAAACTTCAACACTAATTTTCAAAGCGGAGCTCCACTCTGGATAGGATCTGTGTGTGTGTGTGTGTGTGTGTGTATATATATGTATATGTATATTGCAAAGTGATAAACATTTATTTTAGGGATAATGACCATTTACACAATTTTAGGATAAAAATTGCCCACTTACCCAAACACTCTAAGAGATCATTTTCCTAATATCCAATTAATTATTTTTTTAATTTCTTTTTAGGGCATTTTTGCCCTCCTTTATCACTTAGAGAAAGAAGTCAGTGGAGCCCTTGCCGGACTTCTGTGACCAATGGCCAGCCGCGGACTTTGGCGACCGGAATCCGATGAATGATCACCGGAATCCTGCAACCAGTCACCGAAATTCTGATTCCGGCGTCTGAATTTATTGCCCCCTAATAATACCGAGTAACTATATTATTGTCCCCCAATAATCATATTATTGCTCCCTAATAACAAGTTCATTGGGGATCAATAATTAGTGAAAAATGAAGATGTTTTTAATTTTGAATGTTTTAATAGGTTTATTCAAATAAATAGTCATATAATTGTCCCCCAATAAACATATTATTGCCTCCTAATAATCATATTATTACCCTCCAATAATCATATTATTGCCCTCAATAATCATATCATTGCTACCCAATAGACCCCAATAAAAGCCAATTACACTATCTTCATTAGTAAATTGGTTTCCAACTCTCTCTCCTCTATCAGACTCGAAAAAAAATATAAAAAAATAAAAAATTCTTCCTCGCCTACAGCAGCCTGCATGCCAGGCTGGGATTCCCAGGCCACTACCTTCCCAGCCTTGCCATTGGCAGGCACAGCAGCATCCCACCCCCCTCCACCCACCGCTGCTACAATAGCCCAGTCAGCGCCCCCTTGGCCTGCCCACTACCCGTGCCCCCATGCGCACTGCCCACTGCCCCGTGCCCCGTGCCCTAATTGTTGATCTCGTGGTGCTGGAAAGCGACCGTGGGACTAAAGTTCTAGAGGCCGAGTCGCTGCCAAAGGTGAGCCTGACCAAGATTGATTTGGAGTTGGTGCATGTGATCAGCGAGGGATGGGCGAGCCAGTTAAGAGGGTTCATGAGGGAGGACGAGTACTTGCAAAGCTTGCACTTCAATTCGTTGAGAGTCAAGGACAGATCTGTGGTCAACATGTCATTGGCCGGAGGTGGGTGGAGAGAGAGAGAGAGAGAGAGAGAGAGAGAGAGAGAGAGAGAGAGAGAGAGAGAGAGAGAGAGAGAGACCAGAGGTGGGAGGGAGGGAGAGAGGGAGAGATTGATGAGGGGGAGGAGAGAGAAAATATATAGGTCCAATTCGTAAATATTTTATTATGGGTTCAAGTTATAGTTGGATTATTTGTTGAAAAACTATTTATTTGATAGATTTCTAATAGTGGATCTCACTCCTAAATTGACTATGCAGACCACATTAACATCACATCATAAAACATAGATCATATATGAGCCATGTCAACAAGTTAAATGACTCAATTGTCGGAAGTCTAATAAATTGAACCTATTAGATCAAAATTGAAAGTGCAGGGGTGTTCTTGATGAAATTAGAAGTTCAGGGACTGAATTGATTTTGGACCCAAACTACAGGGTAGTAATCAGTATTTAGCCCTTATTTTATTGTCTAGTTACTTTTTCTAAGGCGAAGTTATCATTTATTTAACTTTCAATTTTAATAGATTTTTTTGTTAGTGGAATTTTTGTCAAAGAGAAAAATAAATCTTAGTGATGAAACGATGATGTCATTGAACTTCAATTTTGACCAAAAAGAAAAATATGAACTTCGACCCTTATGTTGAGCTAACATTAATGGTTTGAAACACGAACCTATATGAAAGGAATTCCAAGATTGTAAGGAATTCCGAGAGAGAGAGAGAGAGAGAGAGAGAGAGAGAGAGAGAGAGAGAGAGAGAGAGACCAGAGGTGGGAGGGAGGGAGGGAGGGAGAGAGGGAGAGATTGATGAGGGGGAGGAGAGAGAAAATAGATCGAAGAGAGAGGGAGTCTGAGAGAGAGATATGTAATTTATTAATTAAAATAGGGGTAAAACTGTCAATGAATGTTAGATTGGGTAAATATGGTTAAAAAACTCTTAGTGAAGTAGGTGGACAATTTTTAAGTTGAAAATGGGTAAGTGGTCACGACCTCTTTATTTTATGAGCTAAATACCGGTACCCTGTGGTTTAGGTCCAAAATCAATTCAGTTCCTGAACTTCTAATTTCATCAAAAACACCCATGCACTTTCAATTTTGATCTAATATATAGGTCCAATTAGTAAATATTTTATTATGGGTTCAAGTTATAGTTAGATTATTTGTTGAAAAACTATTTATTTGATAGATTTCTTATAGTGGATCTCACTCCTAAATTGACTATGCAGACCACATTAACACCACATCATAAAACATAGATCATATATGAGCCATGTCAACAAGTTAAATGACTCAATTGTCGGAAGTCTAATAAATTGAACCTATTAGATCAAAATTGAAAGTGCAGGGGTGTTCTTGATGAAATTAGAAGTTCAGGGGCTGAATTGATTTTGGACTCAAACTACAGGGTAGTAATCAGTATTTAGCCCTTATTTTATTGTCTAGTTACTTTTTCTAAGGCGAAGTTATCATTTATTTAACTTTCAATTTTAATAGATTTTTTTGTTAGTGGAATTTTTGTCAAAGAGAAAAATAAATCTTAGTGATGAAACGATGATGTCATTGAACTTCAATTTTGACCAAAAAGAAAAATATGAACTTCGACCCTTATGTTGAGCTAACATTAATGGTTTGAAACACGAACCTATATGAAAGGAATTCCAAGATTGTTATACAACTTGTAAATGGATATGCACAATTGAAAAGATTCCATAAAAGGACGAAGTAAATTGGCATGCTCCTTGTGCTTTTCAATTAAAAGGTTAATACGGATGGTGCTGCTCGTGGGACGTTAGGGCTTGCGACCTATGGAGGTATTTTTCATGATCACTTGGGCAATTGTATGAGTTGTTTTGCTGGTTCCATGGGTATTGTTACTGCCCTGGAAGCAGAGCTTCAAACCATTATTCATGCAGTTTCAATAGCATTAGGAAAATGATGGACTTCTCTCTAGATTGAGTATAATTCAGCGATAGCAATTTACTTTCTTGCGAATAAAAATTGCTCAGTCCCTTGGCGTCTAAGTGTTGATTGGGTCAATTGTTGTACTATTCTCTCCTATATGCAGATTCGATTTTCACATATTTATCGAGAAGGGAATCAAGTAGCTGACTGCTTAGCTAACTATGGGGTGGATCATGAGGGGCATTATTGGTGGGACTCTTGCCCTCCTTGTGCTTCGGCTGCCTTTGTTCACAATCTGTAAGGTTTACCGAATAGCTAATTTTCGCTTGATAGATTTCATGAAAAGACAGGCTTGGGTTATGATGGTCTCTGCTGCATGGTTGCTGAGGCACTATATGTGTGTTCCACATAAGTGGTTGTTGCGTGGTCACATATATATGCATGGTTATTGCATGCTCTTCTTCTATTCATCAGTTCGTAACTATTTTAGCTTAGTGCTCACTTTGAGTACTTTACTTCATTTTGTTCTCAGAGAGGTTTTGGTTCATATCCCCCTCTCGATCTCTTCTTGTACTTTCTTTTCTTTTATTAATAAAATAAAATAGAGAGACGGGCGGGAGGTTTCCGGTTGCGATGATCCCTTTTCTTTTGAGATTGTGGGTGAGTGCTAGTCACTCCAAATTGGCTATTGCAGAAGAATTAATATCGTTTAATCCTCTATTAATTTATTATTTTATTTTTTTTAAATTCCATAAGATGACGAATGCCTCCATGAGCAGAATGAATGATTTTGTCGGTGAGTACTAGTACTCGATCAGTGCTAATATATTCAAAATTAAGTTACGTTTAGAACACTATATAAGTATATACAAAAGACGTGTAGGCCGGGGTTCAAATGTCTCATTCAACTACTCTAAGTTTACACTAGAACCATACAAAAAAATCACATATTTTCCAGATCGATGATTGTGAGTTGTGGTAAAAGATAAGATCGATGGGGAGACAGTGGAATGTCAAAGCTAGGTTGCGATCCTCCTAATCCACGTTCAATCTTATCCAAGCCAACAGAAGCCAATTACGTTCACGTCGCTAGGCTAGCTCATTACCAAACTAGTACATGCATCTACCTCATTCCCACAATTCTGGGTCGGAGTTGTACTTCACAGTCCATATAATTACATAACTTCACTTGATGTTGTTTTTTAAATGGAATTTGGAACGAGTAAGGTGGGAAGCTCATCTCTATATCCATCTTATTTTAATTAATGTTGTAAGAGTACAACAAAATCGGACATAGAATGTAAACCCCCAGGCAATATACAATCATCTTCAATTCTATATCTTTAATTACTAATCTAGAATGAAAAAAAAAATGATAATCTAATGATTATAGATTGAACTAATATATATTCTTTTCGTATTAATTTTACTTGTGGGTTAAATTTCTATACACGTTTCAAGTTAATAATTCATAAAATTTAAGCGATGAGGAAGGAAAGATTAAATTGTGAGTAAACTTATGGAACCAATGAACTTAAATTATCCCATAAGATAAAAACAGTGTATATACATATATTACACATATGCATTTGCCAAAAATTTTATTCTTATTTTCCTAGATAACTAAGAAGTAGTCTTAAGAAATATGATGTGTGATCTAGCTATCCAAGTCTTCTAGATGCCGGCAGGATAGTAAAATAAAGCTTCCAGCTAGTCTTCTAGATAGATAGAAAGAGCATCACCGTCATTTGCACTTGCAGGCTTGCAATTGGGTGAACATTGATTCTCCTACCACTGCATAGTTGACGGAGTCGGCAGATTACTAATATTGTTATGCCCCACTTAGAGCTTAAACCATGTTTACAGATCCATTGATTGACTTGCCCTGCATTTATTTGTGCCCAGAAACTGGGGACACATTGTCATGTCGATCGACATGTCCAATGATAGCTTGAAACTGATAATGAAATCCCCATTTCCTATTCCTTGCCATGTTACATGTGATATATTCTTAAATTTTGATTCAGGTTTCATTTGCCAAGTTACTAAGATTTATTATACACGTACATCCTCAAATTCAATCTTATCTCTTTGTACATATCCTAAATTGGTGGACGATCATTTAAATGTCAAATCCTAAATGATTGACTTCACATGTGCATTTTTTATACCTTTGGATCAAGTTTATATTAACAAGCAACCAGGTGATGACATGAACCAAAAGTGTCCTATAATGTTTATCTTAATTTTTGACTTGCAACCCAATGACCAATAGTACGTAGCTCCAACGCATTGTGTTATCTATATACATTTTATTTGCAATCAATGTTAGTGAATGAATTGGGGTATCACCACAACTTGATTGTAAGCGATTAAAGTCAAAAATCGAGAAATTTCTTTACTCAAAATAAGATTTTAAAATTAAATTGTCACATTGAATGTAGCCTAACGCATAAACATCAACAGTAAAATGTAATTTACTAAGAATATGCGTAAAATAATGAATAGTAATAATGAGAAAGTAGATATCCAACACGATTAAATCCACTGAGAGACAAGATTTTCTTTTTTCCCTCTTTCTGAGGCACCCAAAGATAATTTGTCAAGAAAGAGCTGTTTTTGTTTTAGTTTGATTTTCCTTTATGTCGACCAAATAGATTGTGGTACTACTGGAATAATATACCAATGAAATCCTCTTTTTCAACCAAGAGATTTGAACGAAGAACATAAAGAAGAATGGAGTGTACTTAAGATAGAATTCAAGGTACGTACGTCATAGAATTTAAGACTAGGTGTCGAGATGCACACTAACAACGTAAGAAGCTAATAAGATACATCAAGACCGAAGGAGCTGGGAACATCCAGAAGAATATGAAAGCCTTCATCATCTTCTGACTTTCAAAGAGAGAGGAATTTGATTTGATCAAAGGCAGACCAGACCGTTAGGAGTTGGAATTGATTAATTAGCTTTCTAACCATATGTGCTGACTAGACTATTATTATATGTATATGTAATCAGGCATGTCAGCTCCCGCGAAATAGTATACGGGAGGTGATCGATCTACGCAGAGCCACGTGTTCCTTCCATCGATCACAAGAATAACCGACACGACACTTGGCATCAGAGTTGATAGTGCTTCTAGAAACCAAGATGAAGAGATAAGAAATTCAAAGATTCGCAAAATACACTCATCATCATCATCTGTTGGGATGTGATTATGGAATCAAAATTTCTGGCAATGACTAAAATATAATGGAAATTTATCAGCGGAAAGTAACTTACACCGTTGGATAGGGTTAGTGGCAAGAAATTGAAAAAATAAAATAAAAAAATAATTTCGACACAAGCATTATATGTAATGAAAATATTTGTACAAAAATAATTTCAAACAGTGTCTCTATCTAAGAAAATTATGTCTCATTACCTCTCATTACTAATAGATAACTACTTCATGTGCATGCTTGGACACGAATTTGCATCCAATTATGGAAGAAATTCTGCAAACACACATGTATAGAACATGCACGCTGCAATTTTTTTGAGGGAAAAGAAAGAAATATTCCTGTGATCAAAATATCATACCACCGTATAAGTTTGAAGACCACCCCATTACATTCGTTGCTCAAATAATGCACAGATTGCACAGATAGTCAAGCTAACATCGAAATGCAAAAAACTAAAATTCAAAAAGAGAATGCAAAAGAACTAAAATCGGGAAGGAAAATGCAAAGAAAAACAACTAACAACTAAATTTATTCCCACACAATCTTAATTCTCCGCATCTACCTTGACTAGCTTGGGGCCTAATAACTCTCTTGGTGTACCCCTCCACTAGACATTGCAGTGAACAACCTCAAATTAGGATTGTGTTGAGTCTAGCCCACAACAGACTCGTTAAAGGACTCATCTCCAAATCCAACCCAAGCCAGAGAGAGGAGGGAAAGTGAGCTTAAACCAAAAGGCCCATCCCACTCCCACTTCTCTCATCCTTGCACCTGGACTAGTCTTTGCAGGAACCCTAGCGAGACCACCAGAGTTGTTGCAGCCACCAATTTAGTTTGGCGGTTTCACCAGGCGCAAAAACACAACGGTTATCCCGCCCACCAAAAGCTTGTGCTTCTGCTTACACTACAGCCGCCCAAGTTTGATCATGAGCCAATCGCCTCCTTTAGCAACCCAAGAAAACGCTGTGTTCCTGCTCCCTGACCAAGGATTGACACCACACCAAGTACCTTAATGAGCAAAGCCGCCTTTGCAAAGTCATCGCCACTCTGTCACCAAAACTCAAAAAGAGATCATTAGCCGGTGCGAAAAACCATCGTAGGATTCGCACCTGGCCAATCAGAGCATGGAGTGCTCTGTCCTCTTACAAATACATGACATCAATGGATGCCGCCTACATGGTCGGGCAGAAGACAAAGTTGTCACCGCCACCTACACGAAACCTAGGGTTTCCATCACCAGCCAAGCCTTTTGACCGATAATATTGGCTTTGGTGGTGTGAAACTCATCCCTTATTCATAGCAAATTAGCAAAACATGCACGCTGTAATTGTATCCACATTTTAGTAATCAAACATTCTTTTAACCTTTGATTTAGATCTAATGGTACCAAATTAACTGATTAAAAAAATAT
Source organism: Rosa chinensis (assembly GCF_002994745.2). Taxonomy (NCBI): domain Eukaryota; kingdom Viridiplantae; phylum Streptophyta; class Magnoliopsida; order Rosales; family Rosaceae; genus Rosa; species Rosa chinensis. The sequence goes on from NC_037092.1 coordinate 27,816,036, forward strand.
TATTCGCAAAAAGAAGCACTAAGAATCTTCCACTTACAAAGTAAGCACTAATGTGACTACATCAAATAATACTGAATATTCTTAGTCTAATCTAAATAAATCAAACAAAATATTACACTACATGCATCACTCTAACGTCGGAAGATATATGTATGTATGTATTTTTTCTATATTTTACTATGAATCTAACAATGCAATATGGTGCCATGTAGACCTTAATCCATTTATTTCATGCTAGCTATATCATGAGTTCATGACTATATGACCATATGCTAAATAAATTATAGCACTTAAGAAATGTTGGTAATGTAATCACATTGAATAATGCTCTTAAGAGAGATAATACAAACCTAACCGCTTAGCTTTATAACCCCCATATCTATTTATGATTCAAAACTTTAGTGGGATCATGATACCATATCCTCTTTCTGAATTTGGTGAAGATTTGCATCATTAGAGTGTGACAGGGAAGACAACAAGTAGGCAGTGGCGGAGGGAGGAATATATATGTATGGGAGTCAAAAAATTTAACCAAACACCAAAAGACCATTGATGAACCAAAATACATCCCCTGTAGAACATGAATGCATAATACTGATGATAGAACATCAAGTCATCAATTCACATTGTTCTCAATAAGTCTATAGGAAATACACAAGAACAGAGCCACAGAGGAGAAGAAAAACAGTAAAAAAGAAACAAACAAATTAATCAACTTGAGTGCTGGCTTTGGTAGTTGAGTTTGATCAACAAAGAGATATTGATATCTGGGATTTGAGAAATGAAGTCATCGCAGCAACTAGGAAGCCAACAATATCAGTTTATTGACTTTGAGTGCAGAGTGCTGGCTTTGGTAGTTGAGTTTGAATATATATATGTGCTGAATGGGGTTGCACAAGAAGCTTCATGCTCCCCTTTTTCTTGTTTTTGCTGTTGGTTTGTGGGAGTTGTGTGTTGTGGGTCTACTGATATGTTTAGACGGTTTGGACTATCATATTTGTGGGCTTTGAATTATGCCATTGAGGGAACACCGAACACAATATGTATACATATATCATATATGATGTTTATATTTGGTCAGTTGATGGGGGCAAATTGTATCCTTATGAGCCATGTGTCATAATCTCAATGGGGCAGTAGCCCCCACTCGTCCTGAACTGCCTCCGCCAGTGCAAGTAGGGGCAGGGGTTGGAATGTCGTATTCAAACTATATATATATGTAAAATTTATTTGTTCACATGGGTCTTGATTCTAAGTTTTGTTTAAAAAGGACGAACATTTAAGTTCTTAGAGGAGGACTCCAAGGAGCCAAAAGTTTTAAACAATGAAGATATCAATGAAACTTTAGCGGCTTTTAAAGCATATGAATTCACATTCACATTAAAAGTTCAGCAATCACGTTCTTCTGCATCATATTATATTTAAATTAATTTCTTGCTTGAAGTCATATATATTAGAACTATTTTGTCGCAAAGAATGATATTGGGTTCTTACTTCAAGGTAAAGGAATCATGAAATTCACACAACTGTAATAGTTATAAACAACAAAAGAAAACCAATAATAAACAGATTAGCATAGTGGAAAAGCTGGTTTAATTGTCTTATAGCTTTACATTAGCGTTATCTTTTCAATATATCACCGTTATTGTAAAGCAAATAGAGTAGCCATTGGAGCACTCTTATTAGTTGGTGTATGTTAAAATACATAGAATTGGTTAAGTTTGGCATTATTTGAGAAGTTCTCTCGATGCTTATTATCATTATTATTTTTTAATAGGGTTTGGAACCCAGCCTAACTGGGAGGCTCACCCCACGCCCGGTTTCATTTTTTTTTTTAAAGCGCACCCGGTTTCATTCATTAAAGGTAAATTAGGCATCAGGGGGGACATAAAACCTGAACCCCTAGTTGCTAGTTGGTGCATTGTAATATGGGGTTTAGGCATCATAATAAAAAATAATTATAAAAAAAACACTCATATATCAAGGGGAGTGAAATTCACACTCCCATTTGATTTTTTTATTTTTTTATATATAATATTTCATGTCTTAGTCTTATTTGCGTTTTCAAATTACCCTTCATCTCTCAATCAAAATCAAACTGTTATATTGCCCTTCGATTATCTTTGGTGAGCCTAGGCTGTGGCAAGTGGTCAAATAAGTTTGTGTAAAACTGTAAACCAATGTAGTGATTTGTTTATATTACATCTGAATTTACAGATTAGGGTTTAGGGTTTCAGTTCTAGACGTGGAAGATAAAGAGGATGGTAATTAGTAGAAGAGTGCTTTGGTGAAATGAGCACAAGGGGAGTGTAGACCAAATGGTTAACAGTACTCTGTTGCACTATTAGAGCATCTCCAACAATGGAGTTAAAAACCAAAGTCATTTGCAAAATTTGACTCCTCTAGTGTCATCATTTGAATAGAAGTTGATTGTTATTCAAATAATCAACAGCCAATTGGCCATAGCTTACAAAGCTTACATAAGAAAAACCGGCAAGAAAATCCGGTAAAACCTATCCAAGCTACAACAAACTAATTAACATCATTGGGAAGCTCACAATTAAGCAAGCCTACCCAAGAGTGACAAAGCTTCGCCTCCTACGGAAAGAAATTTCAACTAGCCCTCCCTTGCCAATCAGGCAATTGTGGTACAAGAAAGAAACTAGAAACGTCATAGAAGACTCATAGAAACTAAGACACCCTTAAAGAGGCTTAAACCCAAGCTAGAACGATCAAACAATAAGCAGCTCCTTCCTATTCGAGTTGGAGCATAAATCCACACCGACATCATTACCTTCCACTTTCTTTGGAGATTGTAACTGCTTAGCTTGGCGTCCAGGTGGACGACCCTTCTTCTTTGGAGCTAATCCCATCGAAATTGGAACCTCCACTAGTTCACCCAGTTGGAATTCCGGAGGGATAACTACCAGACTAGGTTTAAAAACCTTTTTTCTCACACCCAAGCCCAAGTTTGGACTTCTTCCAGCAGTAGCAGAAGGCCCTGCAGACTTGGACCCAGTCAAACTTTGCTCCCCTGGCCCAACAGACCCAATCAAGCCCCCAGTCAAACCTGCGGTCAACCCTAATTCAAAGTTAGGGTTTCTCGCCGGTTTTTCCGGAGCAGCCAGCCCAGATGCAGCGTCTGCAACCTCCAACTCCGAGCCACCCACCTTCACCACCTGCTCACCAGTCGCCTCCGCCACCAAACCCAGAGCCTCTGACACCAGAGAAAACACCTCCGGCCCCACGACAGCAGCCACCGGAGAATCCTGCGGTCCGGACACCGAGCCCAGGCCCTCCCTATTCAATACCTCATCGCCCGGCATCACCAGCCCGAGCGCCTCTGCAGCCAACCTTTCGTCACACGGACCTCCCCCATGGCCAAAAAGACCACAAGCCACACACAACCCATGGCATTTTTCATATTGCAACTCCACCATCACCGAAACAACCGATGAAAAGTCAAACCTCCGTCGCGCCCAAATCCTCCGGCGAACATCATGAATCACACATATCCTCTAGACATGATCATTTCTCTGCACCGCCCCCTGATCAACTCGAACAAAGTCCCCCAGTGCTCGTACGATTAGGGTTAGGGCTTTCTCATTCCGCATCACTATTCGCAACCCTTTCACAGCCACCCACACCTCAAGGAGATGCAGCGGCGCCGCTTCTAGGTCAAAAACTCCGTCGTAATCCGCCAGCAATAGCATGGAGTTGTTATAGAACCAAGGACCCCCTGAGAGAACCCGATTCTTCACCTCCATCTCCTTAAATTGGAAGACAAAGATGTCCTCCTCCTCCTGCCGGATCAAAACCCTCTCCTTCAATCCCTAAACATTGGAGATCGCCGCCGAAAAAGACGAAAGCACCACCGCCTTCTTGGACAGAAGTCGGCCACAGAGATAGAAAAAAGAATCATGGATATATAGCATCCTCTCCACCAAGCAGGCTCACCACGGCCTCTTCAAACAATACTGACGGAGCCACCACCGCCATCTTCTTACCGAACTCGATCAATTGGATGGCTCCCTCTAGTGTCATCATTATTTATTCATATTTTGCATCTCCAACCATCTTTAGTCAAAAGTCAAAGTCATTTCATAAATTAATCATTTTAGACAATTATTTAACTAATGGGTTGCTCATTTGTAGGACTCAATTTAAGGGACAAAACGGGACGAATCAATTTGGGCAGTTGGATTTTCAGTGATAAATCCTACAGATCTAATAAAAACACAATTTCATTCCAATTCTCATATGTTCATCTTCTTCCCTCATCCCACCATTTCAGAGACTTTGCAACCCAGCTCTATTCATCTTCTTCTTTCCGCATCTCATCATCCAATTTTTTAAGAGCCTCACATGTTATTCTTTCCTCATCTTCCATAGGACTGGTGTAATTTGAATTCAGCAACATGTAAACTAAATCCAACAAAAATAGAAAAATAAAATATCTGATCTCGAGAGAAAATCAATCACAATATAAGAAAAAGAAGAACCTATCCTACAAACAAGCATAGGGGTGCTTTTTATATCCGTTGATATGAGAAATTAATTTGAAGTAGACCAATCCCATGAAAATAAAAGAGCAGAGCGTAGATGTGTTTTAAGAGCAGATAGCATGGTTTAGAGAGATATGTTTGAGAGGAGAACAAGATGAACAGATTTGGGTTTAGATAGATATGAGAGGAGAAGAAGATGAACATATTTGGCTATGTGGCTTAGAAAGGTGAGAGGTGAGAGGTGAGAGGAGAAGAAGAACAGATTTGCAGGAGTTGGATAAGAAATGGGATGAAATGCTGCTGCCATTAGATCCGCAGGATTTATTCATTTAAGATCCAACAGCTGAGACTGATTTGTCCCGTTTTGTCCCTTAAAATGTGTCCCGCAGGTGAGCAACCTTGTATTTAACTACAATCTGAGTTTATATATCATACATAATTATTTTATATAATATATCATCATTAATTGAATTTTTAATTTTTTTATATTTATTTTTAGGAATCTATAAATTCGTGCCACGTGTCAATAAAGCAACATTTTTATGATTTTTTAGAAAATTTTCTTGTATTTTTAAAGGTTTTTTAGGTTTAAAACACAATTACTTTATTATTAACTGTTGATATTAATTCATGTCATTTTCTCCTATTTCAGATTGTAAATATATATTTACTTTTTTATTTTTAGAATGAATTAATCTGGGCATTTCATTTTAAATTGAATTAAAATGAGTGAATCGAGGCCGTTGATTTTATAACTGTTGATAGCCCACATGTAAGTGGACGCTGGGGCCCACGTCTGTTTCCCACCGAAGCCAATATCGCTTTCGTTCTAGAATCTTTAGCTAATTTGACTAGGCTTTTGGCTTTTGAGTCAAAATGACTACATGTTGCATATTGTTGGAGATGGTGGATTTTGATTGGGGGAGCCATTTTGGCTTTTGACTCCATAGTTCGAGTTGCTCTTAGGTAGAAAGTAGAATCATGTGTGCGGTAGCAGAAAACCGCTCAAACCAACACTCTGAGGAGGAACATCAGTGACGGCCGCGTTCGTATTGGTGGTTGAAGAACAGTGAAAATGTTTAACGCATCGGTACCCGAAATTGGATCTAGAATAGGAAGGGGAATAGATTTTGCAGGAGAGCTTGGGGTAATTAAAGGAATTGAGCAAATACGAAAAGCAAACAAAGAGAGCACAAAGATAACAGAAAGGAAAGGACAATATGGAAAAAAGAATAATAAGTCTTCAATTGGATGAAACCACTCATAAAGGGCGGATGAAACCGTCGACTATCAAGGCGGAAGAAAACCCGGAGCAATGGTTTCGGTTCGCTCCCTTTTTAAACCAGCTAGGTTTGAGTGGTGTTGTCTTTACATATCTTTGATGAACTCATTGTGAATAAGTTACTTCAATCTCATAGGTATTTCCAACACATAAGCCAACATCAATTCATAAATTTGTTTGGAAGAACTCATCCCAAATTCTGGCAGGCATAAGAAAAAATATTAGACCAATAACAAATTGGTGACCACCATTCGCCAAAATTCTGACAAAACATCCACCTTTTCAAATATTTCTAGATAGAAGAAAGAGCAAGGCTTGGTGGGACAGCAGCAATTAGATCAAAACTTGTTTGATATTGAATCCAAAAATGAGTCCTTCCAAATGTTAGTGGATCTTATAAGGTGTGAATTAGTTCAAATAATGAAGCTTAAGAAATAAAAGGAAAAAGTACAAAACTAAAACCTACAGATTGCTGTCATCTTCATCCCTGTTATTATATACTGCAAAAGGACGAATTCATCATATTGATTGAATCCTCCAGAAGGAAGATCACACATAACTAGAGGAATCTGCATGCAGACACACAGAACAGATTGCTTGCATACTTGACATTGAAGAAACATAGAGAGTCTGGAAATTTTGTCTCTGGGGAAAAGGAGCTGGTGAAGATGGGCCACAAGACTCGTTAAACTTGTCCTTGTTTGAATAGCCAGAAACCATATGGCAAAGGAAATCACCTTGATACTGAAAGTGCCAAGAAACCATTTTTAAGGAAACCCCCCATTTCAGAACTAACTTTGCCTAAACAGCTAAAAGCCTAAAACCTACGTGGTTATGAGGGTGATATGTTTATGTAGTGGGGCAAAACTATTTAATTCAATGGATGCAAATTGCAAAGATCTAGCCCAGGGAATACTGTAATTTAGAATTATATGCAAAATTTTATGCATTGAACATGAATTGGTATGCGATGTTCATGGAGTTCTTTTGAAGAGAACTTTTTAAGTAGTATGTATTGGATGTGTGATCTTGATCGAGAAAGAGAGCATTACTATACATTTATAAAGTAGGAACTGCAGAGAATAAGCTACTAAAAGTTGGATTTTGAATATGAAAATTTAATTACATGACTAACGAGCCAAATTTGCCTACTCTTTGCATGATGAAAATTCTTTGAGGTGATTCTATTCCAGTTTATATTCGCTCAGGCATCTTGCAATGACAATGAGCTCAGCATTAGAAAAGGTGATGACTACAAGGCTAGTTTCCCTGATGTAGCAACAATTTACCAAGTAAAAACTCCCTAAAGGCCTCTAAAGGGGTTGGAAACAATTTTCATGACTTTCTAGAACTATGCTTCTGTCCTTTGAACCCACCCCATGGAATTACCTTATGAAGAGCATCACTTTACTACTTATAGATTCCATGCAATTCTACATGCATAGTTCTACCGCAATGCACTATGATCTTCAATCAGAACATAAAGAAACACATCATACGGATAGTATGCCAAAAATATTCAAAAGTACACCAACTGCAGTTTTAAAAGGGATATTCAGATGGATAAATATATAATGTTACTAGCATTCTCTGAAAATGGAAAATAGATACAGATTCTTCCAAATAACTATACAGCAGAGGAGGTCAGTTTATTTTGAGAGACAAGTATCTAAACTCTGAGAGAAGGCGCAGAATCTAAAAGGAGAAGAAACAGATACAAGACACAACTTAGCTCCAGAAAAGACATTCATTACTTACCACTTCTACAAGAACTTTTCTATGCTGGTGGTTAATGTGGATTTGGGAACAGCCCCAATAACTGCATCTTTTTTCTCACCATCCTTGAATAAGATGACAGTGGGGATGCTTCGGATCCCATATCGGGTTGCAACTGAAGCACTCTCATCGGTGTTTACTTTGTAACACTTGAGCTTCCCAGCATATTGCTTTGCCAGTTCATCAATTATAGGGTGGATCATACGACATGGACCACACCATGGGGCCCAGAATTCAACCAAAACAGGTAATTCAGCATCAAGGACAAGTGACTGCCATGTTGCATCAGAAACAGCAGGCACTGTAATTTTTAAGAGCAGAAAACTATCATAAAGAAATTATGGTAGTACTAAAAGCAGTTGATAATATGTGTAAATCATTTCTATTGAAAACAGTTACCCCAATAAGTACAATATATGGCAAATTTTTCCTATCAAGTTCACAATGTTCTAATCAAAAGACTTTACAATATTTCCAATGCTTCACTTCTTACATAACAAACCCCAACATGTACAATATATGAATTCTACACCAAAAACTTCCTATCAAGTTCACAATGTTCTAATCAAAAGACTTTACAATATTTCTAATGCTTCACTTCTTACATAAAAGACACATCTGTTGGCCATAACGAATAGACTTAACGTCTTAACCCTGATGAAAGTCTGTACTTTATTTTAGTCTAATAAAGTAACTGGCATTTGGATAGCCAAATTGCATTACAACAACAGATTCCTATATAACGTGGCCCTGAATCTGCAATTCTACCATAAAGAAACTTCCTAAAACTCTGAAGATACTATGCGCCATAAGCATAGTTTCAAAATAATATTTAAACATACACAAGCTCAAAACATTCACTTGCTCCCTCTTCCCTAAAGATTTAAACATCCTTTTATTATTTTCTTTACCAACCAAATTACCACAAACACGGTCATCCTATTAGACCTTTCCCATCGCCCAACTTTCTTTCCCAAATAAACTAGTACCTTTTGCAAACTAATGCAGTACATGTTTCAAAGTAACTTTGGTTCCATATGGTGAACAACTCGAGAGTTATGCACTTGAGCCAGAGATATCCCTGCATTTATTATTTGCTTCAATCTTCAATAATAGGTCACCGCCTCAACATAATTTTATCAAAATCTTTCCTGAACCTCTTACTATTTAACTTTGCATTATTAGGCCCTCCAGCATCAATAAGCCCTTGATAGTGTCACTGCTAGCTTGCCTTTAGCCCATCAAGAAGTAGGTCCATTTCGCACTCATGATGGATTCAAACAAAGAACTACAAGAAACCAGAACCAGAATTCAATTCACTGAGATAGCTCTTAACTAAGACCTTAAAGCCCATTCCATGCTTCTCTGCTGGGCAAATCCTCAGTTCTTACTTCCTGCTATCTTCTCTTTATTCATAAACTCAAACTTCTGTGAATCCAACCACGATTTTAAGAAAGTTCCAAAACCGATACCTTTCATCGGTTTCATAAGGTCACCAACACTTCTTATCATTTCTTCAATATCCAACCAATAGTTTTCTCATCGAATCCTTTCATTTAATTCTCAAACTTCCTAAGAACATCACCAATTACACCAACTTAATAGTTCTATTCTGAGAATTGTATTTACTCATCTTCTCAACTAAGACAAAGCCACTTTCTTGGCTACAAGTTCGAAAAAACTTCACTCTACACAGTAAACCATTTCACTCTATCACCTCATAACGATACGAAACATCCATAACAAATTCAAATCAATACCAAACACAAAGCCGTGAAATAAAACAATCAAAAACATAAAACGAGTCGATCATACAAGTTCCAAGTCTGTTCTACTTTATATGTAAAAAGAATCCAAACACTTGCACAAACGGCAGAACAGAAGTTGAAGAGACGAAACTGACCTCCGACGGCGGTGTCCTGAGCCTCGCAGAGAACGAGACCACGCCGGCGACGAGGAGCGAGTCCGGAAGCGGGACCGTAGCTGAGAGATCCGACAGAGCGAGTAGTCTGAAGAGCGGAGCTGACCTTGAGGCCGGAGTAGTGAGGCAATCCACGGCGGCCGGTGAGGGAAGAAACCGAGGAGGCGGCGATCGGAGAGAGAGGAGGTGAAGGCAGAGCGGAGGAGCGAGGAATGACGATGGATTCAAGGACGGTGGCCATTTCCGCAGGGGATCAGAGCTCCAGAGAGAGAGAGAGAGAGATGTGGATAGGCAGAGAGAGGGAGAGTTTGGCTGGTAGCGTTTTCAGGGGAAGATGACGGATGGCCCAGAGTGTGTTGAGTGGGGGAGGCGAGCATTAGATGAGGATCCACTTGCCAAACAAAAACGGAAAAAAAAAAAAGTGAGCATACGAGGCTGGAATGACGACTTTGACCTCTTCCCTATTTTTGTGGTTAACTCACCGATTGATTGGATTCCAACATCTGAGCGATAAGAAAAAAAATACAAAAAATTGAAGACGGAGCTAACCAATGAGAAACACCATTTTTGTGTGCGCGCTTTTCCCGGCCACTAAAGGATGAGAAACATCATTGATGAATTGAATTCTAGTGACGACGTTAGTTGGTGAATTGAATTGAGCCGCATAAAATAGATTTAAAATAGAAAATTTTAGTCGCCAAAAAATTCCTGTAAAGGGCATTGATGACTTTTTAGCCTATCAAATGTCATTCTCAATTTCTCATCCGTTTTAGCTTTCGAAAACCCTTTTCAAAATGGGATGATGCCACACGCAAAGTCTCAATTATGCATTCCTTCTTACTAGGTGGGTCTCCTTTTCCATAACTCACCAGGAACATGATCACGTGTAAGCCTGTATTTTTAACACTAATTTCAACAATCAAATCAAAATTTAAACGATTTCAACTATATATAAAAGAAAAACGCTAGTGATCGATCTTTCTATTCTTTTTTGGTTGGAGGGCTTTCAAATTTGGGACCTGAACAATCAGTTGATAACGAAGACTAGGGAGCTATCAAGAGTGAATACCAGCATCCTCAAATACTGATGAACCACAATCAGTAACACAATGTTGATCAGCTTAATTGAACCTTGAGAAGCACGCCACACCCAAGACCTTAACTACATGCATGATCATTCCCAAGTCTCAGTAAAAGCACTACTTATTCATGGTGGATCGAACAATTTTAGCTAATGTATGGTCAAGTCGTCTTTATTAAGTGGTCTTGTGCTTGTTTGCTATGCTTATAATGTGTTTTGGGTATTCTGAGTCCCCAAGAACATTATCATAATTAATCCCGTCTGTATTTACCACAAACTTAAACAATCTTTGGCAAAAAGTGTATACTAAAAGCATTAATAAGAACAAATAGGAAGAGTGAGAAAGATAAACTGGAATATAAAGGTGCTAGTACATAGAGAAAAGAAGAGTTTCTAGATAATTGGATAGGTACTGCCGGTGGAAAACATGCAGACATATTCATCAAGGACTTCAACAACCCTACATTTCGGCAAGCAAGTCCTGTCAGCAGCCGAAATCAATGATCAATCATTGGTCCTGGAAGATTGTCTTCGCATGCACTGAGGCACGCCTAGACCGGAGCAACTTCTTTTCTAGTTTCGACGACTCAACACCAGGAACAGGCTGAACAGTCATCCTCTCGAGCACAGGTGAATTGAAAAGCAGATATCTGATGAAATCTAATTCAGCTTTGACATCTCTGATGTCGTTTACGAACACATATTGCAGTTGGTTGAATGAACATCTCCTGTTGTCATCTAACCAAGAATTCCCTTTTCCAACATCCTCTTGCCCTGGGAAGACCTGAACATTTAGTTCTTGCAGAGCTGGGCAACTTCTAAAAAGGCAAAGAGCAGTTAAACTCTCCTCCAAACTAGTTAAGCTTAGAGTTATATGAAGACAGGTCAGATACAGACATGGTCTGGGCAGTTTTACTGGAAAAGCACCAATAGCCAGATACATTAAAGAGCAACAGTAGAAATCGAGCCTCTGAACCTGAGGCAGGCAACTTAGAATCTTGACCAAATTGCTCGAACTGTCAGAAACCCGTCTTTGGGAAACATAGAATTCAAAATCTTCCAAACCAATGGAGACATCAACAAGATTTGAGGTATTCACCAGAAGAACATCCTTAAAAGAACCTCTAGCATCAAGAAATTTGAGATTAGGTGCATCAATCATGAGATGACTGAAACTGTCACAGTACACCAAAGTTAAACTCTCAAGCAAAGGACAGCAACTAATCAGGTGTTCGAACACATCTTGGGCAAAGATAACATTCTCAAAGTAAAAGCTCTTCAAACTCCTGAACCCTTTGAAAGTGGATGGAGGCTGTAGCAAACAGCGGGATAGCTCTAAACTAATTATATCTTGACAAGAAAACAAACATGAAGGAATCTTGTATCGCTTCTGCTGATGGTGAAGTATGAACTCTTTGATAGAGTTTCTTGATAGATGAAGAATCCATCGATCAATGTCTTTACTAGCTAAATGAGCTCGAAAAAGCTTGAACTTGTGTATGGGGCCAATGTGAGCTAAAAGTACATGATCAACAATGTCCGCAAATGTAGTATCATTGTGAGCTGAGCGACACTGATAATCGAACACAAGATGTTGAAGCATTGCTGCTTTGTACCTCCACTGGCTTGATAGAACACTTGTCCTCGCTGCGTCCTTCATTGGCAAGCATGACAATATTATTTCTATGATGCCAGTTGGTAAGTTGCTAATTCTATCCAACTCCATCTCTATATCCAATTGGAATCGGGCGGTGCTTTTTGCTCTATATCACGTCCCTGTTGTTAACACGGACAATGCATTAACATATCACTACAACCATTAACCAAACCAAAATTAGGAATATCACTATACTATCCATTTAACGCAATAACAGGAGCCAATGAGCGTTGGTAAGCAACAGAGTGAGAATCCCATTATCTTATGGGCTTAAATCTAACTGACGAGTGCAGAAAGCATTATGGATTCATGACCAATAAAATTATGCATCTGTTTTCTCTACGGACACATTATGCATCTGTTTTCTCTACAAAACTAGCTCAATTTCTATTCCAACCATCACCATTTAATTTCTTTATTTGGAAATCAACACAATCATGCGTGAAAATACATATTTTAACTACGCACTTTTGGACCCCATTTCGTGACCTACCAATAATACATTGATGCAAATCGTGCAATCAATTTTGAAGATCTGAAGGTGGGTTTTGAAGTTTTATAAAAACCCATCATCATCAATGAATCAATAGACCAAGTAATACTAACAGACGAACACAGAGAAGCGATCCAAAATATGGACTACTCAAAAACAAAAAAACAAACAACAGCAATGAATAGAGTACGTTAAGCCAAAACAAGAAATTCAGTGTCACAATTCAGTGAAAATATTTGAATAAGATTTCAAGCAAGAACATACCTCAAAGAGAGAGAGAGAGAGAGAGAGAGAGGGGTTTTGTGGTTCAGTCGTGATTCGTGAAGAAGGGGTTGGAAATGAATTGAATGATCGAATTGATGTTGAATACTCAAACTCTAGCACAAGAAACTACAATATCTGGAAGAATAGTCTTATTGAATTCAAAGCAAATTGTTGGCTTATGAAGCCTTACAAGGGAAACTGATCGAAAATGCGAGTAACAACCCACGTTAAACACTAACTAAAAACGTGGAATATGGTTGAGGAAAGATTCAAACCTACAGCACTACCCTAATTAATAGGGATAATTAACAAAGCAATATCTCAAACAAACCCTAACGACTTAAGAAGCAAACCCTAGCTGCTCCAACAATTGATGTAGAGGGTTTTAACGTAACTTAAACCCCACGTACGGTTGCCTTCAGGCCTGTTTAATCTTGGGCCTGCTCTTGGTTGCTGTTGTCTTTGGGCCTTGCTTTTCATATAATAGGGTTCCAAGTTCTGAGTCATTTGTGGTCAAATGACCAACATGTCAAGAAAGATGAGAATATCGAGAAAATATCGATTATTCATAGAAATAAGGGCAAACGTTATAAATGGTCCCTGTGGTTTGGGGTCATGACTGTACTTGCTCCTGTGGTTTAAAAATATCCAATTTTGGTCCTGTGGTTTGATTTATCAACTAATTTTGGTCCAATTATAACATTCCGTCTAACACCGTTAGTGAGGCTCTCACATGCGCGTCACATGCTGGGTAATTTTGTCTTTTGCCTTTAACCCACACTCACCCATTCCCTTTTTACGACTCTCAATTGCATTCCTTTCGCGCTGCTGAAGTTTCAATTGCATCCCTTTATTGAAAGATTATGGTTCTGTATGAATTGAAATTTGCACATCAAAGATTTTATTGTCATGGTGCAGGTAAACTATATATATATATATATATATATATATATATATATATATATATATATATATATATATATATATATACAGATCCTATCCAGAGCGGAGCTTCGCTTTGAAAATTAACGTGTGAAGTTCAAGTTTTGGGTCACTTTTCGGTCGCATATCCACATCTCGACCATTCAGTTTTTAGGTACTAGTGTATAGATCGTCTCTGCAAATTTTCAGCCAAAATGATGATCGTTAAGACATTGATAACTGCCTTAAAGCTAGTACGGTTCAGGTTGACAGATTCAGTCCGTCCATTGGTTTAAGCGAGTTAGATACCTTAACGATCATCAATTTGGTTGAAAATTTGCAGAGATGATCTATACACTAGTACCTAAAAACTGAACTGTCGAGATGTGGATATGCGACCAAAAAGTGACCCAAAACTCGAACTTCACACGTTAATTTCAAAGCGGAGCTTCGCTCTGGATCGGATCTGTATATATATATATATATATATATATATCTCTCTCTCTCTCTCTCTCTCTCTCTCTCTCTCTCTCTCTCGTTATTTGTCTCTAATCTTCCAATTGAGGAGAACTCTTTTGGTTTTCGGGCAGGGTAATTAAACATACGTTTTAGATTGAGATTTTGGGTATGACAAATTCTGTGCATTTAGGTTCATGTTGAAACAAAAATAAAGAAAAATAATACATGTATAAATGACGACCTAGAGTTGATACTAGACAGCTCTAGTTGGCTGGAAATTATGAAAAACATACATCTTATCAAAACAAAACAAAAATGAAAAACATACATAATTGAAAATCATCTCAAGCATCCATAATAGTGTCAAACTCTTTTATTATGCCAAGCATGTTGACAATAATTTTTTGACGATCAAATAGACTACCGAATAGTTAAAGATCATGTGGCCACTAACCAAACCAACACAATCATCTGAAAAATTCATGGACGTGCAGCACCAACATTGCTCAGTTTTTCTGCCGAGGAGTCATTCCAGGTGGTCTCCATATGGGTGCAGAACCTTGTCTAGTACTATTCTTGGAAGATTTCTTTTGCGTTGTAGTTGTGGATGTGCCAAACTTAGGAGCTGAAGTTCCAACCTTCTGTTTATGCATGTTTACTCTAGAAGTTGAGATATTACTCGTCTTGAAAGAGTTATTAATGTGCCTTGGAATTCTGGTGAATGTGCCACCTCTTGACGCTCTTGTAATGGTAGGTTGATGTGGAACTTGAACCTGTAAGCGAAAGACCACTTAATTACAGCTCTCTACATACAATGTCATACAAGTATATAACATAAGCATAAGCTGTAATAAGAGATATACAGAGCTCGTCTCATGTGGATTACAATACAGCCCTTACCATGAATTTGTGTTTGCACTAGGCATATTTGAATTTTCAGTTGGCTGTATATTTGGCCATGAAGTAGGGCTAGCACTTGTAGTCTTCCTTGTCTGAAAAAAAAAAAAAAAAAAACAAAGAAGAAAAAACATAGAGAATATTATCAAAAATAAAAATCTAGTATAAATCACATACAATTTAATCTTACGTTTAATGAATCAAGCTTACTAGCTATAGTATGTTTACCTTGTTGCTTTGTCTAGAACATTGTTCTAAATTTTCACCACTTTGTTCACCTCTTTTCTCACCAACACTTGCTGGCCTTGGATAAGCATATCTTTTATCAACGTAGACATTTGGAGGGACATCTACAGGCTGATTTTTACAACTTCTCCTATTGTGACCTTTTCCATAACACTTGGTACGTGTAATGGTCTTTCCCTTTCTACTCACAACCTGCATAGGATTGTTAGGATCTTTCTCCATTTCTAGGTCCTTTCTCCTAACCTTTTTTGGCCTCCCTGGTTGCTTTTTCACTAATGGGGGAATGAGTGGCTCTTGATTACACTTAGGCCACATGTCACACCCTTTGATTGAGTGAATCATAGGCTCATAAGCCTTCAAGTACGTCTCCTTATGGTAATATTTATCAACATATGCCTCTGGCTTCTCCCTATTGTGATGAATACATGCAACAGCATGTAGGCATGGTATTCCTGTCAAATCCCACCTTCTACAGCTACATGTCCTTTCTCTTAAATTAACAACATGCCTGTCTTTTATAGTCTCTCCCACTTGAAATTCAAAATTCCCTGAGTATGTTGGTATATAGTACCTAGATGCATGAATAACCTTGTTTAACTTATTTTGAATTTTGGGACATACCGCATTCTGAAATTCAACAATTTGTTGTGTTTTTACTTGATATCTTCTCATTAGATTACACCTTATCATCTCCAACATGGTTAATATGGGCTGGTCTCTAGCAGCAAGTATCCAACTGTTGAATGTCTCACATAGGTTATTCAAAAGCATATCACACTTCAACCTATTGGTAAACCTAGACCTAGCCCATCTTCTAGGATCTTTTCCAACCAACCAATTATATGCAGGTTTACTCAACTTCTTCAACTTCATCATTTCTGTCTCAAACTCGGCATTATTAGGTGCCCTAGCAGCACTCCACAACGAGTCTTTCAAAGCCTTACCTTTGTGAAGTTTTTTGAAATTCCCGTACAAGTGTCTCACACACCATCTATAATTTGCAGTTGGTACCACAATTTTAAAAGCCTCATCTAAACCCTAAAAACAAAAATGCAAAAAATATTAAGTTAATATATAATTTTTCTTCTATATCGATCTTATGCACAAAACAAGTAATAGACATTAGAAATCATACTTTACCTTTTGTTGATCAGAGACAAAATTCCATCCATACATCTCAACAGGTCCAAGATCCTCAACTAGAAGTTGTAGAAACCAACACCATGTTTCCTTATCTTCACTCTCCACCACTGCATAGGCTATTGGATACATATTGTCATTGACATCAATGCCCACTGCAGCTAGCAGTTGCCCTATAATAATATATCGACTACTCAATTTCTTTATATTAATTTATAGGAATTCAATTATATATGGAAGTTAATTCATATATGAGAGAATTGAGAATACCTCCAAATGCGCCTTTAAGATGACATCCATCTACTCCTATAATCGGTCTACATCCTTTTTTGAAGCCATTCTTGCAAGCTTCAAGACACACAAAAAGCCTTTGAAAGTATGGAGGATTTGCCCTCACAAACATACTATTATTCTTATTAGTTTGCCTCAGTTCTGCACAATACTCCCAGATCCTACTATACTGCTCTTTGTAGCTTCCTTCAATCATTTTAATGGCTTCTTGTCTTCCTCTAGTACACTGACCATGAGATACATCCACTTCAATTTCTCTCCTAACAGTCGATTTCAAAGTTTTTAAGGATAACTTAGGGTCATCTCTAAACCGATCCAACCACTTCTTAGCAATATACTTATAGGTAACAGGCTTCTTTTTATATTGCCTATTGCAGTTGTGCACATTTACCAGAGATTTGATTTGCCATGTACCTTCTTCATTCGGAGATGCATGAATTTTCCAAGGACAACCTGGGATACACTTTGCAGTCATCCGGGTCTTGTCATTCTTTTTTATAGTTGTCTCATAACCCCCTTTGATTGAATACTCCTTAATTGCTTCCTTCACATCATTTTTTGTGGCAAACAGCATCCCGATCACGAATACGGGGTTCTCCATATCTGTGGCAGCATTAAACTCAGGATATTTAATCATTCCTTCTTCTTCATCATCTGAATTCACTGGACTGTTCAAATCATCTGAATCATATTCTCTCTCTTGGACAATGTTATCTTGCATGAAATTTAATGGTAACAGGGAACCAGATTCCATGGTATATTCATCCTCTAACACAGTGTTCTCTTGTGAAAGGTTTAGTGACAAAGTATCATCATCTTCAACATTTGGTCTCCCTAATGGAGTCAACACATGTACAGCAGTATCATCAAATAAATGATCATCCTCTATGGCAACATCATTTTCTTCATCATACAATTCATAATCGGAGTCATCACTCTCACTTCCATGTTCAAATCGAGGGTTCTGTTGCAATTGATCATCTTCCCCTTTATTTTGCACAAAATTATCATACATGCCTTCCTCTTCTTCAATTACACAATTCTCTTCTTCATTCAATCCATGTTCCACTTCGCAAGAAAATTGAGACTTTGACATTCTAGTATGTTGATCAAGACTGGGAACTTGACTGAACAACTCATCTGGGATTTGAGAGAGCAGGTCATCAGGAATCTCATCCCAATTATAAATCAGTGTATCATTACCTTCAATTTGATTAAATATTTGTAAGTAACACATTAGTACAATTTTCTTAAAAACAAATAAAAAGAAAAGCCGTTCATTTGTATACAACTATACATCAAAACTGCCTTTAATGAAACTAGGCTCTATTTTGGATAATAATACCAACACATCAGTACTGGAACTAAATGGATATTATAGTTAATTCTTTAGTGATATATAACATTCAACAATCAGGTATTCTTCATTTGTCGACAAACATCAATTAGCGTATTAGCTATTTCATCTAATCACCCAACAATACTATATAAATCTTAGACTAAAATTCACTACATAGCCTTTTTATAGAGATAGAATTCGAACCCTAGACTAAAATACCAAACATAGAATTCGAACCCTCAAAGTATAACTAATTTGCTAACTCCCTTCCAAGAAAAATAGCACAAAGAAAGATTATGATATTCTAACCTAGGTCTTGAGGCCGTCTATCGAATTTATCTCCTCTACGAGTCATCTGACCAAGAACATGGGCAATGGAAGTTGATTCTTTTGGTAATCCTAGAAGCAGTTTGAGAAGTTCGAAAGATGGAACGTGCAGTCCTTAACTTGGAGTCATAAAAAGGGAATGGGTGAGTGTGGGTTAAAGGCAAAAGACAAAATTACCCAGCATGTGACGCGCATGTGAGAGCCTCACTAACGGTGTTAGACGGAATGCTATAGTTGGACCAAAATTAGTTGATAAATCAAACCACAGGACCAAAATTGGATATTTTTAAACCACAGGGGCAAGTACAGTCATGACCCCAAACCACAGGGACCATTTATAACGTTTGCCCTAGAAATAATATCAAAATTTTGGATAAAAATTGTATAATCAACAGAAAAATATAATTTGAAAAAGTTTATGCTTGTAAAAAACAAAAATTTCAAGAAAGTATTGAAGATATTTTAGTCCTTGACGATGATGCTTGGGGTCTCAAATTTGTCCAATACTAATTTAAGATTGATTTCTAATTTTTTAGTCTTATTTTTAATTTTACCAGGAAGGAAATAAAACACTTGAAGGAGGAAAATGAAGAAAGAAAAACAGTTTCTCTTCTGACCTCCAACACATTATGTCAAACAAAGAGAGGATAATTCTCAATCTTTAACTTATCATTTTTTTTTTTAACCACCACAGGTGGTCGAGTTGGTAAGAGCCTCCAGGTGTGGAACCCCCACAGCCGGGTTCGAATCCCGCCGACGCTTATTGGAGTTAAATCCCAATATATTCTTGGTGGCCAGGGGGGAGGAAGCGTTCTGACAAGATCCCCCGAGCACAAATTAGTCTCTGGGCCTAGGAAGTTTTTGAGGACACCGTGTGATTGACAAATAAAAAAAAAACTTATCATTTTTTTTTTCAAACGAAGCATCATTTCTTCTCAATCTCTCATTTAATTATAAGAGACCCTTTTTTTTTTTTTTGATTCCCGCATTGCGCAATCTGTTTTTAAGCCGATATGACTTGGGCTTATCACTTATGTTAGACTATTTTTTATTATTTTTTTAGGGGAAAGGAAAAGTATTCCATTGATATAAAATCATACGACCTTACAAGGTCAAGCTAGAGGGATCCAAGGATCTCTCAATATACATCAATATGCTCAATTATTCAATGACTAATATCCAAAAAAGAAAGGGAAGTGAAATCCACACTTTAAAATGCCACACTCCATATTTTCTCTTTTTAGTATTGTAAGTTCATCCTTTTGTAGAGTAGATTGTAAACATGTGATGTTAAGATACTATAAAAGGAAACATGAAGTGTGAATTGTAAGATGGTGAGTGTGAATTTACTTTTCCCAAAAAAATGCAGAAAAATAAAAAGATGCTCCTACACTACACTAGATCAAACAACCCCCTTGACAAGCATTGACCCCTAACACTTTCATGGTGTACATCTCCACTCATCAAGGAGCAAACATGAGCAATGTAGGACTAGGCCTCTTAACCCACTCATAAAAGTGACTCATTCTCTGAATCCCCCCGAAACTGAGACATAGAGACTATCTCCAACGAGTTAGTCTGCATGGAGTTAGAACGAGCCAACCTTGTAGTCGGCTGAATGAGTTTTGGGTTGTTCTTTCGGCCACGGGACTTGCCCTTCCTTTTCTATACCTTTTCAGTAGAAGTAATGGTCACCTCAAATAAACCTACAGAGTACATTTCCAGTCCTAAATTCTCAAGCTACAACTCTGTAGGTGCAAGCGCCAGGTTCTGCTTAGGCTGTTTCCTATCCTCGTCTTCTTCTATCTGCCTCCTCAAACCTGAAACCCTAGCTGGCTCACTGGTTTCTGATAAGCTCATAAATGTACATGATTTTGTATTGATTTCTTCATGTTTTCTTAGCTAGTTTTCCATCTATTTGAGTCATTTACTTTATTTTTATGTTTTGTAGGTGTTATGGAGCAAAGTAGAAGAAAGGAAGCTAAATCAGTAAATATGCCTGTGCAGATCAGTCAACTTCAACATGAAACTGAGAGAAGCTCAGAATGAACTAGATAGTGAGCTTTATATTATTGGAAAGCCTTGGATATCTAGTTTCCAGAACTTTTAACGGTTCATTTATATCATTTTTCTACAAGAAGTTATGGCCGATTTAGTACAGCAAGGTCGAGCAGTCCGAGAATCTGACACTTTGACGGAAATCCATGATTTGAGGCCCGAATTCCTTTTAGAAGCCCACCGACTAGTATTAACTGAATATCTCTGTTTATTAGAGATATATGACATATTTTTATGGGTGAAAATTATTAGGAATCTTAAAGGAGAAGCTACTTGATTCCTAAAAGGAAAAGAAGTGAAAATCTCCTAACCTAAGCAATAAAAGAGGGCCGCACAAGAGAAAGAGAGGACGACATCTTCTGCCATCAACTAGCCGCCATCTCTTCCTCTTCCTTTCTTCTAGTTTTTGTTTTGTTCATGACTATGTCTATCTAAATACTTTTGTAGCTAGGGGCGATTTCAAAGCCCCAAACATGTTCAATTCATATTGATGATAATTTAGTTTTTGGTTTTCTATATTATCAATTGAGTGTTTGTTTCACCATGTCTACAAGATGAATCTTTGCTTGTTTGTTTAGGTGCGCAGCTAAATGAATAGGTTAGGGTTCTAATGCTAGGAGTAACACTAGATTCGTGTATGTCGTGTGTTGATTCCAATTGAGTAGCAAAATGTTTTCTTGAATTACATGTGACTCAAACCCTAGGTTTAGCAAGACTACCAATGTACTTGTGCCCCTAGATTTATCCAAACCCTTTTATTGCTTAATGATTTTGATATGTTAAACTTAGCAAGCTTGTGTCTAGGTTGCATAATCGGAAATAGATTAAGTGGTTAGCTTGTATTCACTTAACGAGGAACTAAGAAAGGGTAATGGGTTAATTCGAGCTTGTGAGTTAACTTCGGGTAAATTCAATTGAGAATTAAGATTCCATAACTGAGCTTTGATATGATTGAGTGTGTTTGGTGGTGGAGAATGAGTCCTTAGCTTTGTTTCTGTCAATAGTTTTAAAGTTATAAAATCTGTTTCTGCTTTGTTATCTTACTGTGTTCAGTTTTACGTGAATTATTTCAAATATCAAATCAACTCCGATTATTCTAAAATTTTGTATACGTATTATTAAAAGTGTTTTTAGTGTCCTGTAAAATTTCCAGAAAATTCCATTGAGTCTAGGTAAGTTAATTAATTTATTTTCGTTAACTGTTCAATAGCATGGTTTAGAGTAGTTTGTGACATTTGGTTAGCAATTTAGGAACAATCTTCAGCGGGTAATGACCCTTGCTTGATCACTATATTACCAGAGATGATATTTGAGTGTAAGGTTTAAGTTGTGCATCTTTTAAAAAGTATCAGTTTCCTCTAGAGGAGATCTGTAAGTATATTGGGCTATAACCATTCAATGCATGATTTCCCATTATCACAAGGAAAACAAAAGATGAAGTGGACTTGGATCACAAAGAGGAAGATCACAGAATCGGATCATGAAGAGAAGATCAAGCAGGATTGATTCACTGATCTTGAGTTCATATATGGTATTCAGTCCATATCATTTTGCATGATTTTAATTGATATGCATATTGGTTAGATTGATTCAATATTCTCATTTGCATTAAAGAGTTTTTATCATGCATATCAATTTGAGATATTGATTGATCTTGGTTAGGAAAGTTTCGATTGTTTATTCAAAAAACAGTTTTAAAACCTTCCTATATTTATCTTAATTGATAATTAAGACAAGATTCGATTAAGGGGGAGTTTTTCTCCCTTATAAAAGGTCTCAAAAACTAAAGTTCAAGGTAGGGTTTTTGTATGCCTAAAATCGTCCACTTTTGAACTACTTGTTCAAATCATTTTTGAAAAACCTTCTTTACCTGTTTCGTGTATTTCCATTGCATAATCATACATATTTACTATCAAGATCAGTGATTCATTAGAGAGCAAGGAAAGTTGAAGATAGATTATCTAGATTTGTGGATTAGAAGTTAGAACGGTTGTAAAACAAGTCAGCATGTGTTGCTAAGTGAAAGTGTTTGTTGAGAACAACACTACTTGTATTCTGTAAACTCTAGTGTTTCATATTGGATTATCTTTTTGTGTTGGCTACGTTAAAAGCCACGCAGTGAAGTTTCCTCAATGGAGAGGTTTACACTGCGTCAGCAATTCTTCGTGTTATGAATTATACTTTCGTTAGATAAATTCCTATGAGAAAAGTTCTGTACAATTATTGTTCCATCTAGTATTTTCATTTGACATTAGAGCAGGTTCTAGAATATTCTAGTAGATTGCAGGGACGATGGAACAACATCGAGATAGGGCTGCTGGTGGATCTGTTAATAGTCCTCCATGGTTTGATGGAGCATGTGAAAAGTACACTCAATGGAAGATATACATGAAATCATACTTGTATGCGCAAGATGAACATGTATGGAACATCGTGGAAAATGGTTGGAAGACACCAATAATCCCAGCTAAAGGTGAGGGCTCATCAGTCTCTATTCCTAAGCCACGAAAGGACTGGACTGACGTAGAAGTACGTGATCTTCAAGCCGACTTCAAAGCCAAAAATAGCATTTTCACTGCTCTCTCTGAACGTGAAAAGCTGAGGATTAGTCACTGCGACACTGCAAAACAAGCTTGGGATCTGCTGCAGACTACATATGAAGGAAACAAAAAGGTACGTGCACAAAAACTGCAAGGTCTGATATATGAATTTGAAACTATGACCATGGGAGATGATGAAACTGTGGATGACTTCCATGGTAGAATACTAAAGATTACTGGTCAATGTCGTAGTCTTGGTGCCCCCTTTGATGAAGATAAGGTAGTCAAGAAAATACTTAGAGCCTTACCAGAAAAGTTTCACTCTAAAGTCACTAGTATAGAGGATTCTTTTGACATTGATGAATACCCCTTGGATGAACTCATTGGAAATCTGAAAACTTATGAACTGAGACTAAAACCTGAAAAGAAATCCAAAGGTGTGGCTTTCAAGGCTGTGAAAGGGAAAGAAGAGGAAGATGAATCACTTGATCTTGCTCTTCTGACCAAAGAGTTCAAAAAACTCCTTAGAAATAAATCCTCCTCTCAAAATTTCACTGCTCCCAAGAAAAATGTTGTTAACAATGATAACAACAACAAAGGAAATTTTAGATCAAATAAATCTGGAAGAATAAAATGCTATGAATGTGGTAGCTATGGCCATATTTCTACTGATTGTGGTAACAGGAAGCATGGAAAGCAACAATAAATCCCTCCTCTCGACATGGAGTGATGATGAACATCAGGAGATTGAAAATGTTGCCTACGTGTCATCCCTTTCACTGGAATCTGAAAGTGATGAAGAATTCTTAGATGATGAGACTAATGTCCGCTGCAAACAACTCTATAAAGCGTCAAAAGCCACATTAATAAAAAATGCAGGTTTGGAAGATGAAATTGTAATGTTGAAGGCTAAGAATGAGAAGTTGGAGCTTAAATGGAGGACTTCTCAAAACACTTGGGAACAAGAAAGGAACACATTCATAGAAGAGCTGTAGAACTCACAAAGTAACAAAAGTTCCCAGACCTGGAAGATACAATGTGATGAACTGAAAAACAAAATCAAGATTCTTGAACTTGAGGTAAAGGGACAACATTCTCTAAACTTAAATCTGCTAACTGAAAATGAATCATTGCAGGAAGAGCTGAAGTCCACTCAAGAGAAGTTCACAAAGTTTGAAATAAGCTCTGCAACAGCATCTAGACTGTTCAGCTCCGGAAAAGCTCACCATGATACATTCGGACTTAGATATTCTGGAGAAAGCTCCAAAGGCACACACTTTGTGAGAGAGTCAAGTTCAAAAGTGGAGAAAAGTGATCCAGTCACCCAAGTCATCAAGGATAATATCACACGGGCTGACAAGGAACCAAAACCTTCTCAGAATGTCACTCAGGTAAGAATGAACCAAATGCTTTCGACTGATCATAACAGGTACTCAACCTTTAAATCCTTTATTCCTACATGTCATTACTGTGGTAAATTAGGACATATCAGACCGAGATGCATTGAGAGACATAAGTCAATTCCTTTTAGTGAAGAAAAGCTATCTGTAAAATCTTTACATTGTGAGCTTAAAGAGCAGAAAGAGCTTATCAACAAATTGGCTAACCTAATTACTAAAGCAAACATGAAAAATAGAGATAAACCTGTCTGGATTAGAAAGGATTTGAATACTACTCATTCTAATCAATCTGATTCAACCAACTCTATTAGTGATGTCTGTCTCATGACAAGTGTGAGTACAGATAACCCTTCAACATATATTGAAGCAATCTGCCTGGTAGCACTCACTGCATTGGCAGACAAGCGAAAGGATTTCTGGTATGTGGACAGTGGTTGTTCCAGACACATGACTGGAGACAAAGCTTGGTTCACCTCGTTCGAAGATGAAAGCACTACTGGCTCAGTTACCTTTGGTGATGGAAGAAAAGCCAAAATTCTTGCACGAGGAACAGTCAATACTCCTGGAATTCCTAATCTAAAAATGTTTTGTATGTTGAGGGTTTAACTGCAAATCTAATAAGTGCCAGTCACTTGGCGGATGATTATGAGGATGTTTGGTTCAACAAGCAAAGATGTGTGATTCTTGATGAAAAGGGAGAAAATATTATGAGAGGTAAGAGATCTTCAGATAACTGTTATCACATTCAATCTAATGAACTTCTAAATGTACAGGATTGCTTGTCTGTGAGATCTGCCGAAGAAACCTTCGAAATATGGCACAGAAGATTGGGACATGTAAACTATCAGGATCTACTCAAATTATCCACTAAGCAATGTGTTAGAGGTCTACCAGCACTAAACGGTAAGACTGACAAGATATGTGGAGAATGCAAAACCGGAAAGCAAGCCAGATCTCCTCATAAATCAATAAACTCTGCCACTACCACAAGAGTATTGGAATTGCTACATATGGACCTCATGGGGCCATCTCAAACAGAAAGCATTGGAGGTAAGAAATACATACTTGTGATAGTTGATGACTTCTCAAGGTACACTTGGGTTAACTTCCTAAAAGACAAAGCTGAAACATTTGAATCATTCAAGGGTCTCAACCAAAGAATGATAGTTGAAAAACAGTCCACCAACATGTGCTTAGTAAGAGTAAGGTCAGATAATGGAACTGAGTTTAAAAATGCTGCTTTTGCTAACTACTTTCATGAGTTAGGTGTGTCCCATGAGTTTTCAGCCCCGATCACTCCACAGCAAAATGGAATAGTTGAGCGTAAAAATAGAGTGCTGTTAGACATGGCAAGGGTAATGTTGCACTCTGCTGGCCTAAGCTCGAACTTCTGGGCTGAGGCAATCAATACTGCATGTTACACCATAAATAGAGTCTTTTTGAGACCTGGAACTGACCAAACAGCGTATGAACTGTGGAAAGGTAAGAAACCAAACATACACCACCTTCGTGTGTTCGGAAGTCCTTGTTACATATTGAGAGATCGAGAGCAACTAGGAAAATTTGATGCTCGAAGTGATGATGGTATCTTCCTTGGATATTCTATTAATAGTCGTGCTTATAGAGTCTATAACAAACGAACTAGGATTGTTATGGAATCTATTCATGAGGAAATTTTTGCAGAAACATCACCTATTCTCAGATCAGAATCAGAAGACTCACCAACTACTGATGAACAGGAAGAGAATGCTGACAATATCTTTGAGCCAGCTCTTCAAATGAAAAGAGGGTTCAAGCAAGTCCAAAAAGATCATTCTCGTCAAGACATTCTTGGACAAATCTCTGATGGTCTCAAAACCAGAAGTCAAACTGCTCCACAGGTAAGTGTAGATGAGGTAAGTCGAGGTAATGCCTTACTTTGTTTTATCACAGAAAATCAAATAACAATGAATGTTATATCTCAGTGGGGTTTTGTTTCCCAAATTGAACCAAAGAATGTCAAGGAAGCTCTACTAGATGATGAATGGATTAGTGCTATGCAGGAAGAATTAAATCAGTTCACTAGGAATGATGTGTGGTACTTGGTACCAAGACCTAGAAACTGCAATATAATAGGCACTAAGTGGATTTTCAGAAATAAATGTGATGAAAAAGGGAACATAATCAGAAACAAAGCTAGACTAGTAGCACAAGGTTATTCACAGATTGAAGGTCTCGATTTTGATGAAACTTTTGCCCCTGTTGCAAGGTTAGAATCAGTGAGATTGCTTTTGTCTGTTGCTTGTCACCTAAGATTCAAGTTGTTTCAAATGGATGTCAAAACTGCCTTTCTAAATGGTGTCTTGCAGGAAGAAGTCTATGTGGAACCACCTCAAGGTTTCAAGGATCCACATAATTTGAATCATGTTTATAGACTCAAGAAAGCCTTGTATGGGTTAAAGCAGGCTCCACGAGCCTGGTATGAAAGGCTATCCACCCATCTGGTGGAAAAAGGGTACTCAAGAGGATCAATTGATAAAACATTCTTTGTAAAACATGTGAAAAATGATCTTATCATAGCTCAGGTGTACGTTGATGACATTGTCTTTGGCTCTACGTCTAAATATCTTGTAAATGAATTTCAATCGGTCATGGAAAGTGAATTTGAAATGAGCATGTGTGGGGAGCTAACCTTTTTCCTTGGAATGCAAGTAAAGCAACTTGATGCAGGTATCTTTCTCTCTCAAACCAAATATGCGGAGAATCTCATCAAGAAGTTTGGGCTTGAATCCAAGAAGGTGGTTACAAATCCTATGAGCACCACTACAAAGCTGAGCGAGGATTTAAATGGAAAATCAATTGACTCCACTCTCTATAGAAGCATGATTGGAAGCTTACTGTATCTAACTGCCAGTAGACCTGATATTTCCTACAGTGTGGGAGTGTGTGTGCTCGATTTCAAGCAAATCCCAAAGAATCACACTTGGAGGCTGTCAAAAGAATCATCAGATATATCTCAGGTACAATTGACTGTGGCATTTTCTATACCTTTGACACTAACGTAGAAGTTGCAGGATATTCTGACGCTGACTGGGGAGGAAACTTAAAGGATAGAAAAAGTACTTCAGGGGGATGTTTCTTCATAGGCAACAATTTGGTTGCCTGGCATAGCAAGAAACAAAATTGCATCTCTCTTTCTACTGCAGAAGCTGAGTATGTTGCAGCTGGGAGTTGTTGCACGCAAATGCTTTGGATGAAGCAAATGCTTCATGACAATGGCATCTCTCAAGGTAAGTTGTCTATCTTTTATGACAACACCAGTGCCATCAACATTACTAAGAATCCTGTTCAACATTCTCGAACAAAGCACATTGATCTTCGATATCATTTTATTAGGGATTTGGTTGAACAAAACATACTTGAATTAAGCTTTGTGCCCACTGAAAATCAACTTGCTGATTTGTTTACTAAGCCCCTTGACATTGCTAGGTTTGAGATGTTGAGAAATGCACTTGGGATATGTTCTGAGCACTAAGGCACAAGAATGACTGTCCACTGTTGTTTGAGAAATTTGTGATCTTAGTATCCCTTGACCACAGTCACTAGTGAAATGTACATACTTTCCACTATGTATTCTTTGTTG
The DNA here is from genome assembly GCF_002994745.2 of Rosa chinensis. NCBI lineage: Eukaryota > Viridiplantae > Streptophyta > Magnoliopsida > Rosales > Rosaceae > Rosa > Rosa chinensis. Next base: position 27,844,255 of record NC_037092.1, read on the forward strand.
ACATGCCTTATTCTGGACAAAAATTGTGTACTCATGTTTAGTATCTTATTCAGCAAATCCTCATATGCACTTTCACTTATAGCATATGTGGTGGCCTGCTCATTGTTTACTATCCAGAGAGATTCGGTGAAATAAGTGAACTACTTGAATTGCTCAAATGATCCCTTCCCTCTTCTCAAAGTAATCAGTTCCTAGTTGTGGTGAACTTTCTAGGCTTTGTAAGAAACGAGAATGGATACCTACATCCCATCTCTCTGAGTAATCAGGCCTTAGTTGTGGTGAACTTTCTAAGGTTTGCAAGAAACGAGTCGGTGAGTGATATTTGCACGTAAAATAAAATATGCAGACAACTACTCGAGACTCTCTCCATGGAGCATCCTTGTCATGTTTAGTACCCTAAGAATATCTGTTCTGGGAGTTGCTGAGAAGAGTCTTGTTACATGAGTACTACTTGTCACTAAATAAAAGCGGTCTATGACTTCAATAAAATACGTGCTTAGGAACAATGTTTCCTACCCCTTCTAAGGAGATCTCATGAGCTTAGTTCATACGTTTTCTCTCTGTCACTAAACGTATTTCTAAGCCCCACTTACTGGTTATACTCACTTTTATCAGAGGAGTTACTCACTAAGGTCTGAATATGAGTACCAATTCTCTTTGTTGATAGAATACATCATGTTCCATACTTTGAAATATGTTCACCTCACTACATGATTTGTGCTCTCTGTGATTAAACTATGCTATTTTTTCTCTCTTCAATATGACCTATGCATTCATTGTCTTGATTCTTAGCAAAGGAAACGATCATCTGATATAAATGCTGATTCTACGATTGTCTTTTGTCTCTTCGTTTCCTTCCTTGACGGCCATCTGACTGTACTTAATTTCCATAATGATTATGCCTAAGTTGAGGGGGAGACGTTCTCTGCATGCGTACTTCTAGGAAAAATAAATTGTCATAACTTCTCTCTTCAATTGAGATGCTATCCCAATCGGTGTGCTCTTTGGTTTTCCCTAAACCTAACTATTCCATATATAGCCTCTCTTGTCTCCCTCGGATTTTACTCTTGGTTGTCTCTGTGTGCAGGTTCGTTCATTAACTGGTTTTTCTCACCATGGTTCGCACAAAGCAAACAACTTGACTTGGTGGACATCGCCGCCTGCCTCCTCCAGTGGAAGGCCGTCAGGCCGCTGCCAGAGCCGGGATTCTCCATCCCGGCATGCAGCGTGCACGCAGTCAGAGCCCTCCTCTTCGCTCCTCATCCTCTGGTACCTCTTCTGCTGCTCCTCCTCCTGTCTCTCTGGATAGTCTCCGTGACCAGATCATGGTGTCTGACTGGCGAATTGCCTGCCTCACTACGGACATGGATGACATGCATTCCCTTCTGGTTCGTACTCGTCATGATCTGACCAGCCTCACACAGGAGATCCGGAACATGCAGCGCCACCCTCCCAGGTTTGACGCTCCCAGTCCATCCAACGCCATGCAGGAGCCTGTCGCACTAGAGGAGAGCTCAGATTCCATTGATAAAGAGGAGTTTCTAGACACTGTCACCAAGCTTATTGAGGAGTTCGACGTGCCCTCCCATTCAAAGGGGGAGAAGTAAAGATTTTTCTTTGTTATTTCTGTTTTCTGCATTTTTTATTTTTGATGGACAAAAGTTATTTTCTTTTTTGTAAGTGCATAAGCACAGATACTTTTGGGATGCTTTCTATTATTATTTCTAAGTAATTTTATTTTGGCAACTTGGATCTGGAAAAGGATGGAAACTGATTCCTTAATCCAAGTAGCACTCTTTGTTTAGTGATTAGTATTTATCTGTGAGAACTAACATGCAGGGTAAAACATGAAAAATCATGAGTTGAATGGGAATGCCCAAAGGGGGAGATTGTAAGTATATTGGGCTATAACCATTCAATGCATGATTTCCCATTGTCACAAGGAAAACAAAAGATGAAGTGGACTTGGATCACAAAGAGGAAGATCACAGAATCGGATCATGAAGAGAAGATCAAGCAGGATTGATTCACTGATCTTGAGTTCATATATGGTATTCAGTCCATATCATTTTGCATGATTTTAATTGATATGCATATTGGTTAGATTGATTCAATATTCTCATTTGCATTAAAGAGTTTTTATCATGCATATCAATTTGAGATATTGATTGATCTTGGTTAGGAAAGTTTCGATTGTTTATTCAAAAAACAGTTTTAAAACCTTCCTATATTTATCTTAATTGATAATTAAGACAAGATTCGATTAAGGGGGAGTTTTTCTCCCTTATAAAAGGTCTCAAAAACTAAAGTTCAAGGTAGGGTTTTTGTATGCATAAAATCGTCCACTTTTGAACTACTTGTTCAAATCATTTTTGAAAAACCTTCTTTACCTGTTTCGTGTATTTCCCTTGCATAATCATACATATTTACTATCAAGATCAGTGATTCATTAGAGAGCAAGGAAAGTTGAAGATAGATTATCTAGATTTGTGGATTAGAAGTTAAAACGGTTGTAAAACAAGTCAGCATGTGTTGCTAAGTGAAAGTGTTTGTTGAGAACAACACTACTTGTATTCTGTAAACTCTAGTGTTTCATATTGGATTATCTTTTCGTGTTGGCTACGTTAAAAGCCACGCAGTGAAGTTTCCTCAATGGAGAGGTTTACACTGCGTCAGCAATTCTCCATGTTATGAATTATATTTTCGTTAGATAAATTCCTATGAGAAAAGTTCTGTACAATTATTGTTCCATCTAGTATTTTCAAGATCTAATTGTGACACCACATTTCTCTTTATGGATCAAATTGAGAAAGTGAATGGTCGAAAACAAAGATGAGGTTAGAGCAGGAGGGATGTTTTTCCCAAAAACTAGGGTTGGATAGCCCTAGCTAGCAGCCTCACCTTGTGCTGCTTCAGCCGTTACTGCGCACAGACAAGCAACACCCACAGACAAGCAGCACCCACATAGTTAACCAAGTGTTCATACCCAAAGCACAATGTCTGTACGTTAGATGGAGAATCCATTATTAGCCTTTCGAGCTGGATTGAGTCATTGATCGATAAAGTAAGCCAGACATGCACCAGGCCTTGCCGAAGTCTGCCTTGATCAACCGACATCACCGTGCCAATGGTTTCCCTGACCAATCGAGTAGTGGCTTTAGTCATTAACACCGGTGGAAGGCCCTGAAGTTCCATCCAGATCCACATAAAATCCAGGGGAACTGCCGCAATGTCTGGGAACTCGTCATAATCGTTCAACAAGATCATGGCGCACTAAAAACACCATGGTCCTCCCTTCATCACACGAGCAATATCACGCTTGTTGGTAAACGTGAACAAGAAATGACTGAAATGTTCAGCTGTAGCCTGTACATCCATTGTTTCAAGAAAACCTCCACATCTATCGGATTGCACTCCGGAATGAGTGTCCACTAACAGAACGACAACTATTCAGACGGCCTACCATGAAATGGCATGCGCTGCACTAAGTATACCTTCCCTAGACTCCTTAAGGTAATTTCCTAGATTGACCTGCTCTTCGCCATCTTTGAGCAACAGTTTGGTCGCTAGCCTGACTGTAATAGAAACAATCGTTACAACCATGAAAAAGGCCGCGCACAACTAGAATCTCATAAAACCCTAACCCTAGAAAAGCGTGAAGGGGGGGGGGGAGGGGAGAGAATTTTAATTAAGGATTAAATACATGTTTAATCCTTTTTTTTCTTAACCTTACGAATATAAAAGAATTATTAAGTGAACTTAAAAAAAAAAAAAAAAAAACTGCATAGCGTAGTATATGAATGTATTCCACTCAACCAAGAGCGAATTATATGAGACCATCTGAAGAAAATCAAATTCATAAGATACATATAACCCATGAATAAACTTCAATATCAAATAATAAAAAAGATAAGAGAGTTGAAGAAGTTAAAGTTAAAACTAAGGTTGCTTATATTCATTCTCATCCATTTATGGATTTTACCGTTAGAATGGGGTTGTGCAAGACCAACACAATTGTCATATTGTTAGGCTATGCATTGGAGTGTTGCACCCTAGTTGGTGAGAATTAGTCTGTTTTTATTTAATTATATTTTATGGGAGACTTTTACCTGAATTATTCGTCAGCAAAAGTGTATCATTTTTTTTTTATTAATAGGAGGCTTTTTGGTTATGAACAATATAATTCGTTGTCAAAACTATATCAAATTTTATGTTTTTTATGGGTGGGTTTTACCAGTGAAGCATTCATCGAAGAAGATGTGTGTGTGAATATTTTAATGGGAGACATTTTGTTACAAAGAGTCCTTAAACATAGTTGCATGTGTCCCTTTTTATTATCTAAAACATGATTTTTTTTTTTTTGTGTGTGTGCAAATATTCAAGAACCTAGGATTTTCCCATCATAAAATATACTAGCCATATCATCTAAAATCTCTCTTTCTTTTTTTTTTGAAAATAATACGACAACTCTTTTATTGATCAGCAAAATCATACATAACTGTTTAACCATGCGGGGCCGACAAAAAAACATTACCTAGACAGTATCTTTTTAAAGACCATGAAGCACATCCAAAAACAGTTCAACTTTCATCCATGAGAATCAACAAGCACAGATGAACAGAAAGACCTTGGCGTTATATTTGTTAATTAATGGAAGAGGAAGCATGCTCCAAGAGTAGAGTACCACCTCCTTCCACAACTTCCTCCATTGTAGCTTCCACAACAATTCCCTCACCAAAAGCTTGTGCATCAACAATTTTCACCTCCACAACTTGCTCAATCAAAGTTCCAACCTCACCTTTTGCTCCATCTACCTTAGGAAATCAAGTCTTCCTAGGTCTGGGATCCTTTGTCTTGTACTGGTTTTTACTTCCCCTTGGTTGACCTCTCTTCTTGAGTGGTGAAATGTGAATAACACCTTTGTACTTATGTGAGCATTTACCAAGCAAAATCAGCTATAATGAGCCACGCTTATGCTACCGCCAGCGGTACCAACTCACACCAACAGAGTGACCTACGGAAACACAGCCAAGCAGGCTACTGCCTGAGCCCCGGCTCACCCCCAGATCACCGCTGACGCGCATCAGAAGCTGGGAAGTGAAGCATATCAGTCCCACATTGAAAACATGGAAGATGTCAGCCTCTTTCCCACCTATAAAAAGTTATCTCCTTTCTCCTCATTAATTACGCTTTTACTACTCACCTACTGTTATTCTGTCAACATAAATATATTGACTAACTTAAGCATCAGAGAAGAGAAGACCGCCTAGCGCGGTCTCCCTTTGACGCCCTATGTATTTTACTTGACAGGTAGAGGAAGTATTGATTACATCACAAGTAGTGGTCTGCCCATCGGACCAGCGTTAACCAAGATTTAGCCACCGCTGAATCTTAAACATTAACATTGGCGCTGTCTGTGGGAACCCTTGAACAAAAAGCCATCCCACCACAATAATCACCATGACTAATGGTAGCGGGGGAAACGCTGAGGGCCAAGCAGATCAGTCCCACATCGAAAACATGGAAGAGGTGAGTCTCTTTCCCACCTATAAAAGGTTCTTTCATTTCTCTTCATTAATTATTCATTTACTACTCACCTACTGTTATTCTGTCAACATAAATACATTGACTAACTTAGGCATCGGAGAAGAGAAGACCGCTCAGCGTGGTCTCCCTTTGACGCCCTGTGTATTTAACTTGACAGATAACGGAAGTATTGATTACATCACAAGTAGCGGTCCGCCCATCGGACCAGCGTTAACCAAGATTTAGCCACCGATGAATCTTAAACATTAACAACCTTTCTCATTAGGAAGATCGAAGCCATCATCCACTGCCAGAGGAGTAGAAATCGATGCCACTTCTAGCTTGGTTGTCTTCCCAGCTTGAACCAACTCAGTTGGAGGTCCTGCCTAACTCCTAGAATCAAAATGATAAGGGTAAGCTCTTTCTGCATGATCATCGTGGTTGATTCTTCTGAAGTCGGAGTCCATCCCAGAATAGCCTGCAAGTCAAAAAGGGAGAAACCCACCATCTTATCAAAGAAGTCGGTGTTGGGGAAGCTGCAATACATGTGACCAAAGTCGAAGTTGAAACCCTAGATGTGGAGGACAAAGCTGAAATTTCCATGCTAGGGTTAGAGTTAGCACCGTTTCCCTATTTCGAAAACCCGATCCCCAGCAGGAACTTTATGCTTTTGTTGTGGAGCAGTCATTGTCGACCCAGCTGCCGCTTCAGGTCATAACACCGACGACCCAATTTCAGCCACTAGCAAGGCTCCCAAAGGCTTAAGGTTTAAAACCCTAGCCACTACAGCTGAGGGCGGATTTGATCCTGAGACCCGACTGCCACTAACCCGGCTAGTGAACCCCATAGCCAAGCTTTGCCCCGCAGCCGCTACACGTGCCTTCTCTGCTTGGGCCTCCAGGAATCTGTCTTTATCGTCCACCCCGTCAAAAAGCCAACCACAATTCTTACACAAGCCCCTAACCCCTATCGTAATGCAAGTCCACTTCAGCCACTTCCCCTATCGCAAAAATGAAAGGTCCAGGTGGTCCAAAGGAGCCTACGAATATCCAAAACCACTCTAAAGTGCAGCTCAAGTAGAGAGCGCTGTAGGGAAAAGGGATCGGCTCTTAAATACTGACCCATTGACGGCTCAATGAGAATCAGGGACTCCTCCATTTGCAATTATGGAGGCAACCGACGTACAACCACCTAAGTCTCCAAGGATTGCAGAGCCACATACCTCACTTCGATCACTCAATCCATCATACTCCGCTAGAAGGATCACAAGACTATTTTAAAAGCCCATGTAAAATCTTATTGTAATTCTCCTTACGGCAAAAGCAGAAGAGAAAACGGATCTGACAGATCCAAGATGGATAGTCGTTCCCCTAAACCCCAAATTGCTGCTAAGGTCCCCAACACCCCCTTCTCATCACCCTTCTTCTGTTGAACCAGCCTCCCAAGCAAATAGGAGAGGTCCCCCGCAATAGCAGCTGAACCTGCCTCTCCAAAATCCACCATCACACCCTCACTTAGCCCCAAAGCCACAGCCAGCCTAGAAGCCATGTATTCCGCCAATTGGAATAAAGAAAGTATGCAAGAAACTTGAGAAAAAACTCTAGTTTCACAACCCTAGTAGAGCGGCTAGGTAAAACTGTTTAATTGCTTTTGTTTTTATAAAATTTCTCTCATTTGTTTATTATTTAATTTCAAAGATAATATAGTAAATTGAATTCTAATGTGAAAAAATTAAATGTAATAACGTTTCCTGCACATGAGAGCACCGCCTTCTGCATGGACAATATTGCCCGCGCATGAAAGTTAGTTAATAAGAAACTAGAAACTACAAAAAGATATAAGGTGTTTAAAGTTCCATCCAAGATGGTCGTCTTCTTGGCGAAAAATTTTCGATTTGGTGGAGGTGATGAGAGTATTGCTCTCTTGAATTTCGGTGGCTGGATACATTAGAATTGTCTTGGGTTTCTTTCTTGACATTTTGATCTGTTTGTTGCTAGTTGCTTCGCGATGGTGCAGCGGCTATAGTCTTCCCATCGATGGTTGTTGGTAGTGATGTGGCTGCCCTTGTGTTTGTTTCTGTATGTTTGTTTGGGTTTTTTTTGGTCATATATTGATTTTGTTAGGTCTTTGTTATTGGTAATATTTTTTCTTTAATAAAAGTTCTTGTTTGACCCCAAAAAAAAAAAAAGTTCTATCTTAGACATAAGATATATTCAAAAAAAAAAGACATAAGATATACTATATATGTTGATTTGTTGGCTATATTTAAGAGAAGAGAGTTTCTTAGCCAAAACAAATTTTTTTAACTTAAATACTCCTTATATATTAAAATACATGAAAACAAATTAATTAGAAATGGTAAACAAGTAAACCACAAATAATAATTAAAAAAAAAATTTGTATAAACTGTTTGTAACCACGCACCTTCTTTTGGTAACTTTCTCCATGACACAACATGCAAATTGTTTTCAACATGCGTGGGTGGTTACAAACAAGTGAGAAATACTTACCTAGAGGAGTATGGGTCCTCACGCATGGGCCGGTGTTTCACCCTCCATTCACCATTGGATTTTTTCTTTGCTATTGGCTTCTATCCCATTTCGGTGGCTTCGGTTCCTTCCTAGATTGAGTCTCTCTGGTGGAGAAGAGAAAGTTAGTGTGTGGGTTTGGTTCCAATTAATCGTCCCATTACTTGGGTTTCGAATGAATTTGTAATTTGTGGGATTGTTTTTTTTTTTTAGAAGATAATTTGTGGCATTGTACTGGCAGTGGTTATTCATATTTTATCCCCTCAATATGGCTCTTTTCATTATCTTTTGGATCCGAGCAGCGGGTTGGGCGGCAAATGTATTAGTATTGTAAGATATGATGTATTATTTAATTTTTAGGGTTACACTCTTTTGCCCTATTCATGCGAATTTAGGTTGAGTTGTAATTTTCCTTGTCAAATTTATTTATAATTGGGCGTTGTTTTGGGCTCTTCCATTAGGTTCATACGCTTTGGTTTTTATTAATGAATGCTTTCATTAATTCCAAAAAAAAAAAATCTTTCTCCATTCCGGGTGGATATTTCTAGTATCAATAATGGCTGGATATATATATATATATATATATATATATATATATATCCACATCTCGACCGTTCAGTTTTGGGTCACTAGTGTATAGATCATCTCTGCAAATTTTCAGCCAAATTGATGATCTTTAAGGTATCTAACTCGCTTAAACCAATGGACGGACTGAATCTGTCAACCTGAACCGTACTACTTTAAGGAAGTTATCAATGCCTTAACGATCATCATTTTGGCTGAAAATTTGCAGAGATGATCTATACACTAGTACCTAAAAACTGAACGGTCGAGATGTGGATATGCAACCGAAAAGTGACTAAAAACTCGAACTTCACCCGTTAATTTCAAAGCGGAGCTCCGCTCTGGATAGGATCTGTATACACCCGTTAATTTCAAAGCGGAGCTCCGCTCTGGATATGATCTTTAAGGTATCTAACTCGCTTAAACCAATGGACGGACTGAATCTGTCAACCTGAACCGTACTACTTTAAGGAAGTTATCAATGCCTTAACGATCATCATTTTGGCTGAAAATTTGCAGAGATGATCTATACACTAGTACCTAAAAACTGAACGGTCGAGATGTGGATATGCAACCGAAAAGTGACTAAAAACTTGAACTTCACCCGTTAATTTCAAAGCGGAGCTCCGCTCTGGATATGATCTGTATATATATATATATATATATATATATATATATGTCTATAAACATCACAGAGAAACAACATTACAACTTATTGAGAAATATAACTTCATTGATGTTCATACAAACAATGACCTCGTTAATTATAAAAACAGTTGAAGTATGCATGCAATATCAGTTTCTTGGGCTGCAAGTTGAATTTCAATGCCCTATATGATCTCTAGGTGTAGAAGGTACTGGTACGCCTATCCTCTTCACCGTAATACTCTCCATTTTCACATGCAGCCTAGTCCTAGCCTTCTCTTCTGTAATCGTAATAATGAAATTAATTAAAGATCCATAAGAAGTCAAGAAAGGAAGAGGATGCCCAGTTTTCTCCCCAGCTACCATCTCATTTCATTTCATCAAAACTAAAATGCGATCAACCCGTTTAACTACATTTGAACAGAGTCCAACCATGCATTCATTTTTTTTTCCTAATCTTATAAAAATATATATTGCTCAAGGAAAAGAAGCCATGGCCAAAAAACTTAAGAAGCTATGTGTGTTTGTGCGTTTGTGTGTATTCTGTATATCTTCTACGTTCATATACAAGAATCAACATCGCAAAAATTAGCCAAATACACGTTTGGTCATTTCATCTGTGCAAACCAATGGTCCAATACTATTAGCCGGATAAAATTATATATACTGAAAATGATTCAAATGGCTGAATGGTTTCTAATTTAATATGGCTGGTTTTTTAGCATTCATTCTTGCATAGAGAACTCGGGAATCACGAGAGAGAGAGAGAGAGAGAGAGAGAGAGAGAGAGAGTAACTGGTTGTTGGCATTTCGGAAACTTCAGCATGGACTATGTTGGACGAGAACAACGCCAATAAAATGAAGGGAATCATGAAAACATAGCAGGCCTTCTGAACCATTTTAGTATGTGTCTATAGTATATATCCCTCAGTGTTTGAGGGTTTCTTTTATACTAATAACTTTTCTGGACAAAGTCAGATGTTATCGCCAATTTTTTTTTTGGTCGAAAAGAGAGAAGAATAAGTCAGTCAATGTTTTTGAAAAGAAAATAAAGTCAGATGATTGATCGAGCAAAGTCTCTGTTTTTTTTTGGTCGAAAAGAAAGAAAGAAGTCCGGTCGCTCCCCACAATTTAGCTAGCAATACTACTAGGCGATGATGAAAAATGTGGTGGTATACTTGACATGGTCCATATTCTTCTCCTGGAATTCATGACTTTCGTCTTTTCACTCGTCTTTTTTAATTAAGTAGAACAAATGATTAGGCTGCATCTTCATTTGTTAATTACATTTTCGTTTTGAATGTCTTAGCTTATATTTATATCATTTTATTTACATTTTGACCAGCATCCTCTAAGACTGACGAACCACAATCAGTAACAGAATGTTGATCAGCTTAATCGAACCTTGACAAGCACGCCACACCCAAGACCTTAATTATATGTATGAGCATTCCCAAGTCTAGTAAAAGCACGACTTGTTCATGGTGGGTCGAACAATTTTAGCTAATGTGTCCTCAAGGTCTTTCTTTATTAAGTAGTCTTGTGCTTGTTTGCTATGGTTATAATGTGTTTTGGGTACCATGATTCTCAAGAACATTATCATAATTCCCCGCCTGTATTTATCACAAATTTAAAGTTTTAAACAATCTTTGGCAAAAAGTGTAACTAAAAGCATTGATAAAAACAAATAGGGAAGAGTGAGAAAGATTAACTGGATAACATATATAGGTGCTAGTATACATAGAGAAGACAAGAGTTTCTAGATAATTGGATAGGTAATGCCGGTATGAGATATATGGTTCCGGAAAAACATACAGACATATTCATCAAGGACTTCAATAAGCTTACATTTCTGCAAGCAAGTGCTGTTAGCAGCTAAAATTCATTCATGAATCATTGGTCCTGGAAGATTATCTTTGCACGCACTGAGGCACGCCTAGACCGGAACAACTTCTTTTCTAGTTTCGACGACTCAACACCAGGAACAGGCTGAACAGTCATCCTCTCGAGCACAGGTGAATTCAAAAGCAGATATATATCTGATGAAATCTAGTTCGGCTTTGACAACTCTGATGCCGTTTACGAACACATATTGCAGTTGGTTACTGAATGAACATCTCCTGTTGTCATCTAACCAAGAATTCCCTTTTTCAACAATCTTGCCCTGGGAAGACCTGGACTTTCAGTTCTTGCAGAGCTGGACAACTTCTAAAATGGCAATTAAAGAGCAGTAAAACTCTCCTCCAAACTAGTTAAGCTTAGAGTTATATGAAGACAGTTCAGATACAGACATGGTCTGGGCAGTTTTACTGGCAAGGCACCAATAGCCAGATACATTAAGGAGCAACAGTAGAAATCGAGCCTCTGAACCTGAGGCAGGCAACCTAGAATCATGACCAAATTGCTAGAACTGCCAGAAACCCGTCTTTGGGAAACATAGAATTCAAAAGTTTCCAAACCAATGGAGACATCAACAAGATTTGAGGTATTCACCAGAAGCACATCCTTAAAAGAACCTCTAACATCAAGGAATTTGAGATTAGGTGCGTCAATCATGAGATGGCTGAAACTGTCACAGTACACCAAAGTCAAACTCTCAAGCAAAGGACAGCAAATAATCAGGTGTTCGAACACATCTTGGGAAAAGATAACATTCTCAAAGTGAAGGCTCTTCAAACTGCTGAACCCTTTGAAAGTGAATGGAGGTTCTATCAAACAGCTGGATAGCTCTAAACTAATTATATCTTGACAAGAAAACAAACATGAAGGAATCTTGTATCGCTGCCCCTGATGGTTGAGTATGAATTCTTTGATAGAGTTCCTCACTTCCTTGATACATGAAGAATCCATCGATCAATGTCTTTACTAGCTAAATGAGCTCGAAAAAGCTTGAACTTGTGTATGGGGCCAATGTGAGCTAAAAGTACATGATCAACAATGTCCGCAAAGGTAGTATCATTGTGAGCTGAGCGACACTGATAATCAAACACAAGATGTTCAAGCATTGCTGCTTTGTACCTCCACTGGCTTGATAGAACTACCTCCACTGGCTTGATAGAACACTTGTCCTCACTGCGTCCTTCATTGGCAAGCATGACAATATTATTTCCATGATATGACTTGGTAAGTCTATCCAACTCCATCTCCACTTCCAATTGGAATTGGGCGGTGCCTTTTGCTCTACATCACGTCCCTGTTGTTAACACTGACAATGCATCAACATATTACAACAACCATTAACCAAACCAAAATTTGGAATATCACTATAGTATCCATTTAACGCAATTACAGGAGCCAATGAGCGTTGGTAAGCAACGGGGTGAGCATCCCATTATCTTATGGACTTAAACCTTTTAATTCATATTAACCTCACCAACCGCACGTGCACACTGTGCATATACAAGGGTTTTACTTTTGTTTTGTACGTGCTTGAATTTTGAAAATAAATTGACAAGAAGATTATGTGAACAATAACAGTGCTACAAACTGAGGAATCAAGAGAAAACCGAACTCATATTCAGTTTCTCCCATGTTGATAACACTACATGTCTATATCACTATTCCACTTCTCTAGTTTTGCTCCCATACTGCCATACACTAAAACTATCGAACTAATGACTATTCTATTAATTTTTTCGTTTTTGATAAAAATAAAAATAAAAATAAAAACCCAGGGTCATGCACGAGTACAAAAAGGATTATGGATTCATAATGGATAAAAAATAAAAATTATGCATATGCTTTCTCTACGGACACAGTTGGCACTCAATTTCTATTCCAGCCATCACTAATTACTCTCTTTGTTTGGAAATCATCACAATTGTGCGTGAATACGTATTTTTAGTATGCACTTTTGAACCCTAGTTTGTGAATTACAAATAATCCATTGATGCAATCAATTTTGAAGATCTGAAAAATGGGTCTTGAAGTTTTATAAAGCCCCATCACTATCAACGAATCAATAGTCCAAGACTCTAAATAAGACTAACACACAAACACAAAGAGAAGACAACCAAAATATGGCCTAAACAAAAACAAAAAAACAAACAGCAGCAATGAATAGAGTTAAGCCAAAACAAGAAATGCACACTGTCATAATTTAGTGAAAATTATGAATAAGTATAAGATTTCAAGCAAGAACAACGCAATAGAGAGACAGAGAGATGAAGGGTTTTATAGTTTAGTCGTGAAGAAGGGGTTGGAGAATTGAATGATCAACGCTTTAACCTAACTTAAACCCCCACCGACGGTTGCCACCGGACCTGTTTAGTCTTGGGCCTTCTCTTGGTTACTGTTGTTTTTGGGCCTTGCTTTTTAATTAATACGGTTCCCAGTTCTGAATTGCGATACTTGGGATTTCAAATTTGCCCAAAAGTTTTTCTATTGGAACCTCCAAATTTACTCAATTGATCTCTTTGTTTTTTACACCTTCTATCAGATTTTCAAATACTAAATTTACTAACTAAAACTCACTCAAGTTCCTGAAATAACTTTACTCATATAATTTGCAAACAAACTATTAATTACATATTCATTCCTTAATCAGATTACATAAATCTCTTATTTAATAAAAAAGAAACTCAAACACAATGTATTGGTCTTTAAAAATTAATTTCTAATAAAACATAATTTTTTTTTTTTTACTTTTCTTTTCTCTTGTAGATGTGCAAAAACAAAAAAAAAATTAAGAGCAATTTTTCTTAATGTTTAATTATTTTCTCTATTTTCTGTACCTCATGATTAATTATTTAATAGTTTTTAAGATTTTTTTTTACTGCTAATTCGTTTTTTTTTTTTTTTTTTATAAATATAATGGATAGACTGGAATTTAGGTCATAATATGATTTCTTTTGTTATCCCTCACCAATATGCGTAGGGGTGTGCAAAACACGGTACAAACCGGTCGAAACTGACAGGTAAATATGGTTTGGTTAAGGTTTTTTAGCGTTAAAATATGAAAGCCGGTTCAATATTGAACCAAACCATTTATGAATTGGCTTGGTTTGGTCTTTCTTTTACTTAAACTGCGAAACCCGAACCGACCGGTATGTATTAAATATAATAGGGAAAAAAATTATATATATATATATATATATTTGTGGTGTGGTGTGTTGGTCGAGCTGCCTAGTCTGGAACCCCCAGGTCTAGAGTTCGAATCCCAGCTCCATCCCGTGGCCAGCAGATTTGAGGGACCTGGGTTAGTTAAAACACCCGATGGTTCGTGCGTCTGCGGTGCAGTGATTAGTCTGGCTATGCTGGGATACACTGCATGGGTGTGTGTGTGTTGGTTCTATTGTCGTCTTCCACTCAAAAAAAAAAAAAAAAAAAGTAAGTTATAAATCTCCAATTATAATTTGATTCTCAAAATGATATACTACCATATTGAATCCTAAACCCAAAAGGCTTAAAACCCAAGTGAATCATTTTGAAACTATTTTGGATTTTGTTCTTTGAATATTAGTTTTGGATTTTGATTATTAAATTTTTATTATTGAGACTGAGTTTTAGTATTTTTACTATGAATTTTTCGTAAACAAAACATCAATGCTATATAGGTTAAAATGGTAAAACCGCCTTACCGACCTAACCAAACCATCTTTAAATGGATTGGATTGGATCGGATTAAGTTTATTTTCTTCAATGACCGGTTGTCTAAAATGTCTAAACCGCTTACTTTGGCATAGAGACGGTTTGGAGTCAAAACCGATCCAATCCAATCCGCGTGCAGCCCTAAATATGCGTTCAACATATATGATGATAGGAATTTTTATGTCACATGATCTTGATTATAGTTTTAATTCTTATTAAATATATATAAATGCTTTAATGAGTACGTAGTGAAATTGGAAAATGAAAACAGATAAAGAAAAAAATAAAGAATGCAATAAAATATTATTGAATTGGAAAGTCTAGAGAAATTAAATATAATATTTTTGGTATAATTATTGTCCTTAATAGTCATTTTATAAGAGGTTATATATGTCATTTAATAATTCATGATAGAGTGAGGTCAACTGAGCAGATTTAGAGGTCCCATTGTCCCAATAGAAACACTCTTTGCCCAATGCTATTTTTTGACTAATTTTTTAGTCTTTTTTTTTTTGTAATTTTTTTTTTTATGAAATTACCAAGAAGGAAATAAAACACTTGAAGGGGAAAATGAAGAAGAAAAAAACTCTCTCTTCTCATCTCCAACAACTTTTGTCTAACAGTAGGAAAAATAGAACACACAAAACAAGTTAACAAGAAGTGGTTTCGCTCTTCTTGAGCTAGCTGCGTGCACAGAAGGGGAGAGCTTGAACACTCCTTCTAGCTTACACTGTCAATAGAGGCCAGCAAACATATGTAAATGTAATCCTCTCCTACATACTACATTATTTTCCTCGGATGCTCAAAATCTCAAAGGTCTGATGCCTTATATAAGTAACTCCTTCCATGCTAGCTAGCATAAAAGGAGGGAAAAAAAAAAGTAAGCCGATAGCATTTCCTCATCAATCTACTCCAGATAGTTAGCACCATTAGCAATAGTGAGATACACGACTATTGATATCTCTACATATTATTCAAATTTACTTGCACGAGCCACCAACTTTAGCTGTTGATATGAAACGCTTGCTCAATTCAGTTGACACTTTGGGAGTTATATACAGTAAAAACTAGGCAAATATCAATAGTACTAGCAACAACCTCTAGTTAGATCAAGAAACCACATTAATCACCATTATCACTTTAAAGTTCCATTCAAGATATCTACCCATATAAGATATATTCACTCAAAAGAGAAAAGATATAAGATACAAATTTTGATTTGTGGGATAGTACTTGAGCAAAAGATCAATGGCCGGACAGTACTCCAAACATCACAGTGAAACAACATTACAACAGATTGAGAAATATGAGGTGATTAATTATGCAAACAGTTGAAGTATGCATGCAATATCGATATTCCTGGACTACAAATTGAATTTCAATTCCCAGCACCATCTCCAGGTGTAGGAGGTACTGGTACGCTTATCCTCTTCACCCTAACAATCTCCATCATCGCATGCAGCCTAGCCTGCTTCTCTTCTGCATTCGTAATAATTAAATTAATGATTGATAAAAAGTCAAGGAAGAGAATGCCCTACTTTTCCTTATTAACTATATAACCTAATTTCCTCAAAAACTAAACTGTGAGAATCCAACCATTTTTTTTTTCCTTATGTGAATACAATCAGCTGGATAATTTTTTTACTGAGAATGATGATATATGCAAATGGCTAAACGTACGTTTCTAATCAATAAATATTGCAGATTTCATTAATTCTTGCACAGGGACCTAGGCAATATCAACTTTGATCATAGAGAGAGAGAGAGAGAGAGAGAGAGAGTAACTGGTTGTTGGCATTTCAGAAACTTCAGCCTGGACTATGTTGGACGAGAACGATAGCAATAAGATGAAGGTCATGAAAGCAAGGCAGGCTTTCTGAACCATTTTTCAAGTGCAAGTATTTTGGACTTTGCAGTATAGGTAGCCTCAATGTTTGAGGTTTATATACTAAATAGTTTCCTGGACAAAGTCATCTTCGATCGCCAAAGTCTTTTTTTCCAGTCGAAAATAGGAAGAGAAGTCAGTCAATACCTTTTGAAACTTCAACACACACACACACACACACATATATATGAACGTACAGTGCCCGCAATTTAGCAATAATACTACGTGAAGATGAAAAATGTGGTGGGATATTTCACATTTCCACACATGCCCCATATTCTTCTCTGTTTTGGTTCTTGTTGTTTGGTGATGCTAGTCGATCCCTGGACCTAGGAGTCTTCACAAATAAAGCAAAGGCCACCAGGCCAAGAAGGGACCAGCCCCATATTCTTCTCTGTGTGAACACTTCATTATTTCATCCTCTTCGACACAGAGTACGTTGTTTCTTTTTTTGATTATTACATAATAATCAAAAGCATGCAACAACTAGTTCATGAGTTAAATTTAGGATCTCTGACTCTCACTTAGAAAAAAAAAAAATTATGTCAACAGAGACAAATAGACCAAACACTAATGAACATACATATTTATTTGTTAATTATTATACTTTTATTACCTTACCTTATAGGCTTATATTTATACTATTTTATTTATAATTTGAAATAGTTCTTATTTCAAATGATAATAACTTGAGTCATTTGATATTTAATGGTTTTTGGAATTTATTGGATTGACGTAGTCATTTAATATTTCTATGCTCTCGTCATTTCTGGCATATTTGACGGGCAATTCTAATTGGTCTAGGTCATTGCTGCTCTTTCTCTGTTAAACCACCAATAATCTCGATGCAAATTTGCTCACCATCTAAGCAGAAAGATTCTTACTTAAGACAAATGTACCACATGGCGGGTAGGACTACCAAATCAGTGAACATGCAAGGGGGTGTTTTGGGTATTTCATTTTAATAAGTAGGATAATTTTGGAACACATTTAAATTTTCTGGATTTTGATTAAGCTATCCCACCACCAAGTGGTACATTCGCCTTATGTAAGAATCTCTCATCTAAGCATTAGTGGTGGTATCACCACTCGATGAGCACATGCCACGTGGTAGACAAATTCAACTATGGTTAATAATAACAACTACGGTAGACAAATTCAACATGTTAAGAATATATACATCCCACATGGGAAAAATGAGACATTGCCTATGGGTTTATAAGGGTTTGAGCCACTCCATCTATTACCAATTGGTTTTGGATGTGAGTCACAAATTACTCTATTATGGTATCAGTGCAGGTTATCCTATGTGTGCATGCCTAACAGCCACACGAGCTCTAAGTCACCCAAAATTTGTTCACGTATATGGCTTGAAAATTTGCCACAACTGCGGGGGCGTGTTGAGAATATTTACATCCCACATGAGAAAAATGAGACCTTGCCTATGGGTTTATAAGAGTTTGGGCCACTCCATCCATTGCCAATTGGTTTTGAATGTGAACCCTAGATTACTTTAATTTATCATCATCCACCACCACAGCTGCAAGTCTGCAACCGTAGCCTCCCTCAGTTCACCAAAAAGGCCAAAACCCATTTATTCAAAACTTTCCCATGTCCCCTTCAAAACTTCCATGAATACCATATCCCCTCTCTCTCTATTCACACTCAAGCACCTCAAGCACCGCCCAAAGTCCATAAAAAGTTCTTAGATCAACAGCAAATCCATCCTGCCACCATCTCCTTAGGCGGTGAAAATTCCTAGAATCTATCATCTCCTACCTCGCTTCTATCGAGGACGTTGAAACTATACTGTCTAAGACCTCACCATCTTAGGAGCTTGATAGGAGGGCTTCATCTTTTTTGACAAATGGAGCTTGAAAGGAGTTGAGATTGTGGTGGTGGTAGATGAGAAGAAAAGGTGCATGGAAAAAACTGAGAAAGGTTGAGAATAGAGAGGAAGTTGACAACTTGGAGTGTTCTAAAAAAAATATAATAATAACATATTAAAATACATTTAAATAATCTGATTTTGATTTCACGTAACTAGAGTTAATTTGTCTACCACGTGACATGTGTTCATTGAGTGGTGATACTATTACTAATGCTTAGATGGTGAGCAAATTTGAATCCAATAACCTCTGTTATCTCTTCACCTCTATCATCTCTTTCATGAAGAACAAAAAAAACGTCATGCTACAGAACGCGCTCCACGCGCGTCTCTCTAAAAACTAGGGTTTTTGTGTGCTCCTCTGTGCTCGTCCGACCGCTCACCGCGCCGAGGCAGGCTTCTGGCCTCGTTGGAGGGTGGTGAGTGCAGCTGGATGGGTTGTCTGTTGATGTGGATGGTTTGTCGCAGGTTTGGGTTCGACTTGGTTCAAGGATTGAAGACAAGGTTTGATGAAGGAGAGGTTGAGGTGACTGGTAAGGGTTGGGGGTTTAAAGGTAGTGGAGCGATGGTGGTAGACCACTAGAGGTGGTTCGGCAAGGGTGTCGCGGAAGTGGTGGGGCGGTTGGGCATGATGGGCTTCTAAAACCTTCATTTGACTTGACTTTGGGCTTGGATCTAGTTGGGCTTGCGTTGTGCTTTTGTTATATATTTGTTGTAGTTCTAGTTTATGTTTATCTTTTATCTCGTGGTTTTTTTACCATTAATAAGTCGCTACCATTTTTTGGTAGAACGAAGTGGGTCTGATCCCGGTCTGTGCACTCCACATTCCTTGTCTGCTCTAAGAAGAAGGCGAGTTCTTTGCATTGGCAAATGGTCGCAGTCTCTTAGTGGTAGTAATGTGTCTGCTCTAGGTAGACAGCGAGTTCCTTGCTTGGTTGAATGGTTACAGCCTCCTAGTGGTAGGGTAAAACTAAGTGTCGTCGGAATTATCCTCTGGAGGCAACATAGTAGGAAAGTTGTGCGTATGGTAATTATGCTACGTTGTAATCGGGTTACATATTGAGTTATCTTTTGGTTATGTCACCCTTATGTCAAAGCAAATAGAGTTGCCTGAAGAGCGCTCTTTACTAGTTGGTGCCTAGTTAAATACAGTTATTTGGTAGAGACTCATGATAGTATTTCAGGATGTTCTCTAGATGTTTATTGTAATCAGAGATTTAGGCTCAATGTCCCCCCCTTATATTTGACAGTTTCATTAATCAAGGCCTGAGAGTAGCCACACAAGCACTTTATTCAAAAAAATAAAAATAATGAACACCACAGAGTCTAAACTTTAAATCCAGGGCACTATCCATGAATATATGATATCTAAATGGATCAATACAAGAATTTTATCATTTTAGATCTAGCGAGTGAAGAAAATTGGATTCCTACATGTGTACTATTATATGGGGAAGAACTAATATTCATACAAGAAGGAATAGAATATATTGATGTGAACATCCAATAAGAATGAGGGAGAAGTCTTCCTGGAGGACTGGATTTTGATCATTTAGACAATTCTAGTGGAATAATCAATCCCAAATCTAAGAGAACAACAACCAATCACCAAAGTCAACTTGACTATGGAAGGAGAAAATCAAGAATGACCTCATAATTTGACCAGCATCACTTTAGTGTTTAAATCTTCCAATTTGCAAAGTCGCCTTCACTTTGTTGTTCAAGTATTATTGGCAGTTGGTGTTACGTGAGTTGCAGCACACCAATCTTGACAAAGTGCCACTACACCAAAAACCTTATCAGAAGACGGGAGAAAATGGTTGTGTGATTTGGAGGGCCACTGTTGTAGAGTGAGCCATTGTCTGTTAAAAATTCAGACAACGGTGGAACATAGTTGTCTAAGAAACACATAGGCAACGGGTATGTGCTATAACTATTGTGCGATAGCTCGGCAAATATTAGGCGTAGTTACGCAGCAGTTGAGGTGCTGCCTTCAGACAACACTACTTGTTTTTAAGCTGTTGTATGTTGAGCCATATCAAACAATATTTCTTTAATTGTTCTGTTGTATGATTTAGATTAGGACAACATAGTTCTAGTTTGGTCTGTTGTTTGATTGCTTGTCAGACAACATGAGTTAAAATTATTCTGTTGTTTCATTACTCCTCACACAACATTTTATAGAGTATTAGTGTCGTATGATTGTTACCTGATCATTGTGTGATCATAATTGGGCAAAATTAATACTCCATTACCTAAATAATGGTACTAGTGAAAATTGGAAAGAAATTTGAATCTAATTCATCAATTGAAGCACTCCAATTCATACATTATAGTCAAATGTACTACAAATGATGTATTTCCTAATCGTCTATACGTTAAAACACAAAAAATCATTCTAATAGCTCCTAGATATATGTATTGACAACAAACTTAGCCCACTCATTCCACATCTGAAAATACCAAATCATCTAGTGCTCTTAACTGCTCTCCTAAGCAAAGACACTTCATCATCTTTCTGAAGCTCCCCGAGCTTCTACCCCTACTCCCCTTCTCACTTCTACCAGCAATACCATATGAAGTTCCAAACCTATAATTCAGACAAAGAAACAATATATGCAGTTATGCAACTCTATTACCTAAAATAAAATGTCACATTCTATGATTAGTTAAGAGCAGAGCTAATACTATGCACAACATTAGATGTCTCCAAAAAAATCTAACAAGTACAGAAATAGCTTTGAATTTAAGCACGCCATCATCTTTGACAAAGTCATATTCTTTTCATGTTAAACCTAGTAAGGACAGAGAAATAGCTTCAAATTGAATTGTCATCCAATTAAGAAGTCTTTGGTTTCCTTGAAATTGCTGTAATTTCTCTGTTTATGCAGAAACCAATTGATTTTAGAAAGTAGGAATTCCCAAAAACAAAATCCAAAAATCTCAAATATAACCCCATCAACAAAATCCAAAATCCCAAAATAGCAATGAGTATAGTAAAAGAAGTTTTTCCCAATATATGTGCTTGTAGTCAAAGTCTGACCATAGGAGCTAAGATATATTGAAACAAATTATATCAGAAAAACATAAACAGAACAAGCCCTTCACCAATATTTATCAAATTGCAAATACACATGCCAGTTATAGTGTAGCATACTCTATCATACCTCAAGTTCTATAATCCCTACCAAAGACAATAACAGTACTCCTCTAGAAATGACAAGGAGACTACATTGTAGCTCAGTGCATTCTCAAATAAAATCTAGGTTTTGCTTACACCGCATCAAACCCAAATGTCTGTAAAGAAGAAGGCACCATGCAAGTTAGTATCAAACTATCAATTTTTCTCTATCTATAGAGAAACAGTGCATCATCTAAATAGAGAGAGAGAGAGAGAGAGAGAGAGAGAGAGAGAGAGAGAGAGAGGGAGGGAGGGGTTGGAGAGAGAGATCCAAAAGGTGTAACAAAAAATTGTTAGAATTAAGCATAAATAATGCTATGGTAAGCATAGCTTAGCTAAATATAAGTCACTAGCTTGCATTCTTCTTTCAACACCAAGCCTAACAAAATTGAGACCAAACTAAATTAACATAACTAATTCTGATAAAGAATTAATGTTATCATGTGAGGAAAGTCGTGATGTAGAATAACATTCTGCAAGTCCATAAAATTCTACACAGAAGGCACATAATATATATATTCCATGTAAATCTATTGGAAGGAGAATTTGTGCATGGGACCAATGTGACCTAAGAGTACATGATCAAGAATGTCTGCAATTGTTGTATCTGTCTGAGCCAGTGTACATTCATAATCAAGCACAAGATGTGGAAGCATAGCTGCTCTGTACCTCCACTGACTTGATAAAACGCTTGTCCTCACTGCCTCCTTAATTGGCAAACATGTTAAAACAAGTTCTATAACATCACATGGCAATTTAGTTGCTAATTCTATCCAACTCCATTCCCAGTTCAGAATTGGACTTGTGTCTTTTTCTTTGCTCCATATCGATCACTTCCCTTTATTCAGAAATAGGGTGATTAGTGTGTGTGTGTAATTAGGCAAGGGTCACTACAAATGCTCATAATATCAAAGTTAAATTCAAAATTAACTAGTGTTATACTTTTATGACTACTTTACCAAATTAAAATAAACAATATATTTATCTCAAGACACTTCAATGAGACAAATTTAGGGTTGATAGGCAAGGGAAAGCGAGAATGTAAGGGAGTTGGCCAATACATGTTTATGACTATGCACTTTTGAAAGGCTTGATGTTTCTATTTTGGGGACATAGGCTAGGGCAGAAACAAAGTCCAATTGAGAGTCAACTGTCCAAATATCCCTCCATCCATCCCATTGAGAGTCAACCGTCCAAATATCCCTCCATCCTCACTCACCCATCTACTCCACTCCTCAACTACCTCTATCTACAACCATAATCCTTTACATCCTTTGTGGTGTTTTTGCTGGCTTTGTCCAGATTATACACCCTTTTGTGGTGATTATGCTGGCTGTGTCCAGATCTAGAGGACTTTGTTCCTCCTCTTACTATATTCTTTCAATTTCTTGTCAATTATCTCAGAAATTTTTCAAATCTGAGATCAACCCCCACAATTCCTCCCACCCAATATCCCATACTAACTCTCCTCTCTCTATCACTGACTTCCATGAAGATTCTCATGGCTGTCTCTATAAAGTGAAAATCACTTACCTGGAGGAGTATGGATGATCATGCGTGGGTGTTTCACCCGCCATTATCCATTATATTTTTTTATTTATTGTTGACTCTTGTCCCCTTTTGGTGGTTGCGGTTCCTTCCCGGAGCATTGGGTTCTGGTGAAGATGAGAAGGTCAGTCTGCGATGTTGGTTCTTCCTCCATATCAACATGTATTTTGAGTATGTTTGGATTTGCTTTTTGGAATTATATTGGCATTGGTTTCACGGATTATATCCCTTGAATTGGGCTCTTCTAGCGATATCTTGATCGATGATTGTGCGACAGTTGGTGGTTGTGCAATATTATTGGGGTGGCGGCTGTAGTGGTATTGATTTAGGATATTTTCTTTTTAATTTTTATGGTTACTCTCTTATGACCTGATTCATTTGGAATTAGGTTAGAGGTGTAATTTTCCTAGTCTAGTTTATCTTGTAATTCGGAGCTTTGGGCTCTCTCTTTGGGTTTTATCCCTTTGGGTTTATTAATGAATATTATCACTTTTACCAAAAAAAAAGGCTAGGGCAGAAGGGTTTATTTAAACATTTTGTTTTAGTTTCGTTTCACTATACCATAGAATATTGTTATCAACTTCAAAACTGTCAGACCTCATTTGGTTCACGGAAGGGAAATCAATTCTCTTATCTTTCTCATGGTGAAGGGAAACTAAAGTTCCTGTCAGGTTTCCTTTCCTCTGTTTGGTAAAGCAGGAAAAGTATGCAGGAAAGACCATTTGATGTCCCTTCAGGTATTTGGTTGGTGCAAGAAAGGAAAGTAAAAATATATCAACGTTTCAAAAATACCCTTGTTGTTGTAAATATTTGTGGATAACCATGCAAATAGTTGTTGAGTAAATATTGATAGGTTGTAATTGTAGGAGTGATTGAATTGTAATTAAGCATTACCTTATTGTGTACACCATGTAGTCTTATATAAAGCTCCTCATGGCGAGATGAATAATATACACATCTCATTCTCTGCGTCTAATATCTCTCTTCTCCCAAATTCTCTTACTTTATGTTTTACAACACGTTATCAGCACAAAAACTCTGAAATTGCTGATCAACCAAAGGAGGATCATTGTTCAATCTAATTTAGGATTTGAATCACAAACAAGCTCTTGGATTG
This sequence comes from Rosa chinensis, assembly GCF_002994745.2. NCBI lineage: Eukaryota > Viridiplantae > Streptophyta > Magnoliopsida > Rosales > Rosaceae > Rosa > Rosa chinensis. The sequence continues at coordinate 27,868,726 of NC_037092.1, forward strand.
GCTGAGAAGCTCTGTACAAATAACATTCTCAGTTCTACACAAATAAGCTGAATGTTCATCTGTTCTATATTGAGTAAAGTTCTACAAATTCTAATTTTAATTCATGTTTTTCAAACCTTGATTGTGTGAACAATCACCATGATGCATGACCGCTAATCCTATCTGATTTATTTATGTGGTAAATATATATATATATATATATATATATATATATGTTCATGTTTTGAATTGATTGATTAAAAAAAGAAAAAAATTAAGGTCTTTAGGATTGCAGTCGTTTATGTTTTCTGCAGTCCTAGGCTCAAACCAGCAAGGCCTACCCAGCAGAGCAGATGCAGCCACGCCAGCACCCCACTGACTGTAAGACCCAGAAGCACTTTGCACCGAGCCCAATAGAGCTCAACAAGCTACCGATCTAAACTTGCCAAGTCTGGGAGGTTGTCAATGGGCTGACCGCATCAGGCTGCTCAGAAGGCCTAACAACCCTTTAACACACTCTGGTCCCAGGTGATATAGGACCCATGTCAATAGCCCAAATCTATCTGAGCAGCTCAGGCCCAAGCCGCATATTAACCTCGCAGGAATATAAGCCGTGCAAGAAGCTCAGGCCCAAGCCGCCTTTACGCGCCACCTGTCTTTGCCGCATGATTCAAGTAGGCCAGGCTGAGCTTAGCAAGCCTATTATCTATTTGGTCTTGTGCATATTCAGATTTCACCATCAAGTGGTCGAGCCCAGCCCATCTTTGGTCTATAGAAGAGCCACCAATAAAAGGCAAAAATGACTTCGCTACCTCAGGGATTCGAACCCAAGCATAGCTGCGTGCAACCAAGCAGCCTACCCGCAGTGCTATTAATGTAGCATATCAATATATGTTAACCATATTTTATATATATTCAGTGCCAGCAACATTGATTCCAATATTGACATTTAATTTATGAATTCTTTCTATGCAATTGTGTGAGATGTTATTCCAATTTGTTTTGTTCATAATTGTTTTTGTTACTTGTTTAAATTTTCACACTAGAATATATGTGTAGAAAATGCAGGTACTTAACGAACCAGAAGTTTATGCATAAATATCGAACTCGTAGTTTCAATAAAGCCATAGAAGGAAATTGAAGTTTCCTACATAAATTCAACAAACATGATAAAACCAAAAGATTTTACATATTTAACCCGATTTCTCAAGCCATGTTATAGAACCTGAAGTTCCCATTAGTTATACATATATTTTCACATTAAGTCACGAAATGTTATGAATCTTCTCCAACTAGGCTCACCCAGTTGGATGCGATGTCTAGATAAGGTTAGGATGGGGCTGTGTACTTAAGTGAGCTTCACTCCACCTAAACCTCATCCCTCCTTACCTGGTCGTATTCAATTGAAGTTATCGAAAAGGTTGAGTAATATCCACGATTTAATGTGAAATTTTAGCAATTGAAAGTTTATGGAAGAAATTATCTAAAGTTGGCATGCTTTCTTGCATGAAGCAAGACATGATTAGCAAGATATTGAACAAGCCCATCTGCCCAAAACAATACAAAGAGAGACACTTTACTAATTCTTAGAATTGATCACTATCTTGTTGCTCTCTGAAATGAACAACAACCTCCTGTTGAGGAATGATCAAGTCAAGCCCATCGGTACCTGAGCAGCACTTTTGCTTGAAGCAAATGATGTTACTCATCGTGAACCTAATTGCAAAAGGAGAAATTGTGGCTGTGAAAAAGAAAAGAAAAAAGGACCATATGACCATGAGCCGCATAGCCATGGCCCAAAGTTAAAGGGCATGGCCCCATGTTATAGTGCCCTTGTCCAACAAGCCCAAGGGGAAAGGAACACTGGTTTGGTCCGCCACCACCAAAATCAGCATGATCTTTGTTGTTAATGTGGAAGAATTGAATACTGGTCCCGCACTTACTGTGTGATAGCCGAAGCAGTAGATGAGTATTACGCCGGTCGCAGAATTTGAAATACAAACTTTATTGAAGGGTCATTTTCTATCGATTCCACACTAGAGATCATGGATTTTCAGGCAATTACTTAACATACCAAGGATTAGAAACTCGAAGACATGGGTATGATTGGCCCCTTATGCCATATCTATTTCATCTTAATGAATGATGTTTCAGTCTTCGGATTTTGGTGATTTGTGTTTTCAATTATTTTAGATTATGGAAATGTGGTTATGTTTGAATATATATAATTCAATATACTTATTTATACATGTGATCCATTGAATTAAATAAATGAATAGAAATATTATGTGAGGAAGTTTGTTGTCTGGCTAATAATGCTATTACGCACACCATACTCCCAGATCAGAGATATTTTTCAAACTTATTGTCTATTCATATTTCTATGACAACCGTATCAAGCCAATCCAACCTGATAGAAGGCTATGGTAAAACTCACTGTATGTTGTCCAATGGTATTGAACCTACCATTAATAAGGCCTTATATTCTCCACGTTCCAAAAGAATGTTATTGAGTATTAAGAATATTCGAACCAAAGGTTATCACGTTGAAACCACTGAGAAAAAGGAGTGGAATATCTTTGCATAACCTCGGAGTGTGCGGCCAAAAGTGTACATTAGAGAAATTGAAATCTGTTAGCTAAAAGCTAACTAATTCGAGCAACTACTTGCTATGGCATGACCATTTGGGACACATGATGCACTGTATCCTTAACTCATCACACTTGCATCCCTTTCTGAATAAGGGTCTTGTGTATAATGACACACTATGCCAAGCTTACTAGTTAGGAATATTTAATACTAGACCATCATATGCAAAGACTAGTACATACACCACCATTTTTCTGCACAGAATGCAAGGGAAATTTGTGGACATATCCAAATGCCATGCGAACCAGTTAAATATTAATGGTTTTGGTTGATGTATCTACAAAGTGGTCACATGTTACACTACTGTCCATAAGAAAATGTTGTTTTCGCTAAACTCTCACCTAGATCACGATATTAAGGGTTTACCACTCAGATTATCCCATAAAGTCCATAAAACTTGATAATGCCGAAGAGTTTACATTGAAGTTTTTTCGATGATTATTGCATATCCCTTGAGATTGATGTTGAACATACAGTTCCTTATGTTCACACCCAAGATGGTCTCACAAATAGAATCATGGTAATGCGCACCAAGGTTCTAGTTTCTGCGTGGGGCAATGCAATCTTGCATGCAGCCATGTTGGTCCTGTTGAGGCCTACTACTACCCAACCTTACTCCACGTTACACCTGGTGATTGGGTACGAACATGATGTTTCGGACTTACTCGCATTTGGGTATGCAGTCCTCGTGCCAATTGTGTCGCCACAACGTACATAATTGAGTCCTCAACAAAGGATGGGCATGTATGTCAATCATGAATCTCATTCATTATGTGCTCTTTAGAGCCCTTGACAAGCGATCTCTTTACCACTAGATTTGTGGATTGTCACTTTGATGAGACAGTCTTCCCATCGTTAGGAGGAGATAAGAACGTCACTATTCCTGATGAACGGCGTGAATTAACATGAAATGTCCCCACTATGTCTCATCTTCATCCCCAAACCGAACGAAAATAGTGAAGTGCGGACAATTCTAAATCTATAAAGTATAAAATGTAATGAGCCAGACACTTTCTCTGATCTAGCTAAAGTGACAAGATCATATATACCTGCTGCAAATGTGCCTGCAAGGATAGACATCCCTTTATGATATATCGTCCCAGATGGACGAGGTAGGACCATGGCGGCTAACTAGTCATATGTCCATGTCCAGAAGTGAGGTAGACCATTAGGTTCAAAGGGTTCTTATCCCTAGAAGAGGGTAAACTTGGCACAAATGAATCTTTTGACATCGCAATCTCAAATCGATTCATCTCATGAGATAAATCCGGATTATGGGTCTATCGTAGAAGAGACGATGTTGGGGGATGCTCCAACATTTATACCCACTCTCAAGAATAGAGAAATCTCGGTAAATTTAGTGAGATTTGGAATCAGAATGAGATTATCATCGATGATGTGTTTGTATTTGTGGTGGCCACCGAAACTATAACAAGCGATGAAATCAAACCTTGCTTTGTTGATCAATATCAACGAAGAGACGACTGGCCAAAAAGGAAATAAACAATCTAGGTCAAATTAGATTCCTTGACAAAGAGAAAGGTGTTTGGACCTGTTGCTCATACACCTCCCCATGTTAAACCCATATAATTTAAATGGGTATTTGTAAGGAAGCGTAATGAGAAAAACGAGATTGTGATATACAAGGCTCATCTAATGGCACAAGGATTTTCTCAACGCCCTGTGATTAATTACAAGGAGATGTATTCTCCCGTAATGGACGTCATAACGTTCCGCTAACTTATCAGTTTAGTAGTTTCTGAAAAACTAAATATGAGGCTTATAAATGTGGTCACAACTTATCTCTATGGGGATCATGATATAGAGATATACATGAAAGTTCCTGAAAGACTTAAGATACCCGATGCAAATAGTTCTAGATCATGGAACACACTCTCCATTAGTTTTGTGGCGTTCACTTTATGGATTGAAACAATCTAGACGGAGGTGGTATAACCATCTAAGTGAATATTTGATCAGGGTGGATATATGAATAATAAACTATGCCCATGTGTGTTTATTAAGGAAAAAAGTTCCGGGTTTGCAATTGTGGTGGTCTATGTCAAAGACATGAATTTGATTGGTACTGCTAAAGAGATCAAGGAAACCACAAAACACCTGAAGTTTGAATTTGAGATGAAAGGCCTTGGGAGAACAAATTATTGTCTCGACCTTGAGCCCAAGCACAGTGCAGATGAAATTTTGGTCCATCAACCAAATTACATCCAGAAGATGTTAATACGCTTTAATGAGGATAAAAGCAAGCACACCCATGGTCGTCCTAAGTCTAGAGAGAACCATATCGTCCTGTAGATGATAACGAAGAGAGATTAGTGCCAGAAGTCCCATATCTAAGTGCAATAGACATATTATTGTACTTGGCTCAATGCTCTACATAGGATATCTCATTCGATGTGAACTTCTTAGCTAGATATAGCTCTGCGCCAACATGCCGCCACTGAACGGCATAAAAGAAATTTTTTGCTACCTTAGGGGTACAATGGATATGAATTTATTCTATCCCTACACTTTAAAGAATGGATCAAACCCCCTTGATCCTCGGAATGATGCTCGCCTTGTTGATATGCTAACATGAGCTATTTACCAAACACGCACAAGGCGTATTCTCAAACTGGTTTTGTCTTTACCATTGGGAATATTACAATTTCTTGGAGGTCTACAAAACATACCATTGTTGCTACCTCTTCGAATCATGCTGGGATTATAACTCTTCATGAAGCAATATGTGAATGTATATGGCTAAGAGCCGTTACAAAACATGTTCGAAGTACATGTGGACTGCATTCCACCATTGATGAACCGACCATTATCTACAAGGATAATGCTGCTTGCATCAAGCAAATAAAGATGAGTTTCATCAAATGAGACAACATGCACCAAACATATTGCACCGAAGTTTCTTCTTCAATTAGCAACAATAGGAGCATTAGAAGATTGAAGTCAAGCAGATTCAATCTGACTACAATCGTGCAGACCTCTTCACCAAGTCACTGCCAAAGTCTACATTCTAGAAGCATGTACAAGGCATTGGTCAACGTAAATTATTTGAATTACCTAATATGTAATTTTCAGGGGGAGTCGAAATCAGGGGGAGTATCCCAAAGCATACCCACTTAACCATCGTGTACTCTTTTTGTCTTTCGTCTAGGGTTATTTTGTCCCACTGAGTTTTGTTACTTGGCAAGGTTTTAACGAGGCACATCTTTAGCATGCATGGTCACCCCACTTACAATACATGCTGAAGATGATTTGATTCGACATATACGCATTTGCTCATCTTTTCTCTTCGACCATAGGTTTCTTCCACTAGGTTTACTGGGTAAGGTTTTAGTGCAGCAACTCTAATGCATCCCTCTCGTAGACATACTACCAACTTATGATGCTAATAAGAAGACTTCACCTATCTTTGAAGTTGTGATACGACTACTTCACACTCACGTGCGTTGTGCTCTTTTTCTCCTTCGACCAAGGTTGTTTTTTCCCACATGGTTTTTATTTGGCAAGGTTTTTGGCGAGGCAACTTAGAAGCGCACAGCCTAGGCAACACTATTGACATGGAATATCCAAGGGGGAATGTTGTAAATATTTGTGGATAACCATGCAAATAGTTGTTGAGTAATATTTGTCAATCACTACTGATTAGTGATTGATAGGTTGTAATTGTAGGAGTGATTGAATTATAATTAAACATTACCTTATTGTGTATACCATGCGGTCCTATATAAAGCCCCTCATGGTGAGATAAATAATACACACATCCCATTCTCTGCGTTTAATATCTCTCTTCTCCCAAACTCTCTTACTTTATGTTTTACAACACTTGTATTTTTTAAAAAAAAAAACATCATAAAAATTCAAAACTACACCAATTTTTTATGCAAGAGAGGGTATTGTTGTAAAAAACTTTTGTAATAAATGCTGGGAAATGGGAAGGGATTGATTTTCCCATAGGGTTTAAGTGGAATGATTTTACCCCTTACTTTCCCCTATGTCAGGAAAGTATTTCCGAAGTTTGTGGTTACCAAATAAAGGAAAGTAATGACTTTCTTTTCCTAAGTCCTCAATATGAGGCCTGACTATATCATAGGTTCCACATGGCAACTAACCTCTTAATTAAACACAGATGAAGATTGCATGTAAATCACGTAAGTTTCCATAAGTGATGACTAATTGTTTCATGAACTACCATGCCTTAGTTAACTAATCCATTGATGAAATAATTACAATGTAAAAGGAGGTTTTGAACTTATGACCATCATGAATACTCATATATTTAATTTTAAGAGACAGACTCAGAGAGAGAGAGAAACCGGCCAGAAGATGGACCAGATCAAAAAGAACAAATACTTGGAAGAAAAACAGCTTCGATAATCATCTAAGAACTCCATCCAGTGCTAAAAACCCTAAATTAAAGATACTGATACTTAGCCAATTAAATCCGAATCCACTCCGTCGATCATCATTCAGTAAAGTATATATGATGAGTAAATATATGAATTTAAGCACAATTTCATACCTCAGGCGAAGAGAGACAGAGAAGGGGCTTGAGTCGTAAAGAGTCGAACCAATTTAATGGAAAACGGAATAAAGGAAGACGTTTTAGGGTTTTTTAATTTAAGACCATTTTTGGCCATAACCTAATGGGCCACCAAAACTTTAGGATAATTTTCTGTACTCCTGCCTTTTTTTTATTGAAAGACAAGATATCCATATTGGTACAATTCATCAATGAATAATGTGTTGTATCAAAAAAAAATTAATTATGTATTCTTTATGATTCCTCTATGAATTATCCAACATATAAATGCTTAAGTTAATCTCTTTGAGAGGTAGGCGTAGGCCGTGGCCTTCTAGCGTCGGGTCTACAAATTGGGCTTGGGGAGATGGGTTTTCCGTCTCACCTAGTCGCTGGGATGTGGGGTCCTCTGTCGTCAGCTTCTTAAAATTTCTCTGAGAACTAGATTCCAATATCAACTTCAAGACGGTGACTGGAGTTGGTTTGGCGGTCTAATGTGGGTGGCTCGAGTGGCCAGGCAGCTGGGTGGCCTGAGCAATTCTAATTGGGCTGGGAACTTTGTTGGGCCTTCATTTGCTAGGGTTTTCCACACTTGGGGCAGTAGGGCTGCTTGGATGGGCCTGACGTTGGATTTGTTGGGCCTCGACTGGTGATGGGCGTTATATTTTATTTCTAATTGTTTTATGTAAGAACTCCTCCTTTGGGCAAGGAGTTCGTAGGTTCTCTTTGAGATATGCCACCAAGAGTGCCCATGACATCTGTGTCCTTGATTTCAGTAGATGTTTTAGGGTAGTGTTTGGCTGACCTTCATGATCTTTAAAAATGTTGAATTGTTTAGGTAATGACTTTTTTGACAGCCCCATCAGGATGAGTCGTTATTAGTAATTTCACTGACCAATGTAATGAGTTCACATATTTCTAAAATAATAATAATAATAATAATAATGTTTAACATATTAAAAAAAAATAGAAAATGGTAGAATCATATCTAAGACTGATTCCAGTAGCCACCTATGAGAGTGCTTAATTATGTTTCTTCCTTCACTTTTGGGCTGCAGTTGAGCTTCATTAACTCTCTATCCATTGCACTATCTTTTCCTATAAACTAGCAACTTCTACACATGCTAATATGTGGTCATGAAATTTTGAACCATAAGAAAGGTCATAGAAGTTGTTCATGAAGAAAAGGCACACACACCAACAAAGTGGTTCTCTAAGCTTGTAACCAAAAAAAAAAAAAAGTGGTTCTCTAAGCCCTTGGAGTTAGTTCAAATAGTAAAAGAATGTGGAGAATTAGATTAGGATAAAGTTAAGGGTTCATCCTTTAATGTAACAAAAAGGAATAAAGAAAAAACAATGCGGTTCCCTCGCCACGTTGAGGTAATATCTTGTTGGAAATTATATCATATTACTCCAAATTTTCTTACCAATAATGGGCACTATTAATATGTCTGCAGAAGAACCCTACAGGATGGAAACTTGCATATTGATGGAACAAAGTGATCATTCTGTACCGGAGAATGATAGTGACAATTGGGAGCTTTGAATGAAATCAATCTAGCTTCTTCAATTGTAGGAAGATAATATATTTGAACCCTAGATAACTTTAGTTTAAGCGTTTGAAAATTAACTGATTGTATTGTTAAACAATAAATGAAAGAGACTCCTCGTAAAAATTGAGACCACGAAATATCAAAATACTTAATCATATATTTAAATTTTATAATATTTCGGAATATTAAAACTCTCATAATTTTTTCCTATTATAACTCTCTAGAGATGTAACTTGTTCCATAGAGCAACTTAAATAGCCAGTCAGGTCAAAATGTACGAGTTTCATGCAATACTCGTGTCAGTGACAATGATTTGTGCACGGACTCAGATATCTCTAGCAGCATGGGGCTCCTAGCTTTGCCAAATTGACCACGCGCCGGTCACCAAGACTGCATTTCATCACTCTGCATTCTGAAAATGACCCATCATTCTCTGCACAGGACTGGAGGAGCTTGAAGAAAACCCAACCCTAGAAAGCGCGTGAACATCCCAAAGTATTTACATATTTTCCTCTTCTTTCTCTCTTCCCATATATTTTGTCAAAGATGTAGACCTCCTGGAGTCATGGCCCTAATATATGGCACTAAAGTTCTCATTCCTCCTCGTCATAAATTTGAGATAAATTATGGTATTGTGATGTTTATTATATACTAATTTTACATCTATTTGAATAAAAATTATAATTATTTAAATTAAAATTACAATATTGAGAACAAAAGTACCATATTCATTTACACTATTTACATATAATTAAACAAAAATTACAATATTGACAACAAATTTATTTAAAAACTTGTAACAAGGTCGTAGGTGGTGTAATTACTATTATTAAAACTAAGATTACACAAAATATAACTTAATATTACTACTCTGACAATAAATTTATTGTCAAATTTATAAATGTGTGTATAAGATACGGATATGTATTATAAAATTTTTCCATAAATTTAGCTCAGTCAAAGTTCAAACCTTCACCAACCCCCTCTCTCTCTCTCCGAGTCCATCTCTCTCTGTCTCCCTGTCTGTATCTATTTTCTCCGAGTCTCAAACTGGTTTCACATTTTGGTTAGACATTTCCTTCCTTTTTCTTCCTTCATTATATTGAAAATGGAAAAATCCGATCAAAAACAGAAGCAGCGCCACGAGCAAAACATATTGTTACCTCAACAACAACAACATAAGCAAGGCTACTCCGATCATGTCTGTCGAGATAGAGTTCAGGATCAACCTCAGAGCAAAGTACAAGCAGGTCTAATTAGAGAAGTAGACCAGGAGGTGAAGTTAGCTGCCACCGCGATCAGCCTCAACGTACGGTTGAGATCATCGTCCCACATGCCGCACCACATGCAAGACCGTGCTCTCCGCCGCACCAGATCACTCATCGACTCAGCCGCCGCCGCAGCAAAAGCACTTTCCTCCAAACCACGGCCAAACCCAACTCACATTGCTCGAGCTCTCAAAAAGGTATACCTATGATATGAATCCCTTATCCCTCACCGAGTTAACTTAGTCTGATAGGTTTTGTTTCTCCAACTTATTATTACACTTGCGTATATATTGTACAGGAGTTTGACTCGTTGTACGGACCGGCGTGGCACTGCGTGGTGGGAAAGAGTTTCGGGTCGTTCGTGACTCACTCGCCGGGTGGTTTCCTCTATTTTTCTATCGACGACTCGCTGTCGGTGCTGCTCTTTAAGACGGAGGTTCAGTTGGTCACCGAACAACAACCACGGAAACCGGCGAATTGAGCGGCCTAGCTTTTGAAAATTTTGTGTTTTCTGAGAATGACACTTGCCAGGTGGCTGTACTGCATGACACGTGTTAGTTGTTGTTCTTATTAGTTCCTCTCTAGCTCCCTCCTCCTTTGACTAGCTAGATATGTCAAATTTGGATTGCTTCTTCTTCTTCTTCTTCTACCTTCCATTTTGTCTTTGTCTTCAATTTTAATCTCTGAGCTATATATTACTGATTTACTGGTAAAGAAAGTCAGTTGAATCAATTGTTAGACTAAATTTCACTTGCTGTACATTCAACTTGAATCAACCTTAAAATGATCTACATTCTAGCATAGACTGAACATTTGAGGACTGTGTTCAGCATACCATCCTCGTCAATCTAGATCAATACTGTCATCCAATTAATTTCCCCAAAATAAATCTAGAGCAAGAGTTAAAAATTACATTTGTTATCGTGAATCTCAATAGAATACAAATCGAAAAACATCAAGTGAGAACTGAGGTGGAGAGCATGAAATTAGTTTATGTCAAGAATTCGATCTCTTCCAATATAACACTATATATGTACAATCGATTGCGAATCACGTAAGGAAGTAACAACCATATAAAGAAGTTTTGACGATGAGTTTTATGTATAATTAGCAATATTGTTCCTTACTAATAACATTGTGAATCTCCCTAATTACTTGACTACTTCTATAATTAAAATTGCTAATTTTAGCTGATAGTTTGGCAGTTTGCTATGGACGACTTTAAGCCATGAGTTTGATGATTGAGAGGACATATATATTTCTGCCATAAAGCTCGTGTAAAAAGTTGTGCAAAGTTGGGAAATGATTCCTTTGGTAGTTGGTAGGGTAGGCATGGGTTTTTACAGTGTTCAAGTGAAGCAGAGAGTGCATGGTGTTTGGTTTCATTGATCAGCCAAATCAGGGTCTTTTCTATCTGATAAAAACAGAGACCTGAAGGCACAAGGGGTTCTGCTACTGCAAATTTATTTTCTTTTCTGATATTTCATCAGACTGCACATTCCATAAATACACGCAAAGATGAAAGCTCTGGGAAATAATGAAATGACACTCCTCTGCTTTGAAAAGGTGAAGGCCACTGGCCCAGGGTTGTGTTATATTTTGACCTGCACAAAATTGATCTATATTCAATTCTGGAGTTTAGATTTTATAAGCATTTTGTTTGTTATGATGAAACTTGTTTGGGTTTTTCACTAGCAAGTCATGACCAGTCTTTTACAATACTGTCATCTGCTATGATTTGAAAGTTTGTGCCATGTACCAAGGCTTGGATCCAATGACTCCTTATTATCTTGTTTTACTATTTCTCTATGATGTTCTTCTTTTTCCCCCATTGTTCATTGAAATTGTGAAAAATAACCAGTACTTGTTTAAGGATATGTGTATTGAGAGAGATTGATGAGAGAATTGTGTGTCATATTATTGAGAATAGGAGCCCTATATATAGGGATTACAAAGTACTAGTTCTAATGTTACAAGGAATACCAATCCGTGTAGGATTGGGAAATCTAGAACCTTCTCTCCTATTGCTACTCCTAGTTTGATAAGGCACACTAAATCGATATTCCTTCAACACTCCCCCTTGTGCCGCTCAAACTTGGTGGTGACGCTTCATCCGTTGCCTCGTTAAAAACCTTGCCAGGTAACAAAAAAACCCTGTGGGATAAAAATAACCTTGGTCGAAGGACAAAAAGAGCACAACACGTCCTTCACTCTTCGAGATCGAACATGTAGACATCATAACTCCCCCTGATGTTGATATCTCCCCCTGATTGCTACAATCGTGGGAGTTCGGATAACTTTCTCAATCCGATGCTCTTCACATGTTTCTCGAATGTGGATTTAGGTAGCGACTTAGTGAATAAGTCCGCTACATTATCCTCTGATCGGATTTGATTCACTTCAATCTTTAGAAGTGATTGTTGTTGCTGATTATAGAAGAACTTAGGCGATATATGCTTGGTGTTGTCGCCCTTGATGAAACCTAACTTCATTTGTTCAATATAAGCTGCATTATCCTCATAAATGCATGTAGGTTCATCTGTGGTAGACTTCAAACCACAACTTCCTCGGATATGTCTAATTATAGACCTTAGCCATATACATTCACGTACGGCTTCATGTAGAGCAATAATCTCTGCATGATTTGAGGAAGTAGCAACAAGAGTCTGTTTCGTAGACCTCCAAGATATCGCAGTGCTTCCCATGGTAAAGACATAACCCGTTTGGGAGCGACCTTTGTGAGGGTCAGAGAGGTACCCTATATCAGCAAAACCCATCAAGACATCATTGTCGTTTGATGAAGGGGGATAGGGTGAGGCCGGCCACCCCTGGTGGTGATGACGGCGTTGGCGGCAACATGGCCGGCCACCTTGTCATGGTGGACGGTGGCTCCATGCCTAATGGGGTCCGATCCCATTCTTCCGTCATTCCCCTTCTCTCTATAGGGATAAAATAGGCCCATATCAATCGTACCTCTTAGGTATCGAAAGATTGTCTTTACACCAATCCAATGGCGACGTGTAGGCGCAGAGCTATGTCTAGCTAACAAGTTCACTGCGAATGAGATGTCTGGTCTTGTGCATTGAGCTAAGTACAATAATGCGCCTATTGCACTTAAATAGGGCACTTCTGCCTCTAATAGCTCTTCGTCCTCATCCTTTGGACGAAACGGATCTTTTCCTAGCTCAAGACTACGACCGATCATGGGAGTACTCACAGGCTTTGCTTTATCTTCATTAAAGCGCCTTAAGATTTTCTGAGTATATGCAGACTGATGGATCAAAATGCCATCACTACGGTGCTCGAGTTCTAAACCGAGACAAAACCGTGTTTTCCCAAGATCTTTCATCTCAAATTCGGATTTCAAATATTGAGCAGTTTCCTTTAACTCATCTAGAGTTCCAATTAGGTTCATGTCATCAACATAAACTGCTACGATTGCAAATCCGGAACTTGTTCTTTTAATGAACACGCATGGGCATATTTCATTATTAATATATCCCTTCCCAATCAAGTAGTCACTTAGATGGTTATACCACATCCGTCCGGATTGTTTTAATCCATATAGTGAGCGTTTTAATCTTATTGAAAACGCGCTCCGTGGTTTAGAGCCACTTGATTTGGGTAATTGAAGTCCATCTGGAACCTTCATATATATCTCTGAATCTAGATCCCCATAGAGATATGCTGTAACCACATTCATAAGCTGCATGTCAAGTTTTTCAGAAACTACCAAACTGATAAGGTAGCGGAACGTTATAACGTCCATTACGGGAGAATATGTCTCCTCGTAGTCGATTCCAGGGCGTTGTGAGAAACCTTGCGCCACGAGGCGGGCTTTATATCTAACCACCTCATTTTTCTCATTACGCTTTCTAACAAAGACCCATTTATGGCCAACAGGTTTTACATCTGGGGGTGTCTGCGTTATAGGCCCAAATACCTGTCTCTTTGCTAGTGAATCCAATTCAGCCTGGATCGCATCTTTCCATTTAGGCCAATCCGCTCTTCGTTGACATTCTTCGACAGAGCGAGGTTCGATATCATCATATTCTATGATTCCTTTTGCAATATGATATGCAAATGCATCATCAATCGCCATAGAATTTCTATCCATCATCTCATGTACACTAGTGTAATTTATGGAGATCTCTCTATTCTCTGGAGTTGGTTTTGACATTGGAGCGTCCCCCAATGATGTCTCTTGGACATAACCATAATCCGGAATGTTCTCATGAGATGGATTATTTACATCGATGATTAATAGATTATTTTGTGCCAAACTCGCTTTCTTTCTTGGGCGAGAATCCATCGAACCTATTGGCCTCCCGCGCTTCCTGGCAGGAGCCGTGGGCCTAGCCACAACGTCACTACCACTGTGGACGTTGGCGCCATGCTCAAGTGCCCTTGAGGTGGCGTCATGTCCTCTAATTTTAGGGACATCAATCCTTGCAGGCACATTTGCAGCAGGTATGTGTGATCTCGTCACTTTAGCGATATCAGAAAACGCATCAGGCATCGATTCTGCTACGTTCTGAAGATCGAGAATTCTCCGCACTTCAATTTCGGACTGTGCGGTTCGGGGATCAAGATGAGACAGAGTGGGGATAGACCACGACAATTCCTGTCGTTCCTGTTGAACATTTATGTTCTTATCTCCCCCTAACGAAGGGAAGACTGTCTCATCGAAGTGACAATCCGCAAATCTTGCGGTAAAGAGATCGCCTGTCAAGGGTTCTAAATAGCGGACAATGGTTGGAGAATCATATCCAACATAAATGCCTAATCGTCGTTGAGGACCCATTTTGGTGCGCTGTGGCGGCGCAATAGGCACATAAACTGCACATCCAAATATGCGTAAGTGTGAGACATTAGGCTCATACCCAGTCACCATCTGGGACGCAGAAAAGGGTTGAGTGGCAGTGGGCCTCAAACGAAGAAGCACAGCTGCATGCAATATTGCATAGCCCCAAGCAGAAATAGGGAGATTGGTGCGCATTACCAATGCCCTAGCGACCATTTGTAGTCGTTTAATGGCGGCTTCTGCGAGACCATTTTGGGTGTGAACATGAGGAACTGGATGTTCAACTTCTATCCCAATGGACATGCAATAATCATCAAAAGTCTTTGATGTAAACTCCCCAGCATTGTCTAACCTTATAGACTTAATAGGATGATCAGGGTGGTGAGCCCTTAACTTAAGTATTTGTGCTAGGAGTTTAGCAAATGCAGCGTTCCTTGTGGACAATAGCATGACATGTGACCAGCGTGTCGATGCATCAACCAACACCATAAAATATCTAAATGGTCCGCATGGTGGTTGAATAGGTCCACAAATATCACCGTGGATTCTTTGCAAGAATGGTATATTTTCTTTAGTGTCCTTTGCATAGGATGGTCTCGATCCTAATTTTGCTAAAGAGCAGGCTTTGCAGAACGAATGATGGGCTTTTGAGACAACCAATGAGGATTTTGGTTTAGCCATAAAGTCACAATTGACTTTAGAAGTAGAAGGAGGAGTCAAACAATGATCCATGGCGTCAATGCCATGTTGTTGCCGTAGGGGGTAGACGGCGCCGGCCCTAAGTGGCCGGTCTTGCACAGTCTTGGCGCCGTGAGGCGCAGGTGCATCTCCTCGAACCAATTTTTGGTTTTTACTTCTCTTCGTTCTGAAGAATGGATGTCCGTGTGAAGTCTTTAATATACGGATCATCATATCACGACCTAGGTGTCCCAGACGGTCATGCCAAAGCCTATATGTGTCAGAATCCCATAAATCATCTCTCATAACATGATTGGATTCAATTATGCGAATAGTGGTTGCATACAACCCACTAGATCGACACATAATTTTCTCTAAGACTCTTTTACGTCCGTAGTCATTAGAGGTGATGCAAAGGAACTCTTGTCCATTCTCACAATGCGTGTCCGCATGAAAACCATTGGCTCTTATATATTTGAAGTAATAAAGTTCAAAAAATATGTCCATGACATGAGATAAAATAAATCGATACTTTATTAATAATAGCCAATGATTACATCAAAGTTTCGTGACCATAATCTAATCCAAAGAAAAATCAAACATTAGACAAATTGTAGTCACTCAATTCGTTCGGTAATTCCAATTAAATATGACCAGGGAAGTAGAGAGAGATGTCGGTGGAGCAAAGCTCTCTTAAGTACCACTAATCTCAATTACTTTCCTAGACATCATACTTAATTGAGTACGCCTAGAAGAAAAGAGATAATCCAATAAGTCATTTTATTGATTAAAGCATAATTGCCATTACATAATTCTTGGAAATTAAAAGACTATTCTAAATAAAAATCTGCGGCATTCTATCTTCATCGCCAGATTTAAAGTCTTTTATAGCTCGATGTATTACCATTGATCAGGTACTCCATAAAATATCATGAAGAGGATGCTCTCTTGATTGAGGTGTATTGACACAATACATATGGTCCCTAGAACCAATGGCGTTGGAATAGTGCAATCATGGCCAAAAATGGCGCCATGGTGTCCAACCCTATACCCTCAACGTCATGACTCCTATGGTCATGTTAGGGTTTTCTCAATCAATTTGTTATTTTGTGTTTTTCCACAAGCATGCATAAATAATATGATGCAGAGAGCCTCCGAACAATATTTCATAACTCTTTCAAAGTTATAGTGAAGCAGATATTATTCTATCGTGCTTCTATGTTCGGAAAGTTGTGAATGTTACTAAAACGTTCACTAGGCGCAACCCAAAGGTTGTTAGCGTTATCCTCATTCATGTACTCAAACTGGAGGACCATCTTCATGTGGCGCTTCATCAGGGTAAATGCCCTGGAATTTTCTATCTCAGTTTGTGAGTCTTGAGCGGTTCCTTTAGAACAGGGCTCTTGGATTGTAGGCAAATAAATATCCCGTGCCCGTTGAATCCAATGGAGTAAAATCGAGCTCGTTCAAGTCTTACATCCTGAAAGGAAAGCAAGAACGTATTAGTTTCGGAGTCAATGCTTCCACGAAAACTAATATAAGATTTCGGAGCCTTAATGCTACCAAGAAATCGATTTCCAAGAATATTTGGATTAGACCGAAACAATGATGTTTAAATGGTCAAAATCTATGCTCACGAACGCTCTTAGTCCGTAGCTTACGAACGCTCTTAGTTCGTTAAATCGATGCTTACGGACGCTCTTAGTCCGAAGTCTTACGAACGCTCTTAGTTCGTTAATTGCGTGAATCCCCACGATTCCGCTTTTCAAGAATCGAACCCACGTTATAAGAAAGGTGGGATGTAGAAGAAGGGAGGTTTTCAAGTCCCCGAGAAAAGAAGAAATATTTAAATTTCGAATTATAGGAACTTCAAAACTTACTCTTTTGAATACTTACTTGTTGAAAATGCGGAGCAGATTCTGTTTTGAACAGCTTGTACTTCGATTGGTGTACAGTTCTCAATAAAACTCCGATAAGGCTGAAATTCGGAGGTTAGATGGAAGAGACAGAGACGAACAACTTTGATGAAGAAAGTTTTTCGATCTGAGCTTCCGAACTAGACGTTTCGAGGCTTGCAAGAAGACGGATGTGCACAGGAACGGGAAAAAGATGCAGTGGGTGTGCGTTGGCTTGTTTGCGCAGCAGTGATGCTTCGATGGCAGCAGGCTGGAACGCAGGGCTGCAGGAAGGGGGCAGCAGGGGCTGCTGTGCAAGGTTGCAAGCGCACGGGCGCACGGGCTGCAGCGAAGGCTCGGCTAGCTCGGGCTAGGGGCTGCTTTGTGAGTGAGTTTTGGTTTTCTGTTTTGTGGTTAGAGTCGTGCTGATAACGTGTTTAAGGATATGTGTATTGAGAGAGATTGATGAGAGAATTGTGTGTCATATTATTGAGAATAGGAGCCCTATATATAGGGATTACAAAGTACTAGTTCTAATGTTACAAGGAATACCAATCCGTGTAGGATTGGGAAATCTAGAACCTTCTCTCCTATTGCTACTCCTAGTTTGATAAGGCACACTAAATCGATATTCCTTCAACAGTACTTTTATTATGGAATAGAAAACAATTATATGATCACATATTAAATAACAGAGGAATAACACAAACTAGAGATACAAATGTCAAAGGTTCAACTAACCATCATAGAAATCTCTGAACTTAACAACTAATGAGCCGAATCCACAACTAAATCATCTATTTTTCTTAAAGCAAAACTAAATCACTCTTGATATACAGGGGGATCTGTATAAACAACAACCTTGTACCTTTCCCCTTCCTAGATAATTTAACCAGACAGCTGTATGTACTCATGTATACAAGCCAGCATGGAAGCAATTCCCATGTGATGCTTAATTACAACGATAAACATGACGAGTGTGAGCCTAGACAAGTTGTTACCCCAATTGTCATATTCTGATGCACTACCAATTCACCAGGAACTACGACATGTTTAGCTCACGCATTAAAGCTTCTATCTTCTCAACATCTTCGGGAGTGTCGACACCATGAGCCTCATGGTCAACCTTAATCACCTGCAAACAGAGAATTTGTATGAACTTTCGGAAAATAACACATTTTTTCAGTTACGTGGATCTATAGAGCAAATTGATATATACTATTGCTAATTCTTTTCCCAATCCCTTACCACATACGCATTGCATTAAAGTTTTGCCATTCCGATTTCTGGAAATTTCAATTTTCCCCCCTTTTGCGCTGAGTGTTATAGCTAGTTCCATTGAACTAAATTGGTAGCCCTTGGTTAATCATCACAGACCACAGTTATGGTTTATTGTACGGTACAATTTGTACCTAGATAAAAGAGTTCTTATCTCCAAACTGGTATTCTGTCAAATGTCTAATTTTAGTTTTAACAACTGCCTACCAATTCAATATGCTAAAATTACAATGAGCATACAGAAAAAACAAGGGATCAGAGTATTGCAACAAACCTTCATTTTATAACCATTTTCAAGAACTTTAAGCTGCTCCAGATCCTCTTCTAGTTGCAAAGGGGTGGGCTTCAGCTCTCGATATATCTTTAGAAACTTTGTATCATAGCTCTGATAAGAAATGAAACACATAACCATAAACTCACAATTTAAAATCACTATAAGTGGCACAGAATAATTCATTTTTTTAGAGGAGTTTGTGCGACAAGCAAATAATTACAAAGTAAAAGTTCGTTTGATACCTGAATTCCTAGATGGAGCATATATGGAAACTGTGGATTGGCCTTGCCTGACCTGTATCAAAAGGTGAACAATTGGTCAAGTCTTGCTAAGCAGCAGATAGCATGTATACGGTATATCTCAAAAAGTCTTCTATGCCAACTAAAATATTATTTTGGAAAACAGAAAAAGAAACAAAAATATGTAAGCTCATGCTCACTTGTTAAATGGAATCAGCCCCCTTGAAAAATAGATAGCATAACCATTATTATCCACCACACATTTCACTCGATTCGGATCAAATGCATCTTCAAGTTTTAAAGACGTGACTGCGGTGCTAAACACTGCATCTGGGGCTTCCTGGTGAGACAACAATTTCCAACATGATTACACTGAAACTAATTAGGAGTGAGACGCGCAATGAGAAATGGACAACCAAATTAATATTTCAGCATGCACTGATGCTGTATAAATACATAACCAGCATTACTTCACTTATTTCAGAAAAGGAGACTAACTATGGTAAATAGATATTATAAGTGCCAACATGAGTTTATTGTGCATAACTGCATGTGCTTGCACTTAAATTGCAAGGGGCATAATCACAATGAAAAGAGAGAAACAAAATTACCTGCAGAGCTTTAACAATCCCATCTATTATCTCTGGTTCAACAAGAGGCTCATCCCCCTGAATATTGACAACTACATCATACTTCTTCTCAAGCTTCTGAATGGCTTCATAACAACGCTCAGTACCTTAAAGTTCAATACACTAATAAGCTATCATAACATAAAATCACAGATAATCTGCAGATATGGAGGAGAAAAAGAGAGGATCACAAAGCACCTACCATTAGCACAAGACTCTGAGGTCATTATGACATCAGCGCCAAAACTTCTACAGCATTCTGCTATCTTCTCATCATCTGTTGCCACAACTACACCAAGAATAGGCTAATTATAAAATATTTACATTGTATTGTTTATTTATACAAAGAGAAGGAGGGGCAGTTAAACAAATCTTAATGTCATCAACAGGATGTAAGCCTAAAAAAAGGAAGGTGCCTTGGGTAGTAAGAGAATTATAAATTGCATTTAAATTGCATTGATGCATCTTTCATGAGTCACAAATCCAATGTCTTATGCTTGAAACCAGCTAGCACAGGAAAGGGTGTGCAACAGTTCATGTACTAGCCCAAGATATTTTGTGCTCCAACATGGTACGCTAAAACATAGGACTATCAGCCTACCATGCTCCACAACTACCACCTATGGAAACCCTTCATTCTGAGTCGAGTGATTTCACAGATCCTACTTTATAACAACTCATTCCCGATAGCTCAGGGAATCGTGCTTTACTATTGTTAGTCCCAACTGGCTTCGTGAAACCATCTATGATATCAATTGCTAGAAACCATGGTCACAACTAGCTGTTGCAAAACCAGCTTGCAATGGAAGGCTGCTAAAGGCTCTCCTATAATATTCTTTCTTCCAAATGTGACATATGGGGATCCTAAAGTTGGCTATAGCGGCATGCAAGTATTAATTCCAGTAAGCTTTTCCATTTAAAACAAAATCCCACGGCGTTTTAAGTGAGAAGATACATACCAATATGATCCAATGTAGTTGCCAGCTTTGCCCTCTCCCATGTTCTCTGTAAATACAAACCAAAATTGTAAGCGAAATGCTTTGAAAATCACAATAGCATAGTTTCTAATCTCCAAGCAAATACTTCGTTGATTCCAATAACAGATACAAAATTGGGTAAACACACAAAATCCCACTAAAAGAACAAACTTTAGATCCATAATGCTCAGAATCCCAATCAAAGAAACAAAATTGAATCCAAATCAACAAACACACACAACATTTCAGTCAAAAATGTGACAATTGAAATTAAACAATTTGAAGGAGAAGTGAAGTAAAATGAGGGGGACCTGGATCATGGGCTTTCCAAGGATCTGAACAAGAGGCTTCCCCTCAAACCGCGACGAAGCAAAACGGGCGGGTATGATGCCGACGACCCGGCTCCGGAACTTCTTAACTGGGCCCAGGTAGACCCGGGCGCCGATCGCCGCCGCAATTGCGACTCCGGCGACGATTCCGTGGACGATCCATACCTTGGAGGTGTTCCAAGACCCGGATGACAATGATGAGGATGAGGAAGAAGAAGAAGAAGAGCAAAGCGCTTTAGGGTTCATGATGATCTCTCTCTCTCTCTCTATCACTGAAGCAATGCACCGACTTGGGTTCGGTAGATCGTGATTGTTACTGTGATTTCGTGAACTGGATGATGAGGAGGATTTTCGGATATTTATAGTTTTCAACCGTTTAAGTTGTTAGAAATTATGGACCATCAGTTTTTTTTTGTCTTTTTCTAAGGCTAGTGCAAATTTTGCACTCAGCTTTGAGGTCTTCCTTCTTTCAAAAATGTGGGAGTTAAACATTTCTCTTGAAGTTAAAATTTTTGCTTGGATCCTACTTCCAAATGCTTTAAAAATTAGAGGTCAGCTTTCTTATTATAAGCATAATATTTTCCTACAGTGTCCATTTTATCTAAACACAGTAGAATTCATTGATCATCTTTATATGCATTGTCCTTTTGTGGTTCAAGTTTGGTCTTTAGCTTCATCTCCCAATCCTTTATCTTGGAATGGCTCATTTTTGTCTTGGATTGAGCATATGAGTAAGAATTCTTCTTCTGCTGAGGCGCTGGCTTCAAATCTCTGCACTGCTTGGGCTATTTGGAACTGCAGGAATAATTTAATCTTTAAGCATCTTCAAGCTTCTCCTACTTCTTGTGTTTTTCAAGCTTTTCTGTTAAGTTCTAGTTATCTTAAGGGTAATCCTAGAACCTCTAATCCAAAGGTTATTTTCCGCCATATTTTTTGAGAGGCCAATTTTGTTGCAGATCTGTTAGCTTTAGTAGCTCATACTTCTGCTAATCCTTATGTATGGTTCTTTTGTTTTCCCCTTTTGGTGTCCCAGCGTTCCAGTTGAATCAACTGGGAGGGAGTGTTTGTAGAGGCTTTGTCTTTTAGTTAAGTCATAAAAAATAATAATAATAATAAATAAAAAAATTCTTTGACGTCTTCCTAACTTGAGCCCATTAAGTGGAAATATATACTTGATAATGTGTAGGCTAGTTTGACTTGATCTCAAATTAGTTTATTTCAAATTAGTTTATTTCTTAATAGTTATGCCATTCTATTATACGGAGCTCCAGCCAGAAATTTGAGCATCCAGCCTGAACAATGGTTGGATGTAGAGCTTCCTTTTTTTGGTCTGAGGATCGATGTACAGTCTATAGTTTCATTTTAACTGTGTAAAATGTTGATAAATTAATAATCCATGTCGGATTGGCGTCCATTTCTGAGTCAAAGAAATATAACTTAAAATTAATCCTAAAGATTGCATGTTACACTTGAGGACTCTTTTTTGGTCTGAGGAATGCACACGGCAAAACTGGCGGAAATATTCCCACCTTGCAGAACAATTTCAAACTTCTGCTTGGAGGGGTTTATCCTATGATGTCGGCTTTGTCACTGAACTGAACAACATCAAGTAATGTGCTGCTGCCCTTCATGTTACGCACCCATTTGGTACGTGAAGGGAAATGCTGGTCAGAACCCACTAGCAGTGGAGAATAAAACCAGGGACAACAACGCAGATGACATACAGGCTTCTGAAGGATTCTAGCGACTCCAAGGAGACCCTCCAACATAAGCACCATATCCATTGAGACTCTCCCGGGATTGTTTCCGTTTTTGTCTCCGTTCCTTCTTCATGGATGCCTTCTCTTTTTTTCTCGAGTCATTTTCTTCAGCCTTTATCTTTTTTCCCTTTTTACCTGATGATTTAGACTTATCTTTAAACGGAGATTTCCTCTTCTTTCCAGATGATGATTCCCCGTTCACATCTCCAACAAAGTCACCTCCCCGTGGCAGGGGATCGTCGTCATCATACTGCCAATTGCATAAAAATTCTTGCTGCTCAGACTCTGGCCGAAGTGGCTCCCCTGCTCCTGGAAGCAAGCTATCTAAAGTCACCTGACCAGGCCCTCCTTTTCGTTCCGCCAATGTTGCATCCGGTCTAATTATGGTACCAAGAATGCTCCTATTTGGGCCCAGGGACATAATGTTCTTAGGATTTGTCAATGTAGTATAAGCCATTGCAAATGCTGATTTAATCTGCAACAGATACAGAAAGTGAGGTCGAGAAAGAGAGATACAAACTAAAAAAACTTGGACCGGCAAGCGTTGCTTTTAAGGATATAGTGATGTCACTCCCACTAACAATCCAAGTTGGGAACTATCTAATTTGTGGACGCAAATAAAAAGTACATGTGCAGCTGTCCCAGAGGGCCACACATCCAACCCTAAGAACCATTTTAGGCCAGAGGGCGAAGCAAAATAAAATCAGGACATAATTTTTAACCCAGACCACAGATATACCCACATCAGATCTCTTTGACAAGCAATGTGGAACAACATTGCTTAAGCCACCGGGTCATCGATCACATTATTTATGGTAATATGATGGCAGCAAATACATAATAATTTATATTCATTTAAATTTACCAATATCATAGGCCGTAAATTTAATATATAAATGTAAATTCCATAATTGGCAGAAAAGTAGAGAGGGATCATAAACGAGTTATTCAACAAACCTGAAAATAGTTAAAAGAGTTCTTCCCAACATCATTCTCTGGTGCCTACATCATAAAAAAATAAATAAAATATATAAAAAAGGGTCAAACATCCATAAAAGAAAGACATAATGTCTAGTTGGAAAGGACAGTTTTTTTTATATTTTTATTTCTCTTTGCTCCCTGATACAGTATTCTGCAACTGGGCCAGAGATGAGACTGTCAGTGTACTGAACCAGAAGCATAAAAGAATTACTTTGAGAATAGTCACATCCTTCACTTTAGATATTTTTAAAGGTAGCAAAGAAAATAATTATAAAGGGCAGGGGTGGCTGGCTAGGGATATCAAATTAGCAACACTGAAGTATGAGCTAACATAGCAATCCAGCAGAACTTCACAAATGGCCATATTCTTTGATTTTCCAAATAGTCCCCTATGAATCACCATAAAAGAAATTAAAATTCACTACAAACCTGTGGGTCCTCGATTGCAATAAGAAATGGCCGTCCTTTATTTGTGAACCTAACAGAGATGACAGAACAATTGCAGAAGTCAAATATGAGAAGCAAATCAACAAAAAAGAAGATCACTTTATCAAGGATGTTACTGATACCCTTTGCTATTCTTTGAGAAAAAAGTGCCTGTCCCTTTGCAAGACACACCAACATCTGAAGTGTTCAGTTTGCGCCCGTAAAAATCAAAGAAGTTTACCTATTTGCCAAACACAACATAAATAATTCATGAGATCCTTAAGACAAACTTTAGCCTCACGTAAAAAACAGGAGTACATTCTGTGTTCCATGCAATTCAGTCACATACTTGATTCTCTTAGGGTGAACACAATAAACTATAGAAACCCCTGCTAGCTGGGATAAAACCGTAGGCTAGTGCTCTTCAACCAATAACTCCTCAATTTTTAATTCCAACAAACTTACCAAAAGAACTCCCAAATTTTGCTCTGGAGAAGCTTGGCTTTCCCTGAGGCTCTGTAGCAAGATAATGCATAATATAAATCAGGAAAGAAAAAAAAGGCCCTTATGAGGAGGTATCAGAATTACAAGATGAAACTTTAATAGTTGTTTAACCAAGTGACAAAAACTAGGTTCACATATGTAGTAAATTTTATCTTCGCTCAAATCTTTTAGTAACTTGGCCTTCACTTTTACTCTTACATTCATCATCGCCTTGCATTGCAATGTTCAACAAGTTGTACAAAATCAAATCAGTGCTACCAGTATGGCTATATGCACAGGCAAGTTAGATTGCATTAAATCCCCAAATGTATATTTTAGATTCACTCACCTGCAGCATTGCAATTAGCATTGCAAGGAGGGCATAAGAACCTAATCCACCAGAGTATACCTGTACATGTTATTGGAATCTTGAGATTGGAATAGGAAATTGTATACAGAAAAATAAGGCGTATTGATGAATGTAAAGTCATACCTCATTCAATTCTCTCTGTTGTAAAAATATTTTCAAAATTAAACACAACGGCCGCAAAGGAGGCCACTTAGATATTGCATCCTGAAAAGGGGCCAATGGTGATAATCGTGTAAGTAAAATACAATACAGTAGGACACTAATTCAACTGTAAACAGAAAACCTAGCAGATCATTAACAAAAATGCAACAAACCTTGATAAATTCAGCAGCTTTTGGTCCACTGTCTATATCAAAACTGTGAAGCAAAAGATATATGTATGTATTAGTCAAAATTTCAGTAGCTAATCCAACCTCATTTACAAGTTCAACTCTACATTGCGAAAGGTTAAAAAGTATACCTTATGTCAAAGGCGATACCACTTGTTTTTTCTTCAAATTTAATAATAGGTACACGAGCCTTGGCAATCACCTGAGCAACCATTGAGAAAAAGTAAGATACTAAAACCTGTTCACAATAGTATTCAAAATAACAGTTGCCAACCTGTATCCTTTTTGCCAATCCCATTTGTGACAATGCCCTAGAAAGTGCATACAACCCTTGTTGTGGGGTTGGAATACCAGACCGCATAATGACGACCTACAAGTCATAGAAATCAATGAAACATGTTAACTTAAATGAACACCTTAGCATGCATTATATACAGGAGTGACAAATTTTCTTATGAAACTTCAAATTTCAATTCATAACTTCATACTTAACATCAAAATCCGCAAACTTACATCAATATCACTAGCAGGAAGATACAGCCCCGTCTTGAATGACCCAAAAACTTCAACCTGCAAAGCAGCATTCATAGTACAGCATCATCTTATTATGAGCTTCTAATTACATAACGCATGCTCATCCATACTAACTCACGCAGGCAATAAAAATCATACCCCGCATCGAGGCCATATATATTTGATAACCTCAGAAACACGTTCTACTGCTGTCCTCCGTGCCTCTTCCTCCTGTGGAGTCGGAGAGAGAAACTCACAAAAGTCCAGAATCTCTGTAACACCAATCAACGAACTTCAAATTATACACTAACCATATTACAATTAAACACTCTTCTCCTCAGAAAGGTCCTAACTTTCTATATAAATAACAAAAACCAGAAAAACCCAGCTCAAAATCAAAAGCGAACCAGCTGAAAACAAGTTGTGAGCACTTCACAGGTTCACATTACAGATTAGAGACTATGATTCCCTCATACATATAACTAAAATAATCAAATTGAACACTCTGACATAGACAACATCCAATATTTTCAACTAATATATAATCAAAATTCTCAATTGAATTGCTTGGCAACTAATGTAACCTGAAGAAAACCAGTAGGAGTTGTAATTAGAGCAATACCTTTATGGAGCTGAAGCATAGGGCTCTTGAATTTACTGCGGCCGCGAAACCATCCGCTCTCGAGCTTCGGCTCCGGAACCGGAGTCTTTGGCTCGGCTGCCGGAGATTCCCAGGCCGATTTCGGCTCGGCTTCATCGGCGGCAACGTCAAGGGAGATGAAGTTGGGCGCGGCGGTGTCCGCCGAAGTGGAGCGGAGAGAGGAGATAGAGATCTCGTTGCGGAAAACGAAGTAGGGTTCCAGGTGATCGGACGGCGGCGGAGATTGGTCCGGGGTGGAAAGAGAGAGAGGGCATAGGGTTTCGTAGAGAATCCTTTGGGGGGTCTCAGGAGCCTGCTCCATTGTGCAGTTACTGGGAATTGGATTTGGGAAGTTCAAAAGGAATGTCAAAAAAATTGGGGTTTTTGTTCTTTGGTGAATAATTAGGGTTTATGGTCGCATTAAAATAAACATAAAAAAAAACCAACTATAGGAGAAGCAAAATACCTTGTTCATCGATCCTGCGTGTTTTGCTTCATTTATTTAAAAAACAATACACCTTAATGTAAAATTATAATTATATTAATAACTAAACAGTTACGTTTATATCAAGTTTTTAATATCAATCTCATCATTCATCTTTAAACCCTAACACCTAAATTTAGCATTCATCAAGTTACATTGTTTGTGATTTTTAATGTTAACTCGCACTTTGTTCGGTAATACCCAACATTATGACCGTATTCGTTCGAAGTCTACAAAACATGGTCCATAAAACAACTTATAAATACAAGGGGCCCAGCCTAGGTCATTGGTTACCACTTACCAAGAACTACACAAAGCCCGCCTTTGCCATTAGGGAATGCGTAGTCATCGAAGAGCTCGATATGGATCCTTTGTTGTCTTTCTTCCCTTGCTCGGTAACATGAAGCTGCATGCCTTTTATCCGACACCCATGGTGAAATCTCAACCGATTTCCCCATACATTTGTCCCTCAAAGGGACTGGCTCATTATAGAGTCCATAACACTGTACAAATTCGGTTTCACGGACATTTTTCTAGCGGAATCGAAGGTTTGAGACTTGTTGCAGTTGGCCAAGGAAGGAAGAATCGTTTCTGGATTTGGGTAGCTAGGGTGGATTGAAGAAGAATAAGAAGAATGATGGGAAGAGGATTGAGGTGATGACACCGGCAGCAATCTTCATGGATCAAAACGGATTTTCCAAATAAAATTTTATTTTTCTCTTTTTATTCCTTACTATAATTAATTATTTTTCTCTTCTTATTCCTTTTTGTTTTTATGATTGTTTTGCCCTTCTACCTTATATCTTAGATACTGTACGTGGTCTTCTTGTCGACCTAGAGAAAGGTCGCAGAAGATTTTTACAGGGAGACTTGGGGGTCAATGATGAGCGAGACGAAATCGTTGAGGCCGTCAACAACATATTCGAGGAAGTTGAAGATGGGGCCAGGGTTTGGGCTAGGCAAGAAGAAGAAAGAGAGATCGAGAACCTGACCTTGAAACTTCTCTGAAATGGAGCTTCAGTACTGAACACCGAAACTATTATTTACCCTCAATAAAAATTTATAAAAATTCTATTGACCCTCAGTAAATTTTTATTGAGGGTCAGTAAATTTTTTATTGACTGTCAATATCAGTTTTACTAACCAATAATAACTCTTTTCCAACAAGAAATATTAGGTTGATTCCGAGCGTGAAGAATCGCACCAAGGAGATTACTGATGTCTTTTCAGAGCATCAATAAAAGTCAATAAAATTGGTGCTCTTCATCCTCTTTACCTTAGCCATTGCTATTTTACTTCTCATCTTGGCAGAAAACCCTCTAATATCTAAGTCAATATATTTTTTTAGTTGAATGTGTAGTATAACAAGTTGGAATCCGACATTTTACCTGACAGTTGGACGCTCTGTAAATAGTTTGAAGTGCTACTTGGACTTCAAGCAAACCTCCTAAAATTTGAGCTGCAAGCCTTAAGCTAGTAACTTAGGCTACAAGTCTCGAGCTAGTAACTCGCACCTTACATCTAGATGTCGTGCCTTGGACCTTACTCTACTCACCTTGACCCAACAACGTGATGCCACTTGTCAATTATTCATTGAATCGTGGTGACTAGTTATTAATTACCTAAATAAATGTCCTTGAATTACCTGAATAAATGTCCCTGAATTTAATTCCTTACTAGGCTTTCTGTTATAATTGAAGGCTTTAATTTAGTTGACCACAAAAAACAAATTTAAAGTCTCTAGTGAGAGAAAGTCTACCTTCTCTCTAAACAAACCAAACCCGCTTCCCCAGTTTTCCTCCCCCTTCTCTCTTGCCAGATCTAGATCTATATTGATCTTGATCATCGGCTTGAGAGTCGGGGGCGGCACCGATCTACAATTTTCCTAGGGATCTTCCCTCTTCTAAGGCTTTATGCATCTCCTCTCTCGGCTTTCCCTTTCAAGTCTGCTCCATCTAGCCTCCCATCTCCACTCCCACCATGCTCTTTCCTCTCCCTCCTTCCCCTCCTTCATTTCTTTTCCCATCTCTTCACCCTCTCTGTGTTGTTGTTCCTTGAACATCATCCAAAGATGTCTTTTGTTCTGTTGCCTCTATCGATTTCCCTTTATCATCTACAGCCACTATCACCGTTGCTCTTCGGGGCGTTTACCCAGCTCTTTGGAGCGTTTCCCTTGCTATTCGGAACGTTTACCTTCGATACACGAAGGAGTTCACCATGCAATTACTTATGGTATTTGCGGATCTCATCATCCCATGGTTCCTTGATACTTTCTCGGTGGTTGCTTATCTCCGGCTGTTCGGTGACAATCAGAGGGATGCATTTGGTACAGCTTGGCAGGAGCTTTGGGTCTCTATGGCATGTTTTGGTTGCTGGTTTCTTGGGTTTGTTTGTGTCCTTGTTCGATGCCTTTTCTGCATCGTGGATGTTGGATCTTGGTATGTTGTTGTATTGGAGCTCCTGTGTTGTTTGTGTTTGTTTTTCTCAGTTTTATTTGGTTTAGTTTGGATCGGACTCTGCTGCCCTCTCTCTGTAATCTTGTTGGTTGTTTAATGAAGTTGTTTCCCTTGCCAAAAAAAAAAAAAATTAGTTAACCACCCCCACAACATTCTAGAGCAGCACCCTATAACATTCCTATATTACATAAACATTCATCACTTGCTTCACTAATAAAGAACAGATGTAAAGCATCAAAACTTTTTTATGTTTTATTAAAAAAACAATGTATATCACCGTCTAAAAAAGAGTATACGCCTCATGCGCCTGAGGTTTTCACTAGACTTCTTCTTTCTCCGTTCGGGAGAGTGTCCAAAGGACTCCGTCAATCATTGGACGGCTGTCTTGGTAGGCTATTCATCGGCAAAGCTGTGGGGTTCCTAGTGACCATCTAGGTTCAAGGTTTCAAGACAAGGTTGGTTGAAGAAGAGGTTGAGCCAGCTGGCATAGGTTTGGAGTTATGAACAAATTGCGTTAGCGGACTCGATCAATGACTGTCAGATTCGGTGGTAGACCTGATTGTTTATATCAAAACCGAAGGTGGTTTGTGGACATGTTTCTCTCAAGCTCCTTCGTTGGTCAAGATGAGGTAGCTTGATTGCAGGGATGAAGGAGTGGCCGGATCGAGATTGGTGTGCTGTGCTTGGAGGGCGATCTGCAACGAGATCGGAACGATGATGGTACACTACTGGAGGTGATCCGGCATGGGTGGTGTGACGGTGGTGGGCATGCTTGGGCTATGGCTAGTGGGCTTTTGAAACCATTTCTTGGCTTGACGTTGCGCCTGAACCCATTTGGGCCTTGTTTGTCTTTTGTTATTTGTTTTTACCTCTTAGTACTTCATGGCTTTTTACCGTTAATAAGTCGCTACCATTTTCCGGTAGGATGAGATGAGTTTTGTCCTGGTTTGCACACCTTGTGTGTATTTTCTATCCTAGACTCCTAGTCAGGTGACGAGTTCCTATTGCATTAAATGGTAGCAATCTTCTTGTGATAGGATGAAACTAAGTGTCACCAGATTTATTTTCCGGTGGTCACATAGTGAGATAGTTGGTATTATTGTATTGTGGATTCATGTGAGTAGTGTCTTTTTAGTATGTCATTACAATTGTAAAGCGAATGGAGTAGCTAGTAGAGCTCTCTTCGCTGAGACTACTGTTATTATCTCAGGACGTTCTCTTAAGGTTTACTGTATCATGTCGTGGTTTAGATACCATGTCTCCCCCTATACTCTATAGTTTCATTAATAGTCAAGACTTAAGAGCAGTCATTTTATCCCTACATATATATATATATATATATATATATATATATATATATATAATAGCTAGCAAGTGCTTGGTGGCAAGTCTGTACGTAACTAGCACAATTGAGTTCCTATAATTTTGCGATCATAATAAAGGATGGTAATTTCATGCAATGCATTTAGTGGATTTCAAAGATAAATTTTCTCAAAATATTCCTATGACTATGGTAGGAGAGGCTTTAATGAGCACCTTTAAAATGAGAGTTTCATGAGGACTTTCTATTCAACTGTTATAAGATCCACTTTTCGATTACATCCAGAAAATCAACTGCTAAATGTTTAGGTATGCATGAGTAGATCACTTCTGAAAATTTTCTTTCTAATTGCTAATCGTTATGATACCGAACTAGATCAAATTAATGGACGAACAAAATCTATCAAACTCAAACATTTCATGTTCATAAATGATAAATCACAAATATAAATTCAATTTTGTTGAAAATTTGCAGAAATGATCTACTCATGAATATTTAAACATCTAAAGGTTGATTTGCTAAAATATGATCGAAAGTGGGTCTCACAACTATTGATTAGAAAGTCTTCATTTAATGGTCCTCATTAGAGCTCCACCTTGACAATGGACCTATGGTTAAGGGTGAGTTGGCAACTACCTTTTAGAAAAATTACGTAATTTAACTACTTTTTTTCCGTTTTGCAAAAGTCTTCCTTGCATTCTTGCAAGAAGTGTACTTGTACAACGTCTTAAACAAGAAACACGTGATGATTATTTGACCAATTGTTATGAGAGATTACCTAATTTAACTAATTTTAATTTACTTTACAAAAATTATGCTTACAACGAGTGTACTTGTACAACGTCTTTTAACAATAACACGTGATGATTATTTAAACAATTATTATGAGAGATTGATTTTGTTGGTTAGATGCGAGACATCTTTTGTTATTATCGAACCTAAATTTATTTTTTCTTGAAAAGCTACCCAATTTTTGTTAGTACTTTACCAGCCAGTCCTTGACAGGCTATCCCTAAAGTCCAAAGGATCCAAAATTAGGATCCAAAACAAATTCAGGTCTAGAGCACTTTGCTGCTCCAGATTTTACTATTATTATAAAATGGAAAAATGTGTTTGATTACGGTAAAAACCAGCATCTGATTCAACACATTTTTCCACCCATAATTGAAGCCTGGATCCTCAATAAGTTATCCTTTGTCATAGAAACAAAAACCCAGCAACCAAGTTACACACAATCAATGGGTAATTACACTTTGTTGTTCAGACAATCATACATTATGATTAACACAATGTTTTCTGATGCCTTCATTCCACCTCCTGCTCCCCCTTCATATCCAGACATCCCAACTAAAATCATTGCATGTATCTCAATTGTAACCTTGTTTTTTCTGCTTATTAATCACATGTTGAACATATTCCTTGCCTGGATTCTCGAAGCTATCCCGGAACTCGATCCTGAATCAGGAGGTATTATTTACGGAACCCTGATTAATGTTGGTTCGAACAATCAATTTCGTCAAGCTGTACTGCGATTTCTGCAGAGATTAGGAGTCATAAAGGATGTCATACAGGAAATAGATGCAAAACGAGGGCCACGGCTTAGGGACATGAAGAAATTGCCACCACTAGTGCATTATGGAAGCAATGGAATTGAATTGTCGAGTTCAAGGAGTACTACTGACTGTGCAATTTGTTTGGAGGATTTTTCAGAAGGCGAGTCATGTCAAGTTTTTCCAATGTGCAAGCATGTTTTCCATTCGAATTGCATTGACCATTGGTTGGTGAATAGGTCTACTTGCCCAATTTGTCGAAACTGTATCATAGATGAATAACCTCTAGTTACTTATCTGTGTTGATCTGTCAAACTACTGTAAATATCAATGGCATTTCAACATACTAGAACTGCATAAACCATAGGAATTTATTGGACAAAATTTATTCGATTACAATTTTGGGCAAAATTTATTTCAATAGGAATTTATTGTCATTGAACCATAAAGACATGAGCAGTGAGTGGTGGATGGTGATCTTCAGTTCATTAGATTTACTTGGACCTTGATTAAGATTAGTGACAAGCTTTGGTTTGTAAATGGTCTGGTTTGCGCTTGTTTGTGGTAGAATTCCTCAATCTACATGCAATTCTGACATGTTTGCCACTGGGAGATGAACTTTTTCTTTTATTTTCTTCACATAAACTATTTTTGTGAAACTTCCACGCATGGTGCAACAAACACGTCTGCAAGATAGTGATGACTCCAACCTCAACAATACAAAATTTTATATACACTGACAACTGTGGATAGTTGTGAAGAAAATAAGTAAATTTTAGCTACTTAATTTATTATTTTACATCTTGTGATAAAATAACAGTTTGAGGACAAATTGAGCAAATTAATAATAATGAATATGTGAACATAATTGATATAGATTTGTTTGAATCAAAAATAACATTTTTTCTCAATAAAGGGGACTCGAAGAAAACCGGGCCAATATCGGTGGCCCAAGCTATATATTTCTTACAAGTTCAGAATATATCGTTTAGAGGCTAAATAAAGCCTACTTGGAGACTAAACAATCTCGGAGCGCATCGTGATGTTCCTTGATTTACTATTAATTATCAAATATTTGATAATTAATGGTGGTCTATTTGTTTGATTACCAAGTATTGTGCAAGAGGGAAGATGGCAACTACATGTATGGAATAGGTTACGTGGCCCAGTGTCACGGGCTGAACTTTGCAACGCGCAAAGCGGACCGTGCGGCACTTGCTAGCAAGCAAGTCAGCCAAGTGAGTACCTTGCAAGGAACAATGAAAGCCACACGATATTAAAATAGTGCTAGCAACAAGCAAGAACACAATTATATAAACGTTGGGCAATCGCGAAGAACAATGAATAATCGAAAGGAAAGATCAAAGGGCAATCTCACGAGACACAGATGATTGAATAATTCCTCTTTTATTGATGGTAAGACGGCAAGGGAGGCAAAAGTACATGTGCTTACCTATACTAGTTCAATATTCCAAACTATGCCGACTAGGAACTCCTCCCCAAAGAGCATATCGGCCTTACATGAACATGACAGGAGGAAACATGAAAAAGGCCGAGGAGACTAATGCTAAAATAAAATAAAGGGTAAATTTCGCAAACAGTACACCAAGTAAAGACCACTAATAATTCTTATACACAAAGTTTCAAACCAAACATTTCAGTACACGAAATCTAAAACTCGACCCACTATCAGTACACGACATCAATTTTTGACACCAAAATGTCCATTATGCCCTCAGTTCTTTTTTTTTTTTTATGTTATTTTTTTTTCCTTCGTTTTATCTCTTTCTTCTTCCTTCTTCCGGGCTCACTCCCTCGCTTCCAACGCCGCCTTCCTCACCTCGCATAACAGAAAGAAAAAAAAATGACTCTAGTCATTTATAAATGAAGGAAGAAAAAAAATAACAGAAAAAAAATTATTGAAAAAAAAAAAAACTGAGGGCATAATAGACATTTTGGTGTCAAAAATTGACGTCGTGTACTGATAGTGGGTCAAATTTCAGATTTCGTGTACCGAAATGTTTGGTTTGAAACTTTATGTATAAGAATTATTAGTGGTCTTTACTTAGTGTACTGTTTGCGAAATTTTTCCTAAAATAAATTACATAATTTGTAAATTACCAAAACATCCCTAGCACACAAGCAAACCAACCAAAAGCTTGACTAATGACCTTGGACAAGGTTGCTTGCAGCATTACAAGTGTAGCTCCTAACATCCTCCCCCACTTAAGCTGTCGGCGCTCTCGACGACGGCTTTGGCCTTGAAGTCTTCAATCTTCTGCTGGAACTTCTTCTTCAGGTCTTCAACATTCTCCCAACTGGTTTCTTCATTACCAAGACCCTTCCACTTGACCAGGAACTGCTGGCATGGGCGCCTTGACACTTTGGTCACTCTCTCTGCTAGGATCTCCTCCACTTCTTTAGGCTTGGGTGGTCTGATGTCGAGTGCTCTCGAACAGGCTGGTTGCGTGCTTAATCTTCATGGTCTGGTTGGTGCGGCTTGAGGTTACTGATGTGGAAGATAGGGTGGACTCTCATCCAGGCGGGAATATAGACTTTGTAGGAGCATTTCCCCACTTTAGAAATGATGGGGAGCGGTCCTTCATACTTCCAGAATAGTCGCTTGTCTCTGGAGCGCAAGAACCTAAGTTGTTCTGGGAGTAGCTTGACAAGGACCATGTCTCCTGCTTTAAACTCCCTGGGCTTGCGGCCTTCATCTGCCCACTTCTTCATTCTCCCCGCCGCTTTCTCTAGGTAGGCATGAACAATCTCGGCATTGGTCTTCCACTCTTTTGTGAAGTTGAAAGCACGCGGATTTGCCCCTTTGTAGACTTCTTGCACAGTATGAGGCAAGAGAGGTTATTGGCCAGTGACAATTTCAAAAGCACTCTTGTTGGTGGATGAGCTCTTCTTCGAGTTGAAACAAAATTGTGCAACATCTAGCAATTGCGCCCAATTCTACTGATTGGCATGAACAAAATGGCGCAAGTATTCCTCCAACATCCCGTTGAACCTTTCTGTTTGCCCATCAGTCTGTGGATGATAACTTGAAGATATGTTGAGCTCAGACCCGAGCAGCTTGAATAGCTCGGTCCAAAATGTTCCCGTGAACCTAGTGTCCTGATCACTGACAATATTCTGAGGCACACCCCAATACTTCACCACATGTTTGAAGAAGAGGCTTGTTGTGTCTTCCGCCGAGCAATACTTTGGAGTTGGCACAAAGGTGGCATACTTTGAAAACCTGTCAACCACTACCAGGATGCCTGATAAGTCTCCCACCTTCGGGAGGTTAGTAATAAAGTCAAGGGAGACACTCTCCCACGGGCGAGTCGGAATGGACAGTGGTTCCAATAGCCCTGGAGTCTTTTGACGCTCAATCTTGTCTTGCTGGCATGTTAAGCAAGTCTTGGTGTATTCCGTGACATCGTCCCGCATCTGGGGCCAATAGTAACCCTGCTTGAGAAGTGCGTGGGTTCTCTGCCATCCTGGGTGACCTGCCCATAGGGTGTCGTGACAGTCCCTCATGAGCATTCTTCGTAGTCCGTCAGCTCGCGGAACAAACACTCGTCCTCCTTTGGCCATCAATATGTCATCCTCCATCCAAAACCGACGGCTCTTCCCTTCCTTCACCATTTTTATGAGGGATTGCACCATGGGATCATTCTCCAAACTCTCCTTGATACGTTGCTTGATGTCTGTGGCAATGATACTGCTCGACAAAGAGGCCAACACCTTGAGAGTGGCAAGGTCGGCCTTGAGACTAAGAGCATCAGCAACTTGGTTTGTGTGCCCAGCCTTGTGTTCGAACTGGAAGTCAAACTCTGCAAGAAACTCCTACCACCGAGCCTGTTTTGGAGTTAACTTTGGCTGGGTCAGGAAGTGGCTGACGGCAGAATTATCGGTCTTCACAAGGAACTTTGACCCCAATAAATAGTGTCGCTACGTCCTCAAATAGTGAATCACGGCTAGCAACTCTTTCTCTTGAGCCGTGTACTTCCTCTCAGCTTCTGAGAGTTTATGACTTTCATACGCAACAGGATGCCCCCGTTGCAGCAGAACACCTCCTAAGGCGAAGTCAGAAGCATCCGTCTGAACTTCAAAAGGCTGATTCAGGTCAGGCAAGGCAAGGACCGGATCTTCCATCACGGCCTTCTTCAAATCTTGAAAGGCCTTCTCACAATCACTACTCCAGTCCCATGTCACTTCCTTCTTCAAGAGCTCAGTTAAGGGGGTTGTCTTTTTTGAGTAGTTCTCAATGAAACGTCGGTAGTAATTAGCCAACCCAAGAAAAGAACGTAGCTCTTTCACATTCTTGGGGTTTTGCCACTCCTTTATGGCTTCTATTTTCTCCATAGCCATCCTGATTTGACCCCTTTCAATAACGTGACCTAGAAACTTAATGGTCACTTGCGCGAAGGAGCACTTCTCGCGCTTGACATACAACTGATTGTCCTGCAACCGTTGGAACACTAGCTTCAGGTGCTCTACATGTTTTTCTAGGGTGGAGCTGTATGCCACAATGTCATCCAGATAGACTACCACAAACTTATCCAAGTACTCGTGGAAGACTTGGTTCATCAAGGTGCAGAATGTCGCTGGAGCGTTGGTCAACCCAAACGGCATTACCAGGAACTCGAAGGCACCATAACGGGTGACGCACGCGGTCTTGTGTTCATCGCCTTTTGCAATGCGAACTTGATAGTACCCCGAGCGAAGATCTAGCTTTGTGAAATACTTGGCACCACTGAGTTGGTCAAACAGATTTGCAATCAGAGGGATCGGGTACTTGTTGCCCACAGTGACTTTGTTAAGAGCCCGATAGTCCACACACAATCTCTAACTTCCATCGTGCTTCTTTTGAAACAACACGGGCGCACCAAAGGGGGCTTTAGATGGCCTAATGAATCCTGCCTTGAGCAGGTCCTCAAGTTGTTTTCGAAGTTCCGCCAGTTCTGGGGGAGCCATTCTATAAGGCGCCTTTGCAGGCGGTTTGGCCCCCGGAAGCAGTTCAATCTCATGGTCCACACTCCTTCTCGGAGGTAATTCCTTGGGAAGTTCGGGAGGCATCACATCTACATAGCTCTCCAATACCCCCTCGATCTCCTTCAGAATCACTTCTCCTTTAATCTCATCCCTTATTAGGGGAACTGCTACATAGGTAGGCTCATCACGCTTCACGCCTTTCTTGAACTGGATGGCTAACAAGAGGCGGGGTACACTTGGTTGTTCGATTCTTGCGGGAACCACACACGACCTTT